>NC_037669.1:97090461-97390461 GCF_003255815.1 Theropithecus gelada
CGCCGCCCCGCAGCCCAGGCCGCGCCGCGGGGTCCGGGCCGCCGCAGCCCGGGCCCCGCGTCCTCCCGGGCCGCGCGCTGCGGCCGGCGCCGAGAGCGCAACTTACTTTCCGCCTGCGGCGAGCGCCCCGGCCCGGGCGCCCAGCCTGGCAACGGCGGAGGCTACTGAGGCGGCGGAGGCCGGTCCCACACCCCTGCCTACGGCCGCCGCGCCCCGCCGCGCTCCGCGCTCGCCCCTACCTCAGCCGGCAGGCAAGCGTCCGTCCGCAGCGGCCGCGGCGCCGACAACTCCCTCCCGGCCGCCGAAACCCCGCACCCAGCGCTAATCATAATACCGAGCGGGCTGCCGGCCGCGGGGAGGGGGGTGCCGGCGAGCTGCGCCTGCGCGGGCTGCGCGTCACTGTGACGCCAGCGCTGGGGCGGGGCCGCGGGAAGGGCGGGGCGGGGCGGCGCGCACCTGCGGCCGGCGCGCGGGCTGCTGTAGGGCATCCTGGCGGCTCCCTGACCCCGGCGAGTCGGGGCTGCGGCGGCTGGCGGGACAAAGCGGGCAAGGCGCCCAAGGAGGATGGAGGACGGGGGAGGAGGAAACACCAGGGACACGGAACAATGGCCGGGAAAAGTAGCGCGAGCTGTCAGGGGAAATCGGAGGGAAGGGACCGCGTCTCTACAGGACTGCGTCTTGGCGGCAGGGGGCAGGGAGCCGCACGCGCTTTACTCTTTGGTTCCCGCCCAGGCTTAAACAAGGATAAAAATAATTGTAAAAATACATACATATACACACATACACGTATGTATATACATATATGTACATAATATGATTTTTTTTCCTCTGTAATTCTTCTCGCTGGGAATCTAATTTGAAAAAATTCTGTTGATTTTGTTATTTAAGCAAAATTGGAAAAGCCCAACATCTGAATGCAGTGCTGGCCTTAAAGGTCAGCGGGAGACACAGGCCCGGCTAGGCAGCCTCTGGCAACAGCATAGAAAAGTAAACGGTCGTGGAAACATATGAAAGCACATGAAGTCAGAGATTTAAAACATGCCAGGCATTAACCGTAGCCCTGGATGGTTCAGTGGTATGGTCGCCTGGCCGGGTTGCTCTGGAAGGGAGCTTCGGGATGGCCGCAGAGGATGAGAGGGGACTCCCGACTCCCACCCCTGGAAGCATGGCATGCAATAGAGACCAGCTCTTCGGGGTTCCTGGAAGGCAGCACCAACAAACCAGACACTGGATTTCTCCAACCTGCTTTTCCGCTTCTGTTCCCACGTTGTGTCCACCCTTCCCCAAGAAAGGACCCCTAGCAAAGGACACAAGCCAGAAGAGCTGCTTAGATGCTGCAAGCTTGGTTGAATTGACTGGACTGCGGAGAGAAATCTAGATGGTTTTAGCAAATCTCTGTCGACCTGCAAATGTCAAAAGCCTTTTAGTTTCTATGACATCAACTTTACTTGTCTGAAGATGATTGGGAAGCAGGAGTGGATTATTGGGAGGTGCAAACAGTTTGATTCTTAGGGTAATAACATGGGGTTTTCTGATCGAGGGGGACTTCCAGTTACCCTAATGCCCTTGCATCAGATGGTGGAAGGGCACCAGGGAAAGCCTCAGATTAGGCCTCTGCGCCTTAGGGTCCCACCTGGGATCACTCTGACTTGAAAAGACCGTAAAAGAATCATCTCATTTTGACATGGAAATCGTAACTGTAGCAGCATATTAAGCAAGAGCTCCTAACTTGGATTTGTAGAATTTTTTCCTTTGTTGCTAGAAAGCAGGAAGACCATGCACTTTTCTCCTCAGGGACATATCACTATGCGGGAACTCTGTAGCCAGCTAAAGGGAGAAAATACCACTGCAAGGGTCTCCCAGGGAATTTCCAGTGGTTGAAGGCCTCCACCCCCAGGTCTGTAGTCCCTGAGTTATATCAGTAACTACAGAACAATGACTAATATATAAGCTCTTGAAAAATAGAGTGTTTATATTGCTACTGTTTAGGTTTTGAATGAATTTTCTAAGGAAAAGGCATAAGAATAGCAAAACAAATGAAAAAGGGCAAAATAATAAATTGATTTAAATGAAGTTGGCACCAAAACTCTTCTAGAGAAGGATGCAGTACTGGCCACATGGTAAATCATTTATTCATCCCCAGTATATCTTAGGTAGCTGAAGTGCTGCTGGCAAGAACGTGACCCATTTTTGGTTCCACACCATAAATGTGGTGACATGATCTGATTATGCTTGGGCAATATTTAAAAATATTCAAGTACAAATTAATATAGTATTACTTAACTTGGAATTTAAGCAAATGTGCTTATAGTCAGTGAAGAAACCCCTTTTCCAATCTGCCCTGGGGCTTTCTCCAACACACTGCTTTTTTAATGTTGGGTCTTTTTATGGACCTGTAAGAAGCTTTAATTAGATGTACAGCGTTCTACAAAACGACAAGATGAAGCATGCGTGCTTGTATTACAGTCTCTGTGATTCAGATCTCAAAAATAACATAATGCCACCAGTTTAAGGAAGATGTTGTTTATTGGAAGGAAACCAGGGAGGTGCTACAAATTAGATCAAAATGTGAAAATTGAGCAGATTGACGAAAGAATTGTCATTTTCATCTTTGGAACCCCAAAAGCAGCATATGTAATCTTCTCTGGATATTGTTAGTTTTTGTAATTTATTTCAAATTTTAAAATAAATGTATTTAAAATGACAGACATTGAATATTCATACACAGTTCAATTTTGAGTTGTGACATTTTATTTAATAACATTCCCTTTTACATATTTAATTAGTTATTTCATATATTTATACTTGTACATTTCTAGATCCTGGCTTCACCCCAGTAGGATCAAAATAATACTTAATTGGAATGACCTAAAGAGTTCCTCAAAGACTCCTTCACCGCCCTATTGGCATCAGTTAACATCTTCTACTCTTTTATCTCAGATGTCAGTTAAGGTCCTGTGTGTGCGTGTGTATGTGTGCGTGTGTGTGTGTGTGTGTGTGTGTGTGTGTGTGTGTGTGTGTGATTTTTGATAGTTGCAAACAAGGATTGGAAATGCCAGTCCTTAACTCTGCTTGTTTGCAACCAGTGAACTAGAAGATAGGACAGACGTTGACATTTAACCCCATCTCTACTGCTAAGAGCAAGATGGCTTTGGGAAAGTTGCATAACCTTCTATAGGTTTCTTCTGTAAAATGAGAAAGACAGTGATGATAATAATACCTTTCCTATAAGTTTGATGTAAAGCAGCGGTTCTCAAAGTCTGCTCCCTGGACTAGCAGCATCAGCTTCTCCTGGGAACTGGATTGAAATGCAGATTTTCCAGTTCTACCTCAGACCTACTGAATCAGAAACTCTGATTTCTCTGTTTTAAGACTTGCAGGTGATTCTGAGACAGGTTAGAGTTTGAGAACCAGAGTTGATAAGATTGAGTTTATATAAAGTATTAGAACACAGGCTGGCATACAGTAAGCAGTATATTAATGAATAGTGTTTAATGTGTGCAATATGATCTTGCCGAAATATACAAAGTCTAATTTAGGCCAAAAGAAGCATGTCCATGTTGTTCTTCCAACAAATAAATCCTGATAAATCCCTTATCTAAAAACTTCAATACAGCCTACCAAGCCCTTCCTGATCTGGTCCCTGGCTTCCTCTCCTGCACTTTCTTTTCTGCATATGTACCCTGTCTCCAACCTTCCCAGTTCTCAGAAAGAGAATTGACTTTTCACACCTCCCAGCCTTTGTCTATTCTGTTCCTTCTGTCTGGAAATGTCACCTACTCGTTTTCTCCACTTTCTACATCTGCAGTTTCCTGAATTCCTACTTACCCATCAAAACCCAGCTCCCGTGTCACATCCTCTGTGCTACTCCTAACTGTCCCACTCCAGTCAGAGCCAGGAGTTCTCTGGGACCCCATACCATCCCACTCATAGTATCATACAGTTTTGTAACTTTATTGTTCCATTTTCTCCCTTTGGATCTTAATCTCCGGGGGGGACAAGGATTGTGTTTTATTCCAATTTCTATTCCTGCCACCTAGCACTGAGGTTGCAAATAGGCAGTCCCAGGTCTTTTCACCCACAGACATGTGGCATTATTTTTCCCCACATAGGTTCTTTAAGAATTTGAATTAGTTGAGAACATTTTTATTAAATTGGGAGATTTAATACTTTTAACAGTTTTATTGAAGTATAATCTGCATACCATAAAATTCAATAATATGTGGACAATTCAATGGTTTTTTAGTAAATTTATAAAGTTATTCAGCCATCGCCCCAATCCACTTTTGAAATATTTTCATGTAGGTTGGGAGAGGTGGCTCATGCTTGTAATCCCAAAACTTTGGGAGGCAGAGGTGGGAGGATCATTTGAGGCCAGGAATTCAAGAACAACCTGGGCAACACAGAGAGACCCCGTCTTCACAAAAATAATAACAAACATTAGCTGGGCGTGGTGGCATGCACCTTCGTCCCAGCTACTTGGGAAGCAAAGGTGGGAGGATCACCTGAGCCCAGGAGGGCAAGGATGCAGTGAGCTGTAATCTCACCCCTGCACTCCAGCTTGGGCAACAGAGTGAGACCCTATCTCAAAAAAAATTTTTTTTATCAACCCCAAAAGGTATCTCCTGTGCACATGCAATCAATCCCACTCCAACTTCCAGCCCTCAACACATACCATCTGTTATCTGTCTCTACAGATTTGTGTTTTTCTAGAAATGTCATATAATTGGAATCATACGATGTGTACTCTTTTGTGTCTGACTTCTTTCATGTAGCATAATGGTTTTCAATCTAGCATGTATCAGTAGTTCATTCCTTTTTGTTGCTAAACAGTATTCCTTTATATGGATATATTCGATTTTCTTTATCCATTCATGTGATAAACATTTCATTTATTTCCAGATTTTTGCTATTATGGATACTGTTGCTATGACTATTTAAACCCTTAGTGGGGACATATTTTCATTTCTTTTGGGTACATTGCTGAGTGGAATTTTGGGGTCATGCAATAACTCTACGCTTTAAGAAACTGACAAATTATTTCTGAAATGACTGTACCACTTTACATTCCCACCAACAATGTATGAAGGTTCTAGTTTTTCCACATCCTTGCCAACACTTGGCATTGTTAGACTTTTAGATTATTACCATTCTAATACATGTATAGCGGTATCTCCTGATTTTCATTTGCATTTCCCTAATGATTAATGATGTTCATTAGCTTTCCATGTGATTTTTGGTCATTCATATATCTTCTTTGATAAATGGCCTTTTCAAATATTTTGCCCATTTTTAATTGTGTTGTTTGTCTTATTGTGTTGTAAGAATTTTTTATGCTTTTTGGATATAAGTCCTTAATTAGATATGCGATTTGCAAATATTTTCTCCAGGCCATGGCCTCTCTTTTCATTTTTAAAATGATGACTTTAGAAGTTATAAAGTTTTGAATTTTGGTGTATTCCAATTTGTCAGATTTTTCTTTCATGAATCATGGTTTGGTGTCATATCTAAGAAATTTTGCTTAAGCAAAGGTCACAAAGATTTTCTCCTCTGGTCTTTTCAAGTTTTATAGTTTTAAGTTTGGCCTTTAAGTCTGTGATCCATTTTGAATTTATTTTTATTCATGATGTGAGGTTTAGAGGCTATGGGTTTTTTTTTTTTTTTCATTTGATTTTTGCTTATGGATATTTAATCATCCCAGAATCATTTATTGAAAATGGTATCCTTTCCCAATTAAATTGCCTTGGCAATTTGTTGACAATCAACTTAATGTAAGGATTTTCTATTCATTTTTATTGATCTATATGGCTATTCTTACAACATTATGATCCAGTCTTGACTATTATTATTATATAGTAAGTTTTGAAAATGAGTAGAGTAAGTCTTCCATGTATAGTGTTCTTTTTCAAAATTGTTTTACTATTCTAGGTATGTTGCATTTCCATGTAACTATAGGATGAACTTGTCAATTTCTACAAAAAAAATTGTTGACTTTTAGAAATTTTGAATAAGATTATGTTATATGAATAGATCAATCTGGGGAGAATTATCATCTTAACAATAATGAGTCTTTCAATTCATGAATATGATATGTATAGTCAGTTTCTTTTCTTTTCTTTTTCTTTTTTTTTTTTTTTTTTGAGACAGAATTTCACTCTTGTTGCCCAGGCTGGAGTGCAATGGCACAATCTCGGCTCGCTGCAACCTCTGTCTCCCAGGTTCCAGCGATTCTCCTGCCTCGGCCTTCTGAGTAGCTGGGATTACAGGTGCTTGCTACCGCGCCCAGCTAATATTTTGTAGTTTTAGTAGAGACGGGGTTTCACCACATTGACCAGGCTGGTCTTGAATTCCTGACCTCAGGTGATCCACCTGCCTTGGCCTCCCAAAGTGCTGGGATTACAGGCGTGAACCACCGTGCCTGACCAGTCAGTTTCTAATTGTTACTTTTTCCCCCTCATCTTGAGTCCCATTTTCCTGTTTCTTTCCATGTCTTGTATTTTTTATTAAAAACTGTACATTTAAAATGATATGTTGTAGTAATTCTGGATTCTGATTTTCTCCTTTGAAAGCTTTCCCCCCTTTTCATTAGTAGCTTGCCTAAATTTAATCTGCAGCATCTTCCCTCACGGTGTGCAGCACATGACTCTGCTCAGTTGTTTTGTTCTTAGTTTTATTTTTTAGTCTAGCTTCCCCATGGTTGACTCTGTATCTGCATATCTTAACGGTCAGCCAATGATTGGGTAGACATTGCGTCCAAACCCATAAGGTTTCCACACTTTGCTGATGAATCTGTGCATGAATTGAAAAGCAAGGTAGTTTTCAAGCCTATTTCAGCATTTACTCTCTGCTAAACCCTTTCAGGTCTCTCCCTGGCACATGTGCTTACCTTCCCAGTCAGCCAGGGATGTGAGGAAAGCTTATCTATCTAGTCCCTCAACGGCTCTCTTCTTTACATGCTCTTCCTTTTACATTTTTGTTGGTTCATTCCTTACACCAAGGATTGCAGGCTCAGACTAACCAAGCTATGTATTTTCCCCCTCTGTTTCCTACCATGTTTACTACTTTTACAGATAATACTACAGGGCGTGGGTTTGTGCCCTCCACTCCAAATCAAATGAGCTCTTTCAAAACAACACTACTGGTTTTCATAGCCAGTCATGCCCTGGTAAACACTATCTCACCAACTGAGCTGAGGATTGGACTGGGGAATGGAATACATACTTCCACTATTAATATCTGAAGTTTTAGAATTTCTTCATGAACAAGTATTTCTCTTTTTTCGTTTTTCAGTTTTGTTTTGTTCATTTGATTTTGGTCTATTTCTAGTGTTCTGAAATCATTGTTTTTGCCAGGCACTGTGGCTTACGTCATAATCCATGCAACTTGGAAGGTAGAGGTGGGAGAATGACTTGAGGCCAGGAGGTTGAGATCAGTTTGGGTAACATGGTGAAATCCCATCTCTACAAAAATTAAAATGTTTAAAAATTTTCAAAAAAGAAATCATCGTTTTTGAAAACTGTGATAGGCAGAATTCTAAGAATGACCCTCAATGACCCTTGCCCTTGTATAATCTCTACCCCTTTGAGTCTGGGTGAAACCTGTATATATGATGAGATGTCATTCCTGTGATCTGTAATACCGGCACACCTCACAGATACTGCAGGTTCAGTTCCAGACCACCTCATTAAAGTGAGTCACCCAGCTTTTTTTGTTTCCCAGTGCATGCGAAAGTTATGTTTATACTCTACTGTAGTCTATTAAGTGTATATTTTTAAAAATGTACACAACTTAATTTAAAAATACTTTATGCTAAAACTGCTAACAATCATCTGAGCCCTCAGTGAGTTGTAATCTTTTTGCTGGTGGAGGGTCTTGCCTCGATGTTGGTGGCTGCTTACTGATCAGGTTGGTGGTTGCTGAAGGTTGGGGTGGCTGTGGCTGTTTCTTAAAATAAGACAACAATGAAGTTTGTCGCTTCAGTTGACTCTTGCTTTCACGAAAGAATTCTCTGCAGCAGGTGATGATGTTTGATAACATGTTACCCACGGTCAGACTTCTTTCAAAATTGGAATCAATTCTCTCAGACTCTGCTGCTGCTTTATTAACTAAGTTTATGTTGTATTCTAATCCTTTGTTGTCGTTTCAACAATATTAACAGCATCTTCATCAGGAGTAGGTTCCATTTTAAGAAACCACTTCTTTGCTCATCCATAAGAAGCAACTCGTCATCCATTCAAGTTTTATCTTGAGATTACCGCAATTCAGTCACTTCTTCAGGCTCCACTTCTGATTCTAATTCTCTTGCTATGTCCACCATATTTGTAGAGACTTCCTCCACTGAAGTCTCAAACCCCTCAAAGTCATCGATGAGGGTTGGAATTGACTTCTCCCAAGCTCCTGTTAATGTCTGTATTTTGACCTCCTCCCGTGAATCATGAATGTTCTTTTTGTTTTGTTTTGATACAGGGTCTCGCTCTGGTCACCCAGCTGGAGTGCATTGGTACAAACAGGGATCACTGTAGCCTTGATCTCTTAGGCTCAAGTGATCCTCTTGCCTTAGCCTCTCAAGTAGCTGGGACCACAGGCTCGTGCCACCACATCTTGCAATTAAAAAAAAAAAAAAATTTGTAGAGATAGGGTCTTACCATGTTGCCCAGGCTGGTCTCAAACTCCTGGGCTCATGTGATCCTCCCTGCTTGGTCTCCAAAATGCTGGGATTACAGGCGTGAGCCACTGTGCTTGGCCATATGAATGTTCTTAATGACATCTAAACTAGTGAGTCCTTTCTAGAAGGTTTTCAATTTCCACCCGAGGAATCACTATCTATGGCAGCTATAGCCTTACAAAATATACTTCTTTCCTTCCTTCCTTCCTTCCTTCCTTCCTTTCTTTCTTTCTTTCTTTCTTTCTTTCTTTCTTTCTTTCTTTCTCTCTCTCTCTTTCTTTCTCCTTCTTTCCTTTCCTCCTCCCCCTCCTCCTCCTCCTCCTCCTCCTCCTCCTCCTTCTTCTTCTTCTTCTTCTTCTTCTTCTTCTTCTTCTTCTTCTTCTTCTTCATCTCCTCCTCCTCCTCCTTTTTAGAAGGTAGACAGAGTCTTGCTCTGTCACCCAGGCTGGAGTGCAGTGGCATGATCATGGCTCACTGCAGCCTCGACCTCCCAGACTTAAGAGATCCTCCCGCCTCAGCCTCCTGAATAACTGGGACCACAGGCATGTGCCACCATGCCCCACTAATTTATTTTTATTTTTCACACTGATGGGTCCTCCCTATTTTGCCCAGGCTCCATAATACACTTCTTAAACAATAAGACTTAAAAGTAAAAATTTCTCCTTGATCCGTGGGTTGCAGAGTGGTTGGTGTCTATGGCAATTTCTTCCAATGAAAGACTGTCTCTTCTACGTTGCAAATCTGTTGTTAAAGTAACCAGCTTCATCAATAATGTTTGCTAGATCTTCTGGCTAACTTGCTGTAGCTTCTCCATCAGCACTTGTGCTTTTACGTTATGGAGATGGCAAAAAAAAAAAAAACCCTCATGAACCAACTTCCGGTAGCTTCAAACTTCCTTCAGCAGTTTCCTCACCTGTCTCAGCCTTCATAGAATTGAAGAGAGTTAGGACCTTGCTCTGAATTAGGCTTTGACTTAAGGGAATATTGTGGCTGGTTTGATCTTCTATCCAGACCACTAAAACTTTGACCATATCAGCAATAAAGCTGTTTCAGTTTCTTATCATGCATGCATTCACTGGAGTAGCACTTTTAATTTCCTTCAAGAACTTTTCCTTTGCAGTCATAACTTGGCTAACTGTTAGGTGCAAGAAGCCTAGCTTTCAGCCTATTTCAGCTTGATATGCCTTCCTCACTAAGCTTAATTATTTCTAGCTTTTGATTTAAAGTGAGAGATTGCCACTCTTCCTTTCACTTGAACACTTAGGAGACCACTGTAGGGTTGTTAATTGGCCTCATTTCTGTATCGTTGTTTCTCAGGGAATAGGGGAGCCTGAGGAAAGGGAGAGAGATGGGGGAATGGTTAGTTGGTAGAGCAGTCAGAAGACACACATTAAGTTTGCTGTCTACTATGGGCACTGTGTGTGGTGCCCCCAAACAATTACAATAGTAACATCAAGATCACTGACCACAGATCACCATAAAAGATAAGGTACTGATGGCAAAGCTTGAAACATTGTGAGAATTACCAAAGTGTGACACAGAGACACAAGGTGAGCACGTGTGATTGGAAAAATGGTGCCAATGGAGTTGGTTGATGCAGGGTTGCTACAAACCTTCAACTTATTAAAAAAACCTATTATGGGTTGCCACAAACCTTCAATTTGTAAGAAACCTATTGTCTGTGAAGTGCAATCAAGTGAAACACAATAAAATAAGGTCTGTCTGTATTTTATAGCAAAAGGGAAATTATCTGATGGGCCTAATATAATCAAGTGAGCTCCTTTGAATCAGAGAATTTCTCCTGCTGGTGGGAAGAAGGGGGAAGTCAGAGATTCAAAGCATGAGAAGAATTAAAAATGTTCCATTGCTGGCTTTGAAGATGGAGGGCCACATACAAAGGACCAGAGTGCAGCTTCTAGAAGCTAAGTGATTCCCAGCCAACAGCCAGGAAACAGGACATCAGTCCTATAGCTGCAAGAAATTGAATTCTTCCAACAACCTGAATGAAGCAGTTTCTTTCTCAGAACCTCCAGGTAAGAGACCAGTCTGGTAAACACTTTGATTTCAATCTTGTGAAGCACTAGGCAGAGGACCCAGTAGAGTCTACCTGGACTTTTGACCTACAGAAAAATGAGGTAATGAATGTGTGTTTTTGAAGCTGCTGTTTGTGGTAATTTGTTATGCAGCAATAGAAAACTAATATGACAACTTTGTCCAGGTTGACTCTGCCATAGCTAGAAGTCCTACCTCCTGGCAGAGTTAATTTTGAAAAATAAAATAAAGATTTCTGGCTTCTCTTGAAAAAGTGGAAGGTCTTGCAACTTGAGATTTGAATTTCTAACATCTGCCAGAACTCAGCAGCACTTTCCCTGTGCTCCTTGTTTAACAGGGTCTAGGGCCTGCAGTTCATCTGCTTTTGTCCTTCACTGCAGGCCTACATCTCCAATTATAGGCCTGGCTGATATGGTTTGGGTTTTTCTCCCTGCCCAAACCCAAATATCATGTCGAATTGTAATCCTCAAAGTTGGAGGAGGGGCCTGGTAGGAGGTGATTGGATTATGGTGGTGGTTTCTAATGGTTCAGCACCATCTCCCAGTGCTGTTCTCCTGACAGAGTTCACACGAGATCTGGCTGTTTAAAAGTGTACAGCACCTCCCCACTCTCTCTTCCTCCTGCTCCAGCCACGAAAGACAGGCCTGCTTCCCCTGGGCCTTCCACCATGATTGAAAGTTTCCTGAGGCCCCCTCAGAAGCCATCATGCTTCCTGTACAGCCCCCAGAACGGGAGCCAATGAAACCTGTTTTCTTTATAAATTTCCCAGTCTCAGGTATTTCTTGATAGCAGTGTGAGAATGGACTAATGCACTGGCTTTGGAACATCTGAATCCGTAACACCTGATCAGCACAACCTAACTGGTAGTAAGTGCTCAGTATTTGTTGAATGAGTGAACAGGCAACAAGTAGGAGATTTTTACACATGAGCATGTGAATGGACATTTGGGATGACCAAGGCTGATGGCAATGTATCCTTTAGTGCACTTAGGGAAGGGTGAAGGACACTGGCCACAAAGCCTGTCCACCTGAAGAATTCCTGGAAGTCCCATCAAGAACTTTCACTTGCATCTCATCTCATTGGCCAAAAGAGTGTCAAATGACCAGCCCTAGTTCCAAAGAAGACTGGGAAATATAGTTTCAGCTCATCACATGCCACCCCAGCTCCAACAAGGAAATCAGGGTTCTGATAGAAAAGAGAAAAGGGAGGGTAATACTGGGTTAACTGACTATCAGTCTCTACACTCAGATCATGAAAAAAGAGGAAAACCAGCACCCAAAAAGCTTCCTTCTCATGATTATCCCAACAAGGGTAACCACTACCTGATTTCTTACAACACTGTTTAGTGCTACCTCTTCTTCAACTTCATATGCATGGGATCATACAAGTGGGTTCTTCTGTGTCTGACTTTTTTTACTTGCAGTAGGAATATTAAAGGAAAAAAAACAGTATCAGAGCAGCTGAAATTTTCTAATAAGAAATGTATGAATTAGCTTTGAGGAAAGCAAGACTATCAGTGATGAAGTTACCCACCTCTGTTTCTTGAGTTAGTTATCGTTAACTACCCATTTGTCCTTGAGACAGGGAAGGTCAAGAGAAATGACAGGAAAGAATAGTGACAAGGGTTTTTTCTCATGGAAAGTATTCAAGACACTTTAAAAATGGGGGTCATATGACCCCTAAATGGATGGACACAAAGTAGAGGGCCCTAGTGCTGGCTAGAGTAGGGTCCTTGGGCCCCCACCAGGCCAGGCCTTCGCCCTTAGTTGTTGGATTTGGGGGAGGTCTTGTCTGGACTTCCAAAAGGTACCGGGATAACCAAGGCAGTAGGACTTGGGGGCTCCAGGCAGTGGCCATTTATCAGTTAGTGCAGAATAAGCTTAGTGTTTTAACATCAGTACTGAGTGCTGCCGAACATTTCCCTTTCTCTGTACTAAACAGTGTGAAGCCGGACAGCCTCTGGTGAGACTGTGACCATAAGGTATTCCACCATCACGAGGAATCACTGTAGCTCAAATGAAGCGTGTGATTTGATGAGGGTGAGATGGATCCGTCCCTTTAGAGACAGGAGGAAACGGGACACTAGGCAGTGCAGACCCTGCCATTGGACTTGACATCTGATAACTGAACAGAGCTGAGCTGAAGCATCGTGGCCTGGAGGTCAAAACAGCTGACGCTTACTTCCTTAGGTGGTCTTAAAAATAAAGCTTTACTAATTTTCAGATCACAATTCTCTTTAACTTTTCTACTCTGCTTCAAAATTAGAAAGTGTTAGACATGTAACATTGACAATAATAAAAACAGGGTAAGGCAAGTTGATTCAGGACCAAGACCACTCTCCCAGAAACAGTAGCCCTATATTCACTCTCAAACCCCACTCCCTTGCCTGGCCTATAGAGACTAGCAAAACTAATTGCTCACTTTCCTATCCATTTTTGCAGATAGTGGTGGCCATAGAATCTGGTTCTAGCCAATAGATCCAGATGGAATTCAACTGTGGGGCAAGGGAAAGGGTTTGTGGAAAGCTTTTGTTTTTCTCATATAAAGGGACAGCTGCAGCTGGTTCTGGCCTTCCCCTGTCCTCCTGCCCTGATGGTGGGCATGATGCCTGGAATAGGAGCTGCCATGTTGAAGCCATGAAGGAGTGGCTGGGAGAAGCATAGCCACGCTGGCTCTGGCCCTCATGAGCTGCTGAACAAATGCTAACAGCTGCCTGCTTCAGACGTTTTGTTCTGTGAATAAATGGAGAAATCTGTTCATTATGCTTCCTTATAGCTGAAAGCATTCCTAATGGATACAACTAATATAAACCATTACTTGTCATGGATAGGAAAAAGGGTGGAGGTAGGGGGTACAGCAAGGGTTTTCCAAGTCTGATTAATGCCTCAGAAAGAAACTGTGGATGTTTTTAGTTCCTGAAAGCACAGGAGGTATCAGAGACTGTTGGGATCAGATCAAAACAGCACAGAAGCCAACTTGAAGGGCCTTCCACTGGCCAAGGAGGGGATAATCTGAGCATTAAAAAAAAACCTACAATGAATTAAAATTTGTTGAAAATGGATAAATAAAGGGAAAGGTCAAGCAATTCTCCTGCCTTTCCTGTATGAACTGTATTTCAGAGTAACCAAAGAGATGATAAGGAGTTCTTTAAGGAAGAATCCCAGTTAATAAAGACAGAAGGAATGATAGAACTAGAAAATCACCAATTCACAGCATGTAATGAAGTAATGAATCTAGTCAATGACCATCAATAACCATTAGGTAAAAGGATGACAGAGAACTGTTAATAATGGATAGATCAGGCTAAGAACACTTAAACCCACTGCTCAATTTTCACATCTCTTAAAGTGGAACAATTGGACATGTCCCATAGCATGTGATACATTAGAAAGTACACACCATCTCCTATGAAGTTTTCTAGCCAAAAAACTGTTTTAAGAAGAATCGAATCCAGTTTACCAGAAATGGATGATCAAGCTAAATGACTTCAAGAAGAAACAATCAGATAAATTTAGCATGTGAGATATTCTATAGGAAAAATGACTCCTTTCTCTCCCTCCTCATATGAATGGCATAAAAAGAGGGAAGGTGGAAGGGGAAGGACTTGTAAAGTAAAAGAAACTTAAGAGTCCTTTCAATAAAATACATTGTTTATTGGGTACACATGGACACAAAGATAGGAACAATGAACACTGAGGATTCCTAAAGGGGGATGGAGGGAGGGGAGTCAGGATTGAAAAAAACTACCTATTGGATGGATACTATGTTCGCTACTTGGGAGATGGGATCATTAGAACACCAAAACACAGCATCATGCAATATGCCCATGTAACAAACCTGCACATGTACCCCCTCAATCTAAAATTTAAAAAGAAGATAGGTGCAGTGGCTCAAGCCTGTAATCCCAGAATTTTGGGAGTCTATGCAGGCGAATTACTTGTGCTCAGGAGTTCAAGATCAGCCTGTACAACATGGCAAAACTCCGACTCTACAAAACAAAATACATAAATTAGGCCAGATGTGGTGGCTCACACCTGTAATCTCAGCACTTTGGGAGGCCAAGGTGCGTGGATCACTTGAGGTCAGGAGTTTGAGACCAGCCTGGCCAATATGGTGAAACCCTGTCTCTACTAAAAATACAAAAAAATTAACCCGATGTGTCCTAGGATTTAGTCCTAGCTATTCTGAGTGCTGAGGCAGGAGAATTGCTTGAACCTAGGAGACAGAGGTTGCAGTGAGCTGAGATCAGACTATTGCACTCTGACCTGGGTGACAAAGCGAGACTCTGTCTAAGAAAAAAAAAAAAAAGTTAGCTAGGCATGGTGATGCGTGCCTATAGTCCCAGCTGCTGGGGAGGCTGAGGATCAATTGAGCACAGGAGGTTGAGGCTGCAGTGAGCCATAATCGTGCCTCTGCACTCCAGCCTGGGTGACAGAGTCAGACCCTATCTGAGAAAATGAGAGAATAGGCTGGGTGCAGTGGCTTACCCCTGTAATCTCAGCACTTTGGGAGGCAGAGACAGATTGCTTGAGCTCAGGAGTTTGAGACCAGCCTGGGCAATATGGCAAGACCTCATCTCTACAAAGAATAAAAAAATTAGCCAGGCATGGTGGTGCGCACCTGTAGTCCCAGTTACTTGGGAGGCTGAGACAGGAGGATTGCTTGAACCTGGGAGGTCGAGGCTGCAGTAGGCTGAGATTGCACCACTGTACTCCAACCTGGGTGACAACATGAGGCCTGGTCTCAAAAAAAAAAAAAAAAAAGGAAAGAAAGAGAGATAAAATAAAATTAAAAACCAATACCATGTTTAGCTTTTGTTTGGATACTGATTTGAATAAAAATAGTATTTGAGCTAATTAGGACAATTTTAATAAGTTTTGAGTATTATGTCCCATTATAATGGTAGTGTAGTTATGGTTTTACAAAGTTATTCTCTGATAGAGATACTTACTTAAATATTTCTGGATGAAATGAAATGATTCATGGAATTTGCTTTAAAACATTTCAGCAAATATTGTGTGTGGTAGAATAGGGAGGAAACAAAATCGGGTGTCACAAAAAGGGGTTTATTAAAATTTTTTCTCCACTTTTATACATAGTTGAACATTTTGTATAAAAAGTTTTTTAAGTGGTGATTATTTTTCCTTCCTGTATTCTAGATGGTAATAGCAGCGAAATGAAAAAGCAATAAAAAAATCCTGTCAGAGCCCGTGAACTATATTTCCTTTCTTCATAGTGTTATTTTCATAAAAGCTAAAGCAAATGCTACATTCACAAAACTAGGATATAAAGCAATACTATGTACCTGTAAAGTGTAGGATTTTATAAGTCCTTTTGCCCAGCATACTTCCATGTTCTTGTCCACCGTGGGACTCCCAGGATGGTTCTCTCCACTGCTCCATGTGTTCCCAAGAGCACTTTGCTCTTCCCATTGACATCTTTTGTTTTTTGTTGTTGTTGTTTTTTGTTTGTTTGTTTGTTTGTTTGAGATGGAGTCTCGCTCTGTCGCCCAGCGTGGAGTGCTGTGGAACAAGGTCAGCTGACCTCAACCTCTGCTTCCCGGGTTCAAGTGATTCTCCTGCTGCAGTCGCCAGAGTAGCTGGGATTACAAGCATGCACCACTATGCTTGGCTAACTTTTGTATTTTTAGTAGAGATGAGCTATGTTGGCCAGGCTGGTCTCGAACTCCTGGCCTCAAGTGATCTGCCTGCCTCAGCCTCCCAAAGTGCTGGGATTACAGGCGTGAGCCACCGGACCTGGCCTTCCCATTGACTTCTAACAACTTATTCATCCTCTTCCACCAGACTGTGAGCCGTCCTCCCATCTCCTACCAAGGACCAAGAATCAATTCCTATAATTATCTGCATTCCCCACATCTAGGGTGGTGTTAACACATAGTAGGTGCTCAATACATATTTGGGGAATATATAAACAGAACCCAATTCATTATGTTTTATATCTGTAGAGACTGAAACCCTAAAGGGTTTAAGTTCCTGAGCTAGGATGCAACTCATCAGAATAATAACCATTCCCAAGAACTGTAACTCCTGGTTCCTAATCCAGTGATACTTTTGAATCTAATTACTGATTCCAGAAGTCTTCCTCTTTATGGGAATATCCTTCCTCTACCAGTGCCAAATGTGTCATTTTGAATGCCTCCCACCCCAACCCCCAATTCTCACAACAAACTCAATGTTCTCTGCGATGATAGTTTTGGATCCTTCTAGAAGACATTACTGAAATTGTTTTAGGCAGGGGAGATTATAAGTAGTTACATACTTTGGGAGGCCGAGACGGGCGGATCACGAGGTCAGGAGATCGAGACCATTCTGGCTAACACAGTGAAACCCCGTCTCTACTAAAAAATACAAAAAACTAGCCGGGCGAGGTGGCGGGCGCCTGTAGTCCCAGCTACTCAGGAGGCTGAGGCAGGAGAATGGCGTAAATCCGGGAGGCGGAGCTTGCAGTGAGCCGAGATCCGGCCACTGCACTCCAGCCTGGGCGACAGAGCGAGACTCCGCCTCAAAAAAAAAAAAAAAAAAAATTAAGTAGTTACATAACACAGACAACATGGTGTTGTTTTTAATAATAATAATAAAAGGGAAATCCTTAGCACTAGTGTTTTCAGAACCATTAACTCTTCCTTTATTTCTGCTCTAGCTTTGAATTTGCTGAACCAAGGAAAAGAAACCAGGAAATTACTTGGTTTACTTGTTGCTTGACTTTTGGCCCCCAAGTCATGGCCATACACTGTGTGCCTGACAGTACACTCCTGACTAAAACCAACCTTGGTTTTCTCCAAGCCTTGCTGGTTACTCCGAGCCAGGCTATGGTCAGAGGTCATACTCAGCTACTCCATCCAGCTCACCTTCAGGAAAGACCTCTTTTTTCTGATGCCCCCTAAAGTTACAAACCACAATTTTGTAGCCCTCCAAAGTTACACACCCAGACACCCATCTCCTACCTTCATTGCTTACTTCCGTGACCCTCAGGTCTTAGCTTCAGTGTCAAATCCTCCCCACTTCCATCTGGATTGGGTGGCCTACTTTCTACCTTCTGTTCCCATAACACAACACAAATCATCTGTCATGGATCTTCCAATGTGCTATTACAATAATCTCTTAATTTCATACTAATTTGTAAACTTTTCTCTAACACAGGGACTAAAAGTCTCTTACCATTGAATCCCCAGTGACTTACACATGGTAGCTACTCAATAAACACTTTTCAGTGAATATACCAAGTAGTTAAATGAATGACTTTCAAGATTCAAGAGTCTAGTAGTTAAGACCTTAAATTTAGACTATCCTACTTGTTAAGGTGTTTAAAACAAACAAACAAACAAACAAACAAACAAAAAAAACCCTTTTGTCCCCAAGATTTAAGTTCATAATGTTGAAAGGGAGGAACCATAGTCTTCAGAAAGTGGTGAAAAGATTTGGTATAAGAAGTGGAATGAGTTATACAGGCATCCATCATCCCTCCTTTTTTCTTTAAGAAGACACCTTCTCTGGAATGACTGGAGGAGGTCATTTGATTTGTCCTCCTCATCTGATCCACGTCTGCCTCTTTTAACGGAGGAAAATTGAGGGTGTGGATAGTGAGGAAGGGAACAAAGGTTGCTGGAAAGAGCTGAACTCTTCTTTTCTGACACTTACGCACTCCTGATGCTACATGAGAGCCTGACTCATCCAGAAAATGACTAAACTCAGATCCCTAATCTGTACTGGGGCCCCACCCAACAAGGGCCCATTGCCTATACCTGATGCTAATTACTAGATATCGATCTGCAATAAAGAGGATGGGTGTGGATTATTCATGACAATCCCCATACTTCCCAAAAGTAAACTCTCAGTTGTTCAAGGTGATGGAGTACTTGTGGAAGCTCAGAGACAAGGGAAGGGCCAGAAAAATACCCGAATCTTAACTGAGAGTGCAAACAGGATAATTCCTTATAACCAGTGAGCTATATCTAACCCTACTCTAAATGAAATCAACCAAAGGGCCTAATTCAGCTCTCTGGAGTTGCTAATCCTGGTCATAAACTAGGAGAAAAAGTCACTAGACTAAACCAATTGAGGTTTAATGAACATAAAATGTACTGTCTGCAAATGTCCAAAAACTCAAGACCACATCATTCAAATCATTAATATTGTTTAAAGTGTCCTCTCAATAGATGCACCCATCGTTAGTTCTGGTAGGAAAATGTCAGTTCCATAATCATCATCATCATTTTATTCAATATTCACAATAACCTGCCCAAGCTGAAAGGCCACTGGGAAAGGAGAAAACCTAGGGACTCTTGGCTATGTTCAGAGCTCAGAGCCAGTTACCCCATCAACCTAAACACTGGCGACATGAAAACTCTAAGCCATATCTTGCTGTCAAGGAGGTTGCTGCTCATTTGCTGCCAAGGTGTTGTAGAATAAGTGCCAGTACACAGTGCAGACATGCAAGAGCTTTAGATTTAAGATATAGAGGAAAAAAGAAGACTCTGTAAGCAGATGCATGTGTTGCTTTTGACTGGTACAAAATTTTTGCCTCTGCAATGCTTCTATAGCTCTGCAGTTTAAGTTCTATGAGGACAGGAATCTCGTGGATTTTGTTCACCATTGTAGCTCCAGCCCCTTTCATTGATGCAAGGCTCAGAGTAAGGGCTCCGTAAATATTTATTATGTGGATGAACCAATGCCGTGTATGCTGGCATGAATGAATGACACAAATCTGTATCATGTATTAGATATTTTGGGAAAGAAAACTGAGAAGCAAGGAAGTGAATTTATTAATTTGAGGTTAGGGTCACCAGCCCAGCTTGTGGCTGATGGCACTCATTATACTTAGTTGTTCATAAAACACAGTCAAACTCCTGTTCCTCTGTCTGGGTGTTCCTCTAATATTTTCTAGAAGTTATGAAAATATAGAAACACTTGACTGAATGACATATACATGTCAAATTAAAGAGAAAATGAATCAATGTTCAAAAAGCAACTATTACTATTCACAAAATTATAGAAACAAAGATTATTTCATGGGAGGGGTAGAAGCAGGGCATACGACATGGATTTCGACGTCTTCAGCAGTGAAGCGACAACCTCCCATCTCCTTTCTGCGATTCCACGCTACTTCCTTGATCTGTAGGCACAGTGTATGCCAGTTGCTTTTCTTATATTAGTAGACGACATAACAAAGAATTTATATAGGTCACAGAATATTTTAAAATTCCAAACAGAAGAACTGTTAATGAATTTAGTTTGGAGTGTCTTGCCACCAGAAAAATGACAGACCTTTCCTAAACACCTTTGGCTGTTTGCTCATCAAAAAAGTGACACATTTTCTCTCTGTAAAAAGTGTCAAAGAAAAAAGAAAAAAAAAGACTGAGTGCAGTTGCGTCCTGATGTACTGAGGGCTAGGACTGTTTTTAAATTCAATATATATTGAATTGAATGTAACTCCAGAGAACCAAGAGAAAGCTCCACTCAGAAAAGGTAGATGAGGTCAGCTTCCTTTTGTTTCATGTCAGAGAAACTTCACAAGGTGAAAATTGAATGCCGAGGCCTGGGCACATTCTTACCCATGGATGGAAAATGTTTGCCTGCCTTTTGTTTTGTTTTCAATAGTGCTTATGATGACTTCTCAGAAATTTCTGTCTCTGCCACTGCAACCTCTATTAAACCTTCCATAAGCCTTGGATAACACTCTGATGTACATATTTTAAACGTATAACAGGATTGACACAGTGCAAATCCTACCTGTAATTTCCTGAGATAAGTCCATTATAAATATGTGGGTTCAAACCAACATTTGAAGATGCCTCAGTCTGATCAGGTCCCTGGCTTACCAAGAACTCTGAATAGCAAATAAGGGAGAGCAGCAGACACTGACGTTGAATCTCGGGTTGTTATTTCATTGCTGTTCAAACTTGGTCAAGGCCTCAGGCTGGCATCTGTATTCCGAGGGTAATGCAAATACCCTCAAATATTTCAAAGGGCTGTTGAGGTGGAGGATTAAATGAGTGAAGTCATGAGCAGTGCTTAGAAAGGTTAGTAAATGTCAGCTGTTACCAGTAGTGCGAGGAAGTGGGTTTGAACATCTTCGGAGCAGAAGTTCTGATGCCAAAACATAACGTTTAATTCCAGACTTAGTGTGAATCAACCCCCAAACAAAGGGATTAAATTTGAAGGTGCAAGGGATCACGGGGCTGCAGCTTTTTTGGCAAGAGCTGTTAACATTCAAAATTGCTCATCCCTCCATTACTGGCAATTCCACCTTCCAGCGTGTCATGGTTTTTCCTCTAAAGAAACCCACACACCTTGGCATAAGGAGGTATGTTCACTATATACTTGTGCAAGCAGAAAAATTGTCAATAACCTAGGTGTCCATTAATAGCTTAAACAATGTGTATCCATACAATGATACACCATGCAGCTAAAAATGATGAGGCGGCCTTCTGCTTTCTATCATAGGCCGTTCTTCAAGCACGTTGTTGAGTGAGAAAAATAAAATTGCAGAATGAAACAAAAAGTAACAGTAATGTAAAAACCCAAATGCAAAATAACTGTATTTTGTTCTCTGGAAATATATGTATGTGCGTGTGTAAATAACAGAAGGATGTTCTGGGAACCGGACAGCTGCAGCTTAGAGTGGTCAAATGAGAAGTCAGCCATCTCAAAGACGTTTTGCTGTTTTCCAATGTGTTTCAAGCACAAAGTAAAAATCATCACATGTAATAGCTATAATGTATTTTTACATACAATATCTATGTAGCAATGTATAATAATTTATAATCAATGTAACACAATTTATTACTGAAGCAATGTATTAAATAGGTTTATTATAGCAATTTATGATTTTTATGTATGCAGTTTATAATTTGTATATGAAATTCAACATAATCACTCTGGGGTATCTGGTAAACACGTAGATTCTTGGGTTTCACACCCAGATATTTTAATTCTTGCAGGTTTGGGGTGTGACCCAGGAGCCTGAATTTTCAGCAAAGAGATTTCTGCTGCTGATGGCTCAAGGCCCACACTTTGAGAACATTTCATTTTAAAAGCTGCCTCTCCCACTGTAAGGTGCACATGAATCACCCAGGGGGCTAATTAAAGCACATTTCTGCTGCTGCAGTTCTGGGGTGGGGCCCAGGATTCTGTATCTGTAGCAAGCTGATGCTGCTTGTCCTCTTCTGTGAAGCTTGACTTGAGTCAGTCTTTGAAATGGGTAGAAATTCATGGGTGCGGGAAGGACTTTGGAAAAGAAGGAGCAGACATGAGGAAGTAGAAGTGAGGGAGTTGTGCCAAGGGTCGTCAGAGGAACTGGCCTGATGGAAGAGGCAGCAGAGAGCCTGGTGGGCACCTTGATGCCAGGCCAAGGACCTGGCACTTGGCCCATCAGCAACTGCTGGTGGTTTTAGGTGGGAGCCCAGTGTTCCAGCAGCGTGGGGAATTGGGAGGAGCAAGATCATAGTCCCAGGCACAGGTGTCCAAGGAGCAGCCAATGATCCTGAGTTGGGGCTGGATCCAAGGTCAGGGGTCCCTGGCAAGCCAGGCCTCCACCACCCCAAGCAGAGAATGTGTCACTCTGGTCCCTCTCCTGGGACACGGGTGTAGTCATAAATTGCAGGGATGCTCCAGAGCTGCTTATATTCTGCAGTGGACAAAGGGCTGCTTTCCTCATTTATGGGACTGGGCTAGCTTCTTCAGACAGGCAAGGCAAGTGTCACTTTTCTTTGTGG
Source organism: Theropithecus gelada (assembly GCF_003255815.1). Lineage (NCBI taxonomy): Eukaryota > Metazoa > Chordata > Mammalia > Primates > Cercopithecidae > Theropithecus > Theropithecus gelada. The sequence goes on from NC_037669.1 coordinate 97,112,913, forward strand.
GAAATGGTATCTTGTTTCCCAAATTGGTAAAAGAAGAAAGCTTTCATTTAACAGGATTTGGACTGGCTCACACAACCAGTGAGAGGTCTTCAAGAGAAAGTTATTCAGGTCAAGATAAGAATACGGAATGGGGGAGGGCTAGGCAGTGACAGAGCATTGCAAAATCTCAGGATTCCTGGTTCCTGTTTGATGCTCAAGAAGGCTGTTTGACTCTGAATAATTAACTTAATTCTCCACTTCACTTTGCAAGAGGAGATGGAGGCATCCATTTTTTTTTTCTCCCAAAACTCCTATCTAGAATGACATCAGGACAACAGGCTCCCATTAGTGCCCATTTTGCATGTCCAGCTCTAGAAGGCTCTCAGGCAGCTTCTTCTATTCCCAGTAGGCAGCTGTGGCTCAGAGTGGTGCCACATGGGTGTGCTTTGGGACACGCTGACAAGGGAGGGATGACCCTCCCAGACCCCTATCTGACCATGCTCCCTGTACTCATGAAAAGGGCAGGAGGTCTTGAAGGGGCCAAGAGGGCTGAGCACTCCATCTTCATCTATAAAACAAACACTCCGTACTTGTTTTATATGAGCAGCTGCACATTTCGAGCACTTATCATTTGGATATCACTGTACAGTCTGTTTTAATTGCATCCAAAGGAAATATAAGCAGACACCTGCGTTAGAATGACAGCCAGCAACGACTGCAGTTTAGAATTATATTTGCATGTGAACAGTTACATGCAAAATTGAGAATCCAGTTCTGTTGTGGTAGTAATATTATGGGTTATTGTATCTTTTACAATTTGTTCTTAATGATGCCATTGTCTTTTAAAAACCCAACTTATCACACCCACTTGAACATTTTCTAAACCAAGCTATTTAATTATTTTAATAAAAATACTTTTCTAATTTGAAAAGCAATATATGTTATTGTAAAAAGTAGAGAAAATATAATAAAGGCAGTAAAAATCACCCATCATTTCTTCACCCAGAAATTTATATCTTGCAGTACTTTAAAGAAGAGATGGAATGAACCCTTCCTTTTTTTTCTTTTTTCTTTTCTTTTCTTTTTTTTTTTTTTTTTTTTTTGAGATAGAGTCTCGCTCTGTCACCCAGGCTAGAGTGCAGTGGCACGATCTTGGCTCACTGCAACCTCCACCTCCTGGGTTCAAGCGATTTTCCTGCCTCAGCCTCCCGAGAAGCTGGGATTACAGGTGCTTGCCACCGCACCCAGCTGATTTTTGCATTTTTAGTAGAGACGGGGTTTCACCGTCTTGGTCAGGCTGGTCTCGAACTCCTGACCTCATGATCCACCCGCCTCGGCCTCCCACAGTGCTGGGATTACAGGCGTGAGCCACTGTGCCTGGCCTCTTTTCTTAAATTAACTTTTTATTTTCGAATAATTTTAGACTTACACCAAAGTTGCAAACATGATGCAGAGTTCCCATATACCCTTTACCTATCTCCCCCTAATGTCAACATCATACATAGCTATGGAACGTTTGTCAAAACTCAGAAATTAACATTGGTACAATACTGTTAGCAAAATCACAAAGTCTCTTCAGATTTTGCGTTTTTCCACTATGTCCTTTGTGTTGTCTAGGATCCTATTCAGGGTATACACTGGGGGGACTTAGTGCTCAGATTTTATAAGTCTTCATTCTTCCCAGGTGTAACGTGCAAAATACTGATAAGGAAATATTGTCTTTATATTATTTGATGTTTGAGCTTCAGAATAAAACACTGGATACCTACCACCCTTGTATCAGTAGTTTGGGAAGGTGGGGAGTTTATTTTGAGTTGTCTTTGTCCAGGACCCTACAGAGCACCTGGTGTGAAGTTGAGGAGGATGGCTAAGACACAGCAGTGGTACCCTGCTTGGCAGGGGTGCAGGATCCCAGGGCTTCGAGTGCTTGGCCTAGAGAGGACACTTGTTATTTCCTCTCTTAAGAGTAAGGAGCATACACATGGGGACAAGTAACATACAGTAACATACTGTGGGCACACAGACTGCCAAGAGGGAATGCTGCAGTCTTCCCTTCTTTTCTGTCTCCTTCCTTCCTCCTTCCTTCGTTCCTTCCTTCCTTCCTCCCTCCCTCCCTCCCTCCCTTCCTTTCCTCTTTACCATTCCTGTTTTGTTAAATCACTCAACAAATGTTTGACTGTTAGACACTGTGCTATGAGGTGCTGAGGATGTATCTGTTAACAGGACAAGCACCATCCCTGCCTTCATGGAGCCTGCCACCTAGCAAGAAGGAGAGGCTTTCTTCAAATGACCCCACCAATAACTACACAACTACAGCTCTGTAAGTGCTATGAAGTGAGCTACCAGGAGACTTAATCTGGTCCAGCTGATCTAATCTGGGTGTCAAGGAAGGTTTCTATGGGGAAGTGACATTTAAGCTGAGTGTGAATAATGGGTAGGAGCTGCTCAGACAAGGCAAAAAGAGCAACCCAGGCAGACGACACAACTTGGGCAAAGACCCAAGGTGGGAAAGAGTGCTGGCATGCATGGTCCCTTGTACAAAGAGGCTTTTCACAAACTTTGTTGAACAGATGAACAAAGCTCTCAGTTTACAATGTATTTGAAGGTATGTTTATTTAAGAGACTAGAAACCCAAACAAAAATACTTGCCAATAGGACCCCAGATCCCGACCATGACCCCCAGTCTCCCAATTCCTATCAAAACAATCTTTCAGCATTATTTGGAATCTCCAAGGTAACCTACTTTCTTTCCCTCAGCCCAACCTATGGCCCAGCATGTAGTCACCCAGCTATCCCAGCCACCCTGGCTGGAGTGGATGGTGCTCTGCCCTGTTGGCATGGGCCAGGCCCGTGGCATTGTCAGTTTCACCTCCCTCCAGTTTTAGGTGCGTCCTCCCCAGCGTGCTGGGGGTCTTTTGCTCTCGCTTCAACTGCAGCTGTGTGCAATGCAATAGTTCATCCCATCATCCACTGAATCTCCTTACAGGAGGACATACTCTCCCCTCCTGCAAGACCCCGTTGATCTGGAATCTTTATCTGCATAACTGCTGCTGAAGGTCACTTGGTAGCCAACTGCCAGGAGGTAGCTGACTATCTCAGGGAATCTTTGGAAGGCCATCAGGGCATGCTTGACAAGAGACTGGAGACCTAATCCTAGAGCTGCTGGCAAACTGGGCAACAGAAATGCTAAGGCCCAGAAATGCTACTATTTGCCCTGGCATTACTGCATCCCTCATGGTTTCATCAGTCCCTGGAAGAATTGGCTGGGGCAGTGAGAGGAGGATCTTCTTTTTGACTTCCCCTAAATCTCAAGGCCACACATAAAGATATGTCCCAGGGTGTCCCAGAGGTAGAATAAAGCAAGAAGTTGGATGCAAGACAACCCATACTATGACATATGTCTGCTATGATAATTTTATTTCTTCAGTCATCATCCAATGACTGCCTTATATGATTAAAATCAATCCTAGGCTGTGGAACCCCAAAGGGGAATAGACACAGGACTGTCTCTCCAGGAGCCTGCCTTTACCCTTGGAGGGAGCAGATGGGAGACACATCAGTACTATAAGTGCTGGAAGGGCCTCTAAGCATGTCTGTGCTGGATGTGCAAAGGTGTGATTAATTCTGATTGGGGAGATGGGCAGGGGTGGTTGGTAAAGCTTGATAGTAGAGGTAACACTGGAGTTACTTATTGAAGGAGGGTTGTTCAGACAGGCAGCTTGCGAGTTTAGGCAAGGTATCAGAACATTCCAGGCAGAGAGAACAGCAGATGCAAATGCATGGAGGTGTGAAGTAGGCACAATGTTTAAGGAGTTGTAAGCCATTTGTTAGGGCTGGAATTCCCAACTTGAATGAATTCTGGCAAAAAATTTAGGCTGCTCAGATAGGGAGAACTGGGTTGTGCCTGAGACTTTGGATTTTATTCTCTAGACCTATGCAGTTCAATATGGTAGCCATATGTGGCAATTTAAATTGACTAAAATGAAATACAATTAAAAATCCCATTCTTCAGACACATTACCCACATTTCAAGGGCTCAGTAGCCACTTGTGACTAATGGCTCTATATCTGCTCTGTCCAATAGCCATACAGTCACCCAGCTGTCCAATATGGCTATTGGGCAGAGCAGATACAGGCCATTTCTACCATCATAGGAAGTCCTATTGAACAGTGCTGTTCTAGACCACAGGAGAGGGACTGTGAGAGAATTTTATGCAAGTGAATGACATATCCATATTTGTATTTCACAGAGTTCTCCTTGTGGCCACTTGAGGATGGATCAGAAGGGGCATAACAGAAGGCTAGAGATCAGTTAGAAGATGATAGAAACTGCCAAGCCCAGAGGCTATGGTCACAACAGAGGAATTGTCCGCCTTTGTTTTGTGCAAAGCCGAGTGGAGAATATTCTGGGTGACTAATGTTTCATCTCAGTCCCGATGTCCTCCCAGCCCAATTTGGGAGATAGGAGTCCCTTCAAAATTGTAAACTAGTGAATCTGGGCATCCCACCTAGTAGGATGAATCTCATTTTATCTCCGGTAGGTCCTGCTTGTTATGTGAACATTGTGAGTTCTCCAGAGCCAGGATCCCCAACTCCTAGGAGTCACATGTCCAAGAACCACCTCACTCACACCAGGTGGGGGGAGAAGATTCAAGTTTTGCCACCATGAACATTAGGTCAGCTGTTCAGCTGAATCCCCAGTTGCCTATTGTCCTTAAATACCAAAGTAGCCAGCAGTTGGGAGGCTAAGAAGGCAGGAATAGCATATGAACATTGATAAAAATGCCATGGGTTTCTGTTCAGTTTCCCCAGCTGTTTGCAGCTGCAGACGTGGGGTATGGGAACATTGACACATCCTTGCTCTGAGTATAATTAGGACAATGTGCCCAGTGTGCCACTGACTCAGAGGGAGCACCTGACAGGGATTCCGCTGGAGGCTTCTGTGTTCTGAGGGTGTGGATGTGCCCACATGAACCACTCTGGGGTTTTTGAACATCACTCTTCTGTTCCCGGCTGAGTCAGAAGTGGATCCCGGAGTCAGAAGCCCTGATTCAAGGCTTGCCTTGCCAGTCAGCTAAAGACAGGTTTCTTTAAAATACTTACTCCACAGACTCAGAGCCTTCACTACAGGCCAGGCCCTGTCCTAACTCCCTGGATGTATTCATTTGATTCTCACAACAACTCATAAAGCCAACTCTATTATTAACTGTACTTTATAGAGAGGAAACTAAGGCATGGAGGGCAAGCCCCTTGCCCATGCTTACGCAGCTGCCAGTATTCAAACTCAGCCACCCGACTCCAACACCTCTGCACACTGTGTGCCACTGAGAAATGCATAGTGCAGGCCAAAGCCCTGTGACACCTTCCATTGCCACTTCAGCAAGGGAAGCTTCTGTTGTCAGTGCTGTGATCACTATGACGATGGAGATCCTGTGAGGGGAACATGAGCTTCTTTGGGAAGGGGCTGGTACAATTACCCTAAACACACACCAAGTTCCACACCTTTTATTATGACCCCAAACAGGGAGGTCTTGCTGCCTCCATCACTGGATGCTGCTGCGATCATACTCCTTTCCTGGGGCCTCCTGTGTCCTTCCTGGCTGCACCACAAACTTCCATTGCATTCCTTTGGAGAAACATTTCTTTGAGAGGTGGTTATAGTGCACGGTGTGCTGGCACAGAGATGGCAGATCACACTTGCCAGCTTTCCCAGAACTGAGCTCGGCACCGCCTGCCTGTGCCCTCCCATGCAGCTCCCACTTCAGTGAGCAGGGCCTGCCCCTGTGTCCTCACTGCCAGCTGCAGCAGGCCAACATGCATGTGTCTGAGGATGTCCTTAACAAATGAACACACTGCCCAGAGGGGCAGCTGCTGCAGAGGACCTACTTCATCTGAAAAACATCACCAACCAAACTCTGGCCTTGGTGTCAAGGTAATAAACAAGAGCTTGTTTATTTCTATTGTTTTGTTGGATGATCCCAGCAACTTGTATAGGAAGTCACAAGCACTGGAAAAATCAGGAGTATTTTTCTGGCTTCAGGTCTAGATTGCTCTAGCAGCTGGCTGAGAGTACCACCAGGACTCATTTTCTCTTGGTCTCTCAGCTCTGCCATTCTTGAACCCCATGTTGTGGCTCTCTCCATGTTGAAGTCTAGATGGCTGCAGAATGACTAACTTCAGGGTTGAGCTCAGTAGGAAAGAGTAAACATCTCAGGACATCCACAGAAATTCCCAACATTCATTCTTATTGGACTGGCTTAGGATGTGTGCCCATCCCAGAACCAATCATTGTTGCCCATGGGATAAGCTCCACTCCTGGAGAATGAAGATAGGGTAGATCCCCAAACAAAAATCAAAGGTCTTACCAGACAAAGAGGGAGCAGATGCTGAGGAGTCAAACCACATGGGGAGACTATTCTCCATGACCCAGAGAGACAAAGTGTTGTCTCCAGGCCACCCAATAGGAAAGTGGCAGCCATGAGCCTGAAACCCAGTCCTTCCACCTTTAAGATCCATTCTGAACCTGTGACCTGACCTCACCCTGGGTGTCCTAATTGTGGCTAGAATGTCAACAGGAAACCCAGAGGCTTTGCAACTTTGTGTACATGCAGAGACTGTCCTTGGGGATCCCTTTTATGCTACAACAAAGCTTGCCATTTCTTGCTGCTCACTGCCCTTGGTGTCCTGCACCTTCAGCTCTTGTCTTGTCTCTACTGTAATAGATTACAGCAACAGCCTCTGACTCTCAGCCTGCCTCTAGCTCTGCAATCTTCTACCCACTGCAGGAAGGATTCTTTCCATTTCTCCCCTCCTGGAGCTGCTTAACGCTGAGCATGCTTCATGGGTGGCCTTGCTGACCTCTTCAGGTCCTTCTCCTGCCATACCCAGATCATGCTGTGCATCCAGCTCAAGGAGATACTGATGTCCCCCAATCCCAGGCCTCATTAGCTGAGGTTGCATCATTACCTGAGGTTGCACCATCAACTGAATCACTCCTGTAAGAATAAGGAACCATGTAAAATGGGGAAATACAGTCTTTACCATTTCCAAAACTGCTCCAGGCTCTCCAGCATCCTGCCACTGGCAGTGTGCTCCGTCCAGAGCAATCCTCGGCTGTCTGCTCCCTTCTGTTGGGTCAGCTCGTTGCTGATCCTTCACATCACAGCTTAGATCTATCTCAGCTCCCCCAGAAAGTCTTTTCATTCACATTCTCAGCACCTCAATTTCCTTGTGGGGAATCCACCATGGTATGTGGTCTTTTTGGGACAGTAACTTCAATAGAGCCCCACCACTCGCAAATATGGGAGGTTGACCCCTCCTGTGATCATGGCACAATAGAGCTTTGATCACTGTAAATGACTTTGATCACTGTACACAGCCAGGGACAGATGTGTAGCCTATGCTTAGATGCTTTTTTCTGGAACAAACCAGATGGAAGAAATGACTGCCGGCCTTTCATGCTGTTAACACTGACAACAACTGCCCTCAGACCATTCCTGTGGTTCCTTCTTCTCAGCCCCTCCGCCTTGAACTGCTTTCATTGCTGCCTGTTTCCGAGTTGGTTCTACAACTTTCTTGTACTTTTGCGGCTCATTATCCTTTCAATAAGCTCAGTCTTGCTGCTGTTAAACAAAATCTGTTTCTGCTGCCTGCAATCAAAGGTCCTTGACTGATACTCTTTACTTCTCCTCATTGCTCTCCAGTGTCCCCAGTCCCTTCATAGTGCCTGGCACAGAGAGGGCAACAGCAGCTGTTCCATGGATGCCTGTGGGCCATGTCCTTTCCCCAGGCTTCTTGCAGCTGGCACTCCTGCCTCACACCTCAGTGAGGCCAACTCAGTCACCTGGCCGAGCTCAACTCCCTACTTCCTTGTCCCCTCCCCACTGCAGTGAGGACCAGCCCTCCTCCCCAACAGAGCCTTACCCCACACAGAGGCAGAATCTGCTGTCCTTTTGGGTCAGTTCCACTAGGGCCAATGCCTTTCAGAGTTTCTGCTCAGCTGTCTATCCTGTTCCTCAAATTCTCCTTCCTCTTCATTTAATCTAAAACCACATTATGGGCTATCAACACTGGGTAGTTTAAGATAATCGGAATGTCCTGTGGTTTAGTAACAAATGGTTGGGGCTCCATTTTTTTTTTTTTTTCACTCTATACTGATTTGGGATTTGGTTACTTTCAGTTAACAGCCAAATTCCAGCAGAAAATAATATACATATATAGAGAGAAAATTCTCCTGGAGTGTAGATTTTGTTGTAGGCTCAACAGAACTTACTGAATTTTCTGGATTTGCTTTCCAAAATCAAAGCCGTTAAATACAGGACCATCACTTCATTTGGAAGAGGCATGAGTGTTTTCTATTTTTAAATTTAAAATATTTTCATCATACTAATACAAGCACCTGGTGAATTAAAGTCGGAGGGGAGAGGAAACTTATGGTGAAAAGCAACAGTATCCTACCCCTGTTCCATCTCTTCAAGGCAATCTCTCTTATCAATGTCTACTTAGTTTTTCTCTGATTATTTATATTACACTGTAATAAATCTTTTTCATGAGTCTAATGTTTCCCGTGTCTTAGATAAGGTTGTCCATACAGAGAGCCTGAAAAGGATTCAGGTACATGTGATTTATTGAGGCAGGGGCAGAGGAGGACAGGAGTGGGAAGCAGGCTGGGGCAGGGAAGAAGCTATGGAAGGATGGGGTCTTAGCTGGAGGTGGCTTTGGCCGGTCCACATGCGGAGCTCTGGACTCGAATTGCACCAAAGTTGATTCTACCTTGAGGCAGAGGAACTTTAGTCGGTCATCGGCTATGGGCTGCCCATGATGGTTAGTTGGGAAGCGCATGTAACTTCCTCCAGAGAAAGGATCAGCTGAGCACTGTTTGCAGCTAACACTCTCAGCAGAGGGAGGCTAGTGGGGAATCAACAGGATCCACTACACACTCTTTTGATGATTTCTTTGGAATGTATTTCAAGAAATGGGATTATTAGATAAAATGGTGGAACATGTATGTAACTCTTAGAACATGTTTCTTAGTGCAGGAAATTTAGGCATTAGTCTGAGCATTAATACTTCATTATGAGTTAATTGATCAAACATGAGCCAGCTGAGGCGGGCTACCAGTTGAAGGAATGGAATATGGTGTGGGCAAGTGTGTAAGTCCTTTTGTATTGCTATAAAGGAATATCCAAGGCTGGGTAATTTATAAATAAAAGAGGTTTATTTGGCTCACAGTTCTGTAGGCTGAACAAGCATGACACCAGCTCAGCTTCTGGGGAGGCCTGGGAAGCTTTTACTCTTGGTGGATAGTAAAGTGGGAGCAGGTGTGTCATGTGGTGAGCGTGGGAACACGAGAGAGGGAGGAGGAGCCATACTCTTTTCAAACAAGCAGACGTTGCATGAACTCAGAGTGAGAACTCATTATCTCAGGAGGGCACCAAGTCATTCATGAGGAATCCGCCCCCATGACCCAAGCACCTCCCATCAGGCCCCCTCCCCAGCATTGGGTATCACATTTCAACATGAGATTTGGAGGGGACAAACATCCAAACCATATCCGCAAGGCTGGGGAGGATCAGAGCTTTATCTCCCAGGCCTGGCAAGCTAAGGGTTTCTTGCAGAGGACTGCAAAGAGGGGAGGAAAAGGGAGGAAGATAGCCAACCAGAGGGAAGCTGCCAGTGGGAGGAGGGCATTCGATACCTGTCTGGGATGGGGCATGGGAAACTGAAGGGGAGGTGGGGGAGTCTGGAGGTAAATGTCTTCATGTTTGCAAAGAAACCAATGTCATACGTTGTTCCTGTGTTTCATTTATAAAATATTTTGATTTTTATAAAGAATTACAGACAATTCCAAAAGGTGCAATACAGAAAGAAGAAGGACACCTGCCTTTACTCCCCACCATAAGTTCATCTGCCAGGAGCAGCCACTGTTAACAGTTTGGTAATAATCACTGTTCTTTTGTTTGGCTTTTTGAGGGAGAAGTGTTGTTCCTCCTACTACCAGCTTACAGGTGTTTTCAACTTTCAGACTCCATAGAGTGCAAACAATAATAGAGATCAAGGACTCACATCTTACGCAGTGTTCCTACCAGGCAACGGGGCCCCTTGAGGTGCAGGCAAGAGCCGCAGTCCTAGTGGTTATTGTCATGAGACCTGGTGTTTTGGGGTCCTGTTCAGCTGCTCTGCTTCCCACATTTCCCTCTACATCCTCAGGTCCCTTTTCAGAGCAGAGGCAGGTTTGCTAGGATTTCTCAACCACTTCTTTCCCTGCCATGGGTCACCCAAGATGCACTAAGATCATCTCTACAGTTTCCATTTTTCAAAATGCAAATGTCAGAAACATTGCTCTGTTTTCATTCAAACTGATATAATATACCAACTTGTTTAATCTGAGAGAGCCAAAAAGGAAATGCCTGTTTGCCCAAAATCCAAATAAGGAAGCTCAAAAAGCTAGACGATGTTCTGCATGTCACTCCTCTGAGAAAGAGGCAGATAAAATGGAAATAGTTTGAACTGAGAAATTAATTCCCAAAGCAATTCCAAATTCAAGCTGCAGTCTTGCTTCTAGTCCCTGACACTCCAGCATCTACAGGACCACATGAGACATTCAAACATACTTCTTTAGTAAGAAGAAAAACTTCGGGGTACTGCCAGGCTCTGGCCTACTGAAGTCCATGATATTTTTGTGTCTTGCAGGCAGAGTTTGATAAGTAGACACATTCATTTATTGAATTCATTGAACATTGCTAAGCAATTCATTGAACATTGTTAAACATTCATTTATTGAATTCATTGAACAGTGCCAAGCACTCTGCAGGATCCCACATAAATAGAATAGTCCAGCTGTTTGGTTTGGAGGACACACTCTACATGTTAAAACACACACAATTAACCATCGTGCAGAGCAGCAAAATGGCCAAGAGGTAGAGTAGAAGAGACGTTCCAAGTAGAGGAGCTACATGCAGGTATCGCAGCTTCCCAGGGGTTATATGGAGGCCTTCTTGGAGGAAGAGGAGCATTTGCATTGAATCCAGGATGGGTGATAATTTGGTGTGTAGATATTGGGATTGCCTGGGATGGTGGGGACAGACATTTTAGGAGGGAGAAGTCAAAAGCAAAGATGAACGGGCTTAAATTATAGCTCTATGCAACTTGGTGGGACTTCACACACACAATGTTGAGTGAAAGATGCCAGTTGCTGAAGAGGATCTATTGATTGTAGGATTCTATTTTGTAAAGTTTTAAAGAAGACAAACTGCACTGTAGTGATCAGAGACTCACATTTAGCAGTAAAAGGGTAAAGAGAAGCAAGGCATCTTTACCATAAAGACTAGGCAGAGGGAGGAGGAATACCAGGAGGAGTCTCCTGACCTGGGAGGTGATTATACAGGTATTTGATCTCCAATAATTCATGAAGCTTTGTAGACCTGTTCTATGCACTTTTATATGTTTATGTCTTATACTGGCCCACAGTTACCTCATCCTTCCACTATCTGTCAAAGGTGAAACAATTGTTGTGTCTCATATCTCCTTGAAGGGGTTTGTCATCTTTGGAATTTAGTTCACTTAGTTTCTTTGTGATCTTAGCTCTCTAATGGGTTCAAGAAAATTTATGATTTTGTAGATTATCTAGCTTTTAACATGACTAGAGAAGGAATGTTGTTTTCTTGTGACTTTCTACATCCTAAGAGGAATTTTGATATCTCATAATAAAAAATATTTTTTATAAAAAAGAGAAAAAAGCAATATTGGCCAGAAAGAATAAGGCTAGACAAGAGGGTGTCTGAAGGATTATCAGGGAAGTCAGGTTAAGGGTTGAGCTGGAAGGAGGAGGCTTGGAATGTCAGGCGGGGTTGTCAGAATGTGGTTTAATTTGGAAGGCAATGGGGAACAGCTATAAGGTTGTCAGCAGGAGCAGAGAGAGGCTGGGTCACAAGGCCACCTGCTCAGGGGACAGGACAAGGGTCCAGCAGAGCCTACACAAAAGCCTGATCAGTGGAAGGCAGGAGAAACGGGAGAGAAAGGGATGGATATGAGCAGCAAGGAGGGCTAAGGGCCTCAGTGGTGAGAGTCCCTGTAAGCGGGTCCTGGGCAGGGAGCATGCTGAGATAGTGTCAGGGAAGAGGTGATGGTTGGGGTTTTACTGCCACCACATTTGGTGCCAGAATAAGGACACCTGTAGACAATTTTAACTGAAAGAAATATTAGAACTCCCTCCCAGAGCTTCAGGGGATTAATTAAGAAAGCATGGAAGGGCTCGGTAACATGTAACAGGTAATGTTGTGTCTGGAAGGTGAAAAGCTTATGCTGCATGCAGGACTTGGGTATAACCGGTTTGTTCCTGGCATTCATATTTAATGTCCTGTCTCTGCTACTTTGTAACCAATTAGCATTGCTAAGTTGACTCTGACGCCTACTGTCTGTTGTTAGCTATCTTTCCCTTCATTTATTATCTTTTTATGTCCCTGGTGAAAACCATGAGTTAGGATCCCCAGGGATCTTTTGCCAGGTGTCAAGTCGTCAGTGTATAATGTTTTATTTTGGTAGATTCTGCTCACATTTCTCCACTTATGCTAGAGTACAAACTGAAGAGCTTGTCCTTTACATTTGACATTCAACTTTGGAATTTGGAAGACCAGGCCTGTGTTATTGTAACAAATAGCATTGTTGACTCTGTGACTTTAGTGATGCTCAACCCTAATCCTAGGTGTCACTCTTTTTATATTTGATTTTTTGAATATTTAATGCATTAAAATTTATGTCAGAATCTCAGCCAAAACAATGGGGGGAAGTTCCATTCTGTTTCTAGAACTATACATAATTAAATTCTTACATGTATATAAGAATTTATAATTAATACATTCTTAAATCATAATTAAATTCTTATATATATATATTTAAAAAGTCAGTTTGTTGGTAGGGGAGTTCTTTATATTCTAATTGTCTGGGTTTAATTTGCAAGATGTGCTCTACTGCCCAATGGGAGAGCACTGAAGAACATTCCTTATTGTGCTCTGAGATCTCCTAGGGAGCTGGTTTGGGGGATAGAAGATGGTTCTGCCATCCTTATGGTGGGTCCCAGGGAGGCATTGGCCAGCATAAGTTATATGTTAAGATGAAATGGACTCCTACAGAGAGCTGTGTCACTGTGGTAGAGGTAGGGAGCAAAAAACATGCTGTGTGTATGGGTTTGTTGGTAAAGTTTGAATAGTTAGGGTCAGCTATATCCTGGGCTGTCTCTCCCTTAACCCCCCATGCAGATGCTAGGGAATGGAACAGGGGCCCAGAAGCTCTGGACACACAATTTCTCTGGATGTTTTATTCTAATCTTCCTTTTCAACACAGTGATTATAGTGTCTCCATAAAATGAAGGAGACATCCCTAAGTCTGCTTGTGGCATTTCAAATGAACAGGTGATGAGAAGTTGTTAGTTCTGTCACTACCTATGGAAACTGGTAGTACATACTTTATCTTACCATTGACTTTGCTTTTCCTTTACTAGTCCTTATTATTAACTTCTTCATCAGACAGCTGAGCAAAATAAAGATTTTAATATATTTTTTTTAGAGATGGGTCTTGCTATGTTGCCCAGGTTGGTCTCAAACTCTTGGGCTCAAGCAATCCTCCCACCTCAGCCTCCCAAGCAGCTGGGGCTACACGTGCACATCACCTCACCAGGCAGGTTCCAAGATTTTTTGATGGGTGAGATATATATAGTAATTAGTATAAAGAGCATTGATGTTAAATGTTCAGCTCAGTGAGTTTTTTGCAAGTGTGAAAATAGACAAAGACCACCCAAATGAAAATAAGAGGTTATTTATTCAGAACTTGCTATAGCAAGGGAATCAGCACCATCACTTCCCATCGGCAGAGACTCAAAGGCAAGCAGGAGCGGGAAAACTTTATGGCGGCAAAATGGGAAGGCTTCAGGTGTGCCGATTGGAGACTGATAGCATGGGGGAAGCTGGAGGTGGGTTAACAACAAGGGGGGCATCCTATGTGATTGTTAGGGCATCATATTTGTTTTTATCTGTTTGGTTCTGAGTTGGAAGAGTAGGGCCAAAATATAGGGAAGCTGGTAGTCATTCAAGTCCTGACCTGTGCCAACTGCTTTAGAGATTGTGATTTGGCTTTCTGGGCTTCTTATGTGAGTCTGAATTCTATTGTCATATATGGTCTGGTCATTGCTCATTTACTCTCATATATACATATGTGCATAGTCATCTACACATATATACATATATTTGCATATTTAGTCATATATACATATATAAATGTATATGTCACCATTACCCAGGCAAAGTGAATCTTGATTTGTGTGTTTGAAATTATATATCTTTGGTGTTTTTGAGCACACATAGTACAGAAAAATGCTAGAGCCACTTTCTATGTAGAGAAGCCTCCCATTGCATTTAGGGAGGTGATGGTTTAAAGTGTCAAGATAATTGATACAAGGAGTTATAACCAGGCAAAAGTGTTCCCCAGATGTTCATGCAAGCTGCGTCATTCTTTCCTTATTTTTAAGTTTCTCTGATCTGAGGGAAAAAGAGAATGTGAAAAGCGAAGAATAAGAAGTGAGTGCTAGCAGGATCATGGAATCTGGGTAGCAGAGGATTGGCAAAGAGCAGGTCTGGAGGCGCTGTGTGGAGCACAGGAAAGGGAGTGTTGGGGGCCAGAGGGAGGAAAAGGAGAAGTAACTGATGAAGGAGTGTGGGGTGGGACACTTCCAACAGATAGCCAAAGACTTGGCTGCCATCACACTTTGCTCCTTCAGACTGCCTCTCTCTTGCTCCCATAGAAATATAATTCTTAGCTAAGCACTTGGCTACCCGGGGGAAAAAAAAGAGATTACATTTCCCAGCCTCCTCTACAGTTGGGTGTGATCACATGACTATTTCCTAACCAATGGGATGTGAGTAGAAGTGATGTGTACAATATCCAGGTTGTTCTCATACCAGATACAGGAGTGCTCTCCCCTTCTCCTTTCCTGTTGCAATGTAGTTATGATGGTCATGAGTCATCTTGGACCATTTAGATGAGGGCAATGCCCTAGGCACAGAGGAGAAACAAGATTGAAGGAGTCTGGGTCCCTTCACCATAAGGCTTTATTATACTTCCCCAAGACTGTTTATGTCCAGGTTGTGACATGAGAGAGAAGCAAATTCCATCTTGTTTGAGTCATTGAAATTGTGAGTCTTGTTACACTATGTCACCTCTGTCTATGAGGTCTCCCTTCTCCATTCATCTATTTATCTGCTCTATTGTATATAATAGAATTGGGGCTCTACTTCCCAATATTCTCCTTGGAATATGCCTGGAGACAAGTCTGCTGGTCTTATCCCCAAGGCATCTACAGGGAGTGGCCAAAGGGGAAAAGTAAAGCAATAAACAATGAGTGCCATGTGTGTCTTTTGGCCCTGGCTCCATAGCATCCACTAGCAAGCTGTTACCACACTTGAACCTCAGACTTCCACATGCTGGGAGCCAGTCTCCTCAGAGGCTTATGGTCCAAGAATGCCATGAGGCTGCTTGGGGGGTTTCATTTTCATTCTTTCTTGCACACAGCTTGACAGCTTTGAGGCTCAGGACAACATTTTTTGGTCCTGAATGGACGCATCTGTGCTAAGCATCATGGTTCTGCTCCAAGTCCTGTTTCTGCTCATCAGCTGTGTTGTTAATAATGTTGGTTTCTTCTTTTTTTTTTCTTTTTTTGTTTTGGTCTCTCAGCAATTCACCCCCAGGACAATTCACTCCAGGACACCTGGTGAGCCCTAAGGAGACTTAGCTCCCAGCATGCTTAGTGCTTGTAAAACAAAGACTACTGACTTTCCTGGCCTATTGCACAATTAATTAACATTCATAGAGCTTCCTGAGATGTTCCGGACACAGCCATTACCTACAACATTTTGCTGTATTCCAGAGGGCCCCTTCTATTACTAGTTGCTGGAGTTCCATAATTCCTTGCCCTGGTTTGTGCAGAGGGTGGCCAAACAGTGGTCTCTGTACTGTTTCCTCTGGCCTGATTAATTATTGCCAGACTTGCTGTTCTCAGTGCTAGAAATCATGCCAGCTGAATCGGCTTTGTGTTCAGGGCATTTGCCTTAAATGACACCAAATCCATTCTTGACCCTAATTATATAAAATATGCTTCAATAACTTTCTACTAGGTGAATTAAAATAATGCCAGTACTGCTGCTTGAACCTCTCCTCCTCACTATAACTTGATTAAGAAGCATTCAATGATCTTGAAATATGTAATAAATTTCTTCCCATGCTATTATTCTTGGGGTCCCCCAAAGAGCTGCCAGGAGCCAAGTCTAGTGCCAGGACTCTACTGAAAGGGACTGAGATGGATTGTGGGCTGAATTTTAAACTTAGGATATTTCCAGCAACAGACTCTGGGCTTCTTTTTGACGCCCTCCCCACCTTTCATGCACAAACATACACTATTTGGTTGCTAATAATTCTTGTTCCTAACTTTTCCCCATACAACTCATTTCCACACACGCATTCTTTAATATCTGACATCTGTCAAAGTTTTGCCAAAAAGCTGCATTGATGCTCCAGCATTTGAGAGGCCAGGGTTTTCGTTTTTGACTGCATTCCAGATGGATGCTTCCGGCCTCATTGTTTACCATGAGACACACGCAGCTCTTGCTTCCCCTCATTCTTCTTTGGGCACCAGGTTTCTCTGTGCTTCAGTGGCTACGGAAATCTCTCCTCTAAACACATCCTGTCAAACACAAAGACCCAAACCATCCGAAACTGGAAGCCTGACTTGGGGTTGTTATGCTTGCTTCTTACTGCCCAAGTGAATCAGATTTTACACATTCTAGCAGCATGTGTCCTGTTAACCAAGACGGGAGCACATAATATTCTGTCGTTAGGATAAAAATGTCCTGATTGTACTTCACATAACTGATGGGATGCCACACCATCATGCATGTCGAGTTCTTTAAGGTGTTCACATGAGTGTCTCTAATGCTAGTGCAGTTGCTGAGATGAAAACTGGCTTGACAATGATCCTCCTTGATCCACACATTTGTTCCAGTTCTATTGCCAAAGCCTCGTATTCATTTATCTTCTCTGCATAAGGCCAGGAAGTTCAACCTTCCCCTTTATCTCACTCTGGGATGAGGCTTGGCCAGCCGATGAAGGGTATCTCCCCAGGAAGGTTTTATTTCTTTGCTTCTTAAAAAGCCCTAGAGGGTCTTTTCATCCAGGGAAGACTCAGGAACCCCTAAACTGGTCATTACACTCCAAGTACAGAAGAGGGGCAGGAAATTTCTCTCTTTCAACAGGGTTCTCTCTACAGAATTCTACAGTGATGTGTCCTCTCCAGGTGAATTGGGTTGGTTCTGGTTTTCAGACTAAACATCCATCATAAAATTTGCCTAGCCATCCGCTAATTTACCCACAGCACACTGCACATGCTCTCTAGGTAACCACGGCCAGAATCTCAGCTGCTGCAGCCTGGAGGTCATTCTCCACTGGGTCTCTTCTGAATAAACAGTGTTATTCCCCTGAGACCCACCTCTTCCTGCTGCTCCCCCACAATGAATCCTCAATTCAGCATACAAATGTTGAATGCATGCTCTATGCCAGATGAAGCAGGCAGAACGTTCTTAACAATGTTTTAGTCTTGCATCTCCGAAAATTCCAGGACAGTTCTGGACTCCCTTTCTAGAAAAATGCATGTGCTATACATATACATTCTTCTAGGCAATCTCCTGAGGCCAGCCAAACAACTCTAGGTTGAGAACCCTCTGAATGCAAAGAAACTGCGTGAGACTTAGACATATGTGGGGCTGAGATGTAGCTTTGTTGTTTACCAACAGTAGGACCTTGGAGAAACCCCCTCCAACTCTCTGAATCTCAGTTGCTTCAACTATAAAAAGGGACTCTGGTAGTACTTGCCTTAGCCTCCTGGCATTTAGTGGGGTTTTAGTGAGAGAATGGATCTAAAGGCAGATGGCTGTTATTACACCTGAGCACTTACCACATGTGTGAATTGACCAGGATTTCAAAATCTCACCTCTTGGAAAGGAGGGAGGTGAAGGTTCGTGATTGCCTATGTTCTACAAATGAAAATTCCAAGGTGAACTAAATGACAGGCTTTGACAAATTGAATCTAAATCTTATTATAATGGAGGGACAAGAAGGTGATCAAATATTAGGGACTATGGAGGTTTCCAGATCTAGTTCAGCCTCTGATTCCACCTTAGAGAGCCCCTCATCTGCCAGCGTGCTGAAGACCTATTAATAGCTTGGCCCCATCCTGGAATTGTTTCTGTTGGTTGATGTCTCTCTGAGGACTGAGAGGCTCACATGAGGAAATTGATTCAGCCGAAAGTTCAATACAGCTGTGATTTATTTGGCCCAGAACTAATCAAGAGGGAAATTTCTTGGGGGTATTAAAAGTCATCCGTTTCACCTGCAGTGCTTTAACAGCCGATCTCCAGGGTTTTGGCTGCAACTTCAACTCTCCCAAGATGATTTTAGGCTGGGAGTTTTGGTGGCACCACCAGATATATAACTGGTGTCAAATATCTGATCCTACATTCTGTTGTTGGAGGGTTTTTGGTGAAGGATCCAAGGCTCAGCTTCCATTTGCCTTTGATGGTTTTGTTGACACTTGAACCTGGAGTGGGTGTTCCACCAGTAGGTGGGGAAGTAGGAAGAACTGAACAGTTTCTGTTCAAAATATGGACAGAACTGGACAAAATCTGTTCTCGAAAGTTTCCTAGAAGATTTAAAAAACAGCGTTTGGTTGTGTCTACTTCTGAAAGTAAAGTATGACAGTTTGTTGTACAAAAGGTACATCAGCAGTCCTTTGTGCCAAAAGTTTGAACATCACAAAAGTTTAGGAAGCCAGGGAGGGAGGAAGAAAGGAAGGAAGTAATGAAGGCCAAGAAAAATTAAAAACCAATGAAAAGTCAATGTCAGCAGTTCCCAAATGAGCAAAAGCCAGATCTGTAGCTAACGACCAGAGCAGGAACATGGTCTAGGAGCCACATATCCATTTATATGGGCCTGAGCATCCTGTTTGCAGGACCATTTCATGGATGTATTTGAGGACACTGATTACTACCCCTCCTCTTAGTTAAGTTTTTTCTGGGTGGAAACATATTGCATTAATCCTCATTTTTTTATGAGAAAGCAAATAACATTGGGCTGTTTGAAGAGTCACTAAAGATACTGTATAACATTAAACATTCAATTGTATAAAAATAGATAATAACAAGGAACACTTATAATGGGCTTTATAGCAAACCTCAGACTTGGGTAGACTTTCATTCTTTTGATCCTCACAACAGCTCTGTAAAGCAGATAAAACAGATAGCTTTTATTAATCCCATTATGGAATGAAACAAGGCTCTGCAGGGTGTCCAAGACTACAGTCTGTCCTGTGTCAGCTTTGTGGTTCTCTTCAAGCCATCAGACCACAGCAAGAGAGAAAGAAGAAGCTCTGTGTCAGTAACTAAAGGGAAGAGGATGGGAGTTGGAGACATTCGCCCCTAGAAGGTCCTGAATCATGGGTCAGAAACACCCTTCATACAATTCAGGGCTGCTTTAGTCTTATGATCTGAGGGGCAAGTACAAAATGAGGCTGAGAAGGGATGGTTGAGATGGCAAGGAGGTCACTGGAGCAATCTTCAGAGATAACCGAGGAATGTGTGAAGCCCACATCCTGTTGTGGTAGGGCTTTGGTGAAGGGCCCAAGGCTCTGCTTCCATTTGCCTTTGATGGTTTGTTGACACTCAAATTGGGGCTGGTAATCTACTAATGGGTAGGGAGAGCCTCAAATCCAGGTTTTTCTAGATTCTTTAGTCTAGTGCTTTCTCCACTTCAGTAAATGGTTTGCATAGGAAAACCAAAGATGTGTGTGCATCGTAACAACTCGTTTCTGGCAGCAAAGTGAAAACCGTGAATCAGCTAGAATAAAGTCTTGTGTAAAGAATATGATTGTAATCACACAGATGTGCCCAAAATGATGGAAAGGGACCAGAAATGCTGGAAAGCATCTGCGTTGTGTGCCTGAGCCACCTAGGGATGGAGAATCTCTGGTTGGGGGAATGCTCCATTTCTTCTGTGAGGAGGTAAGTGTAGGTAATTCCCCTACCTGCTAGATCCGTGACTCAGCTTTGCATAGCTGAGCCCAGCAAACTTTCTTTTCAATTAGCCAATGTTTCCAACTGCATTCTCCAGAGCATGAGTTCTTATAGAACATTAACAGGAGTTATGCGAAGGAAGGCTACAGGGCCAAGCATGGTGGTAGGTTAAACACAAATTCAGCAAGTTTTTCACCATGGATCATTCAAACCCTTTAATATGCCAGGGTGTGCTGTGCAGTTCCAGAAGGGGCATTCGGGATGCAGGGGTTCCCAGATTTATTTGGCCATGGGACCCTTGCCACGTGAGCATCTTGGGAGAAAGGTTATGTAGAACAATTTGTCTGTAGACGATTCACATCTTCTCACATTACATTCAAATGAGCAAAAAAAGACATAGCTCCTTCGTTTTTCCCAAACTGGTCTAATCTTCCTCATCACAGCCCACCCTGTAGTGGGGGAGGGGCTTGGCAGGGGTAGGAGTAACTCTATTTAGTTAGGTCCAATGTGCTTGATTAGATCCAGTCATGTAAACGGTCTTTCTAGATCTTTTCAGGACAATGCTCCACTTCCACCTCTGCTCCTCTAAGGTGTCATGTAAGTATAAGGGAGATGGCTATTTTTGCCATGACTCTATGATGTTAGAGGGAGGTTGGGGTTCTTAGGTAGATGTAAGGTCTATCAGTTCCTTGCTAGTCTCTGCTGTGGAGCAGCTGGCTGGGATTGCTGCATGGATGGTGACCACTGGGCTGAGTGCCCTCCTGGTGTTCCTGCTGTCTTCTGCTGATGGTGTAACTCACAGACTGGCCTCTCTCAGGCTGACTTGCTCCACCATGGCTTCTGCTGGCACTACCGACCCTTCTGAGTTTCTGCCCCCATATCCTCTGCTCTGGGGCCACACTACCTCTCACCAAGGTCCCTTGGCAGATCCAGTGCCTCTCAATTCAGTTTCCTTGTCCCCTAAGAGGGCACATGGCCACAGTGGGGGGTATCTTTCACATCGCATAGGAGCCAAACCACCTCCACTAGATTCTGCTGTGCCCTTAAGTTTTCTCTGATGTGGCTGCACATGGAAGGTTCTTATGAGAGCTTACAGGATAATCTCCTCCCAGGAATTATTAGTTCCAGAAGTTTTTTGGCCAATTCATAGATAATCATGCCATCTGCAAACAAAGACCATTTTATTTCTTCCTAATCTGTATACTTTATTTCCTTTTCTTATCTTATTGCATTAGCTAAGACTTCCAGTACAATGTTGAAAAGAAGTGGTAAGAGCGAACATTCTTGCCATGTTCCTGGTCTTGGTGAGAAAGTTTCAGGTTTCCCCATTAAGTATGATATTAGCTGTAGGGTTTTTTCCTAAAAATTTCCAAGTGTATTTTTATATTTAGTTTGTTCAAAGCAGAATCTAATCAAAGTTGGCCTGCAATTGGTATTAAAATATGTATTTTTATTTTAAGAGTATTAAGTAAAGCACTCAATTAATTGGCATCAAATTAATGTTTCAGAAAGACACTGATGAAGTAAATGTCTTTTTATAGCTCATTTACTCTAATCATAAGCCTATCAAAATTAATCTGAAATGCTAGTTTTTGTTTTTTTAATGTGGTAAAGTTATTTATATTGACTATGATAAAAGGATATTACCTAACACATATTTAGTGTACATCTATTTTTTTAAAATAATAGCTTTATTGTGGCCAGGTACGGTGGCTCCCGCCTGTAATCCCAGCACTTTGGGAGGCCGAGGCGGGTGGATCATGAGGTCAGGAGATTGAGACCATCCTGGCTAACGTGGTGAAACCCCGTCTCTACCAAAACTACAAAAAATTAGTCGGGCATGGTGGTGGGCGCTTGTAGTCCCAGCTACTCGGGAGGCTGAGGCAGGAGAAAGGTGTGAACCCCGGAGGTGGAGCTTGCAGTGAGCCGAGATTGCGCCACTGCACTCCAGCCTGGGTGACAGAGTGAGACTCCATCTCAAAATAGTAATAATAATAATAATAATAATAGCTTTATTGATATAATTCACCCTTTCAAAGTGTGTAATTCAGTGGTTTTTACTATGTTCACAGAATTGTGCAGCCATTACTGCTATTCAATTTAAGAATATTTTCATCACCCCCACAAAAAAATCCTATACCCATTGGCAGTCACTCCACATTTCCTCCTTACATCAGCCTCTGTCAACTACTTTGCTATTTTTTGTCTCTCTGGATTTACCTATTTTAGACATTTCATAGAAATGGAATTATACAATATATAGTCTTTTGTGCCTGGTTTCTTTCACTTTGTATAATGTTTTCAGGATTTGTCTATGTTGTATGTACTGGTATTTCACTCCTCTTTATGGCTAAATAATATTCCAGTGTCTGGATAAATCACATTTTGTTTATTCATTCACTAGCTGATGGACATTTGACTTGAGTTGTTTCCACTTTCTGGCTATTATGAATAACGTGGCTATGAACATTCATACACATTTTTTTAGTGTATGTTTTCAGTTCTCTTGGGTGTATACTTAGGAATAGAATTCTAAGTCATATGGTAATTCTACATTTAACATTTTGAGGAAATGTCAAATTGTTTTCCAAAGTGGCATTATTTTATAATAATAATTATTATGATGATGATTTTTGAGACACTCTGTTACCAGGCTGGAGTGCAGTGGTGTGATCACAGCTCACTGTAGCCTCCACCTCCCTGGGCTCAGGTGATCCTCCCACTTCATCTTCCTGAGTAGCTGGGACTCCAGGCATGCGCCACTGTGCCCAGCTAATTTTTTTTTTTTTTTTTTTAGGGATGGGGTTTTGCCATGTTCCCCAGGCTGGTCTCAAACTCCTAGGCCTAAGTGATTTACCCACCTTGGTTTTAGGCCTAAGTTATTTACCCACCTTGGTTTTCCAAAGTGTTGGGATTACAGATGTGAGCTACCACACCTGGCCTTTATCATTCTTTATTGAAGTAAGTATGTAGGGTGTATTTAAGAGACAGCAATTGGTTTTACTGCTGTCCAGATATTTGCTAGCCTTGCCAATATGACTGAAATTTCCCCAATCTTACTGCTTAAGGCTAAGATATTGAATGCCTTTTGTTAAAAATATACTCCTTTAATATAAATAAAATATGGAGCCAATTCCAGTTAGAAGATGTTTATCCACTTGGCCTGGGTGAATGGAATATTGATCAGGTCAATTTTTTATTTTTTATTTTTATTTATTTACTTATTTTTGAGATGGGGTGTTGCTATGTTGCCAGGTTGGTCTTGAATTCCTGGGCTCAAGCAATCCTCTCATCTCAGCTTTTCAAAGTGGTGGGATTACAGGAGTGAGCCACCATGCCTGGCTTGGCCAGGTAAATTTTGAAAGGAAGGAATGGTCGAGAAATGTCCAGGAAGCCCAGTCTTACTGGAGAAGGGCTGGCTTGGGGATAGATGAGAGTGAAGGAAGGGAGGAGGAACAATCTGGAGGAAAGAGTTCTGAAGAAAACTATGCAGGAGTTGCATAGGGCACATGTTATGGTTTTGCTCAGAACTGGTATTCCCTTTTTGTTATTCTAAGTCTGAAATTAGAGTTAAACACTTATCAACATAAAGTCAGTCCTAATTAGATTTACCTTTTGAAAAGAAGTAAATCCAGTGGCCTGGTGGCAAATGTTTAAAAACTGGCTCACTGTAGGGAAAAAACCCTATTTGCAAGATTTGCTCATTTCTGTGCTATAACTACACTCACCCTGCTCAATTTCATGCTACCAAAGTGATGCTATTGAACATGTCAATGGGGAGAGACAGGCATAACTGACTATCTTGAGCTGGTAAGAGCTGGCTCTAACACACCACTGATTGAAGTGAGGGATTAAACCAACAGATAGAATCAGAGTGTGGCAGCTCATGAGAAGTTGGAACTAGCTAGACTAGCGGGTATAAGAGGAGGAGGCAGCATGAAAGTAGGCCAGTCCCAGATGAGAAGAGTCACTTGGCATAGAAAGGCCATGTTCTGCAGGTTGAATCTTGGTGCAGCTCTGAGTTTCTCTTCTACAATGCAAATATCCTTCAGAAACACAGAAACCTACTCAAAAGGCTGCTGCCACGGTTCTGTTGCACTTTGATAATGGTGCAGTCACTCAGACCAAACTGTTTTCTGCTGCTGTGAATCACCTGATGAGGCTTGCCTGGACTGACTTGGCCTCCCAGAGGCTGAAATGAAATCAAAGAGACAGGATAAACAGAGACTTTTCCTTCCCTTTGCTGTGAGGCTACGTGGTGTGAGCATATTTTCTGTTGGGAATTAGTTGCTTAGAGAAGTAGGCTCAAGCAAAGCTGGACCAGGTGTTCACTCCATTTAGTCTTAGAGCCAAGAAAAACCATTTTCTAGGCACTGGAAAGAAGTAAAAGGAGAATGCCAATTAATGATCATCTTTCAAATTCTTTCTTCTCATCCAACGGACTGGGTTTTGTCTGGCCTTCCAGGCTCCACTAGGCAATTGAACCTCTTTTCTGCAGAGAATTTTCTGATGATGATGAGTCAAGGCACCCAGTGGGGAGTTTTAAAGATAGATGACTTCCTCTGTGAAATCAAAGCTTTACCTGCAGCAGGATCTATAGAAAACTATCACAGGCAGTAGAAAAGGAGAAATTCAGTGACTCAATTGGGAGGTGCAAGCAGAAGGCCATGGATGTCAAATCACCAGGCTGATGAATTTTTCACAGAATTGAGTGTTTTGGCAGAATTGTCCTGAGTGGCTGGTTGCTTAGGCAATGTGCAGACAGCTTTTTTCTAACTCAATGGAATGCCAATTATCTTTTTTCTTTACCTGCTAGACCCTCAGGGAAAGAAATCTGTATATTTTAAGAAGGCGCATATATTTCCTTTGTGAGCGAAATGAAACTAAGGAGATGATCTTAATAAATTATGAGTGTTCTCTTATCCTGATGAGGAGAAAAGAAAGGTTGATTCTCCTTCTAGAGCAGTCTCTTGATCTATCCAATCTATTAAAGAATAATTGAACCAACAACAATCATTTCCATGAAGTATCTACTAATTACACTGCTCTATAAACAGTCTCTGCGTTCAGACATGCCAATTGCTAAAAATGGATCATTACATCACTAAGGGTGTCGTTAGAGCTATAACTACTCCCAGATTCGGAAGATCTAAGCTTGAAAAATGAGAGCTGATGTTTTATTTTCTCTTTCTTGGTTGTGCCCCAACTTTCACCTCATATATTCTGAAACCTTTGCTTTACTCCGAATTCTAGTCTTTGTATTAAGATATCCCAAAATATACCATTTTCTTTAAATGATTCACACATTTTTTAACCTATTCAGCAAACTCTAAGAGAGCTGATAGAAAAGGTCAATTCCAGCCTCCATTTTTATCTTTCAAATGAGGGAGTTGGATTACGTAGGAATTAAGATTAGGCTCAATTGTAATAGAACCAAAATAACAGTGGCTTAATTTAAGCATAGGGTTATTTCCCTCTCACGTAAGTGAAGCCTGGAGTAAACCATGCAGGGCTGGTACAGTTTTACTCCATGATCATCAAGGACCCAGGCTCCTTCTGTCTTGTTGCTCTGCCATCCTCCAAACATGGCTTCCACTTCCTGGTCTAAGATGGCCACTCTAGCTCAAGCCATGAAGCCAATATTTCTGCTTTTAGTAAAAAAGGGCATGTCTCCTCTCTGAAAAGGTACCACCAGAGTCACACTCAACACTCACTTATAATCCACTGGACAGCTGCCAGAGAATCTGGAAATTGAGATATATACTCTGAGAAGCTATTTATCAGCTAAAAATTGAGGATTCAGTTACCATGGAGGAGAGGGAGTATAGATATTGGGAAGAGCTAGCTGTTACTACCGCAGATTAAAGCAGTGATTTTTAAATTGTGTTCTCAAAATCCTAGGGTTTTAGTGTGTTGTACAGTGGCTACTGTAGGTTTGGCATGGGGGACATGTAGAAAAATTTGCATTGGATTCCAGAACACTTCTCAGAATCTGGACACCTGGATCCCCCTTTTTGAAGTGCAATTGTGTTAGGACATTTCTGATGGGTGCAAGTGGTCTGGACTGAGAGCCACTGACAGCTGACTGGTGAGAACTCTCAGGGTCTCAGAAGAAGGGATGCTTTAGTGGTACCTTGGGCTGGTCAAGGGGAGATTGGATTCTGGAACAGAGTGCCAATTCTGAACAAGAACACATTGATCTGGTGTTAGGCCAATGTTCAACATTGACATCATATGACACTGAGAGATGAAATAAGTGACAATTGAGCCCTGAAATTGGACTAAGATGCTCTTTTTTTTTAAGAGGATTGTGAGCCAACTAATGGTTAGAGCAGAGTTTCTCAACCTTGGTACTGTTGACATTCAGGGACGGATAATTCTTTCTGTGTATAACTCTAATGTGCATTGCAGGATCTGCCCAACAGATGCCAACAGTATACCTCTAGTTACAAAACTGAAAATGCCTCCAAACATTGCCAAATGTTCCCTGAGGGCAAAATTGCCAACAGTTGAGAACCACTGATTTAAAATCCATATAATGGGCCGGGCGCGGTGGCTCAAGCCTGTAATCCCAGCACTTTGGGAGGCTGAGACGGGCGGATCACAAGGTCAGGAGATCGAGACCATCCTGGCTAACCCGGTGAAACCCTGTCTCTACTAAAAAATACAAAAAACTAGCCGGGCGAGGTGGCGGGCGCCTGTAGTCCCAGTTACTTGGGAGGCTGAGGCAGGAGAATGGCGTAAACCCAGGAGGCGGAGCTTGCAGTGAGCTGAGATCCGGCCACTGCACTCCAGCCCGGGCGACAGAGCGAGACTCCGTCTCAAAAAAAAAAAAAAAAAAAAAAAATCCATATAATGATGTGCATTTTTATACATTGCTAATGGGTGCAACTGGATACCAATCCTTTCATAAATTAGATGGGCTACATATCAAAGACCTTAATATGTTCATGACCTTGACTTAATAATTCCACTTCTTAGACTCTGCCCCAAGAAAACAATTTGTAAAAGGTTTTCTGCCTGAACATGTGCATTCCAGTACTATTTTCAACAGAGAAGAGCTGGAAACAATGGAAAAATGTTAAACAGTAGAAAAACAGTTAAGTAAATTAT
The DNA here is from genome assembly GCF_003255815.1 of Theropithecus gelada. Taxonomy (NCBI): domain Eukaryota; kingdom Metazoa; phylum Chordata; class Mammalia; order Primates; family Cercopithecidae; genus Theropithecus; species Theropithecus gelada. The sequence continues at coordinate 97,140,113 of NC_037669.1, forward strand.
GGCAGATCCATGTACCCACTAAAATGTGCTTATGAATCTATAATAACACGGGGAGAAACTTAAGATATAATAAGGGAGCAAACAAAAAACTATGCAGAGAAAAAGACAAGAAGGAAATTCACTAAAATGGCAGAGTCTAGGAGTGGATTTGGAATGATTTTTTCCTTTCATTTTTCTATCATTTCCAAACTAAGCTCCATATGAATGACTTTACACCAATACCAAACTATAAAACAAAGCTTTAAAAAATATCTTATTTAAAGAAAATACCCTGGTGCACACTTCTTGTGAATAGTATCTGTCCTGGAGAATCCATAGAAGTTTATAAGCATTCCTATAAGCTCAGGCAGACACAGATCTTCCTTCTTGCACAGAGTTGTCACGCATTGTGCCAAGTGACCCTGCCACCCTTGCCACAATCCATCAAACCAAGAAACCCTGTTAGAGGTAAAAGCTCCAGCAGACTGGGTAGAAGAAAGCCCAATCACCTATGAGAAGGCTTGACCCAAGGCATGTCAAATAGAAGCCTTTGATATTGGAGAGTGACAAACAGGGTCAGTCTGGAATTGTGCATGTAAAAAACTCCCTGAGGAAGCATCTCTGTCCACCCCTGAGAGATTAACAAGGACACCCAGCCCTTCAGCAACTGTGAATCTCCAAAGGTGAGTGGTATTATTGTGGTTTTCCACAAAGCCACAGAGAAGGCTTTCCTTGCTCCTTCATTCTCTTACATAAAAATTCTACAATGCATAGTGATCTTGACAGAGTGTGACCCAGTGTCTACACAAAGCTTGTCTTTGTGTCAGTGTGTATAGTAGACATACAGGCAGCTAGAACCCTCTTTCTTCTCCTCGATGGTCCCAAAGGATACTCCATAGAAGAGTGGCTTGGAAAACTTGTTAAAGTTCCAAATGCCAAGCTCCTCCACAGATAGTCTCATTGGATAGTCTTGGGGAGTGGGGCACTCAGGGGTTTGTATTTAAGAGTTTCCAAGTAATTCTGTCGCATAATTTGGTTTTGGAACCATTGTTTTACCCACTACTGGAATAACTGTACCCTCATGCTCTAACTCTGAAGTAATCCTTAACAATATGAGGTATCCTCAAAAAATTAAATGTAGAGGTTGTCGTGTGATTCAGCAATTCCATTTCTAGGCATACACCCAAAAGAATTTAAAGCAGGGTCTCAAAGAGATACTTGTACATCCATAACAGCATTATTCACAATAGCCAAAAGGTAGAAAGCAACTCAATTGACTGTCAATGGATGAAGAGATAAATAAATTGTGGTATACACATACAATGAAATATTATTCAGCCTTAAAAAGATAGGAAATTTTGACACACGCTACAACATGGGTGAGCCTTTAGGACATTATGCTAAGTGAAATAAGCTGATCCAAAAGGGACAAATACCATATTATTACACTTTTATGAGGTACCTAGAATACGCAAATTCACAGAGACAAAAAGTAGAATGATGGTTGCTGGGAACTGCAGGAGTGAAGAATGAAGAGTTATTTATTAATGGATATGGAGTATCAGTTGAGGAAGATAGAAAAGTTCTGGAGGTGGATGGTGGTAATGGTTGTATAATATGAGTGTAAATACCACTGAACTCTACACTTGAAAATGATACATTTTATGTTTTATATGTATATTTTATGTTTATATATATAAAACATGACAACTGCCACTTGGCACATAAAATATATATATGTATAAAATGCTTTATATGTATCTCTCTCTATATATAAATACATATGTATCTTTTGACACACACACTTACACATTCAGCCACATACCATCAGCAACCACCAAACCAATCATGAGATATTTTTTCTAGCAAGGAAATAAGCTGCCCCAAATAAATCATAGCCAATAAAATAACTTTTTGGGGGGTACAAAACACTGTCAGAGATAAAAATCTCTAGGAAATAAAATTAGTACAAAACAAACATCATATCAGGGTCACTCATCATAAAATAAACAGAGAGAAACAGGAAGTGGGAGACTAAAATACATCTTCTATTTAAAGGAAAACATAATTCCCAAAAGTTTACAAACAAGTCTTTCTGGATCATTAAAAACAACTCTGAAATGTTGCAGTTTAAAGACCTTAGAATACCATCTCCATTCCCCACTTCCTGAAGCGTGCGTTTACTTCCTCTCTTATAAAATTAATCTTTTTTGAATGTTCAAATATATTTGGCGAGTCTGGTGGGCGCCTAGCAGAAGAGCCCTGTTTCAGCTGGGAAATGCTTCAGGGTGGGCAGGACTTGCTATAAACAAGATGGAGACAGACAAGATGGGGAGCAGGGGAGACTGTCATCTATGATGCTGCAAGTAGGAGGAGAGGAGGCATTTGGCAGGAGATTCCACAAATATGAAAGTCTGCTATTAGGATGGTAAGCTGCTAGTCATTGTTTTCACAGACAGTGAGACCAAAAAAAGTCAGCTTTAAATACAGTATGAGTGATGTTTAAATGAGGTGAAAATTCAAAACAACAGTGGCTTTAAAAACACAGAAGTTTTTATTTTCTTCATGTGACAGAATCCAGAGGTAGGGAATGATGTGGCGACTATGAAGTTGTCAGGAACTCAGCCTCCTTCTGTCCTTCTGTCTTGTTGTTCTGTCATTCTCACTTCTTGGGTCAATGTGACTATTTGACTATTTAAGCTTTGGCCATCAAGTTCTATTCTGACCCCAGGGAAAGAGGAGGGGTGAGGAGGCCCACTCCTTCCAGTAACCGAAGCTGTATATGGCACTCCCATTTATATCCCAGTGGCCAGAACATAGTCTCATGGCCACACCTAACTGCAAGAGAGGCTAGAGGCTAGAAAACGTGGTCTGTATTCCAGGGAGCTGTTTACCCAGTTTAGATAGGGAAAACTAATATTGAGATAGAGGATTTGCAATCTTCAGCACTGGAAAGTTAGGTCAGAAGATAGGACTCTGAGAGTCTTTTTCAGTCCAAGTACTGTAAACCTTTTACATGAGACACTTCTAGATGTTCTGGCTGAATCACTTCACTCAATCCTTATAACTTCCCTGGGTTTATGGTCTCATTTCCACTTTACAAACAAAGGCACTAAGATTCCAAGAATTTATGTCACTGAATCCAAAGCAGCTCCATAAATTGTGCTATTGGCCTCCAAGTTCTTCAGAATCAGCCCTGTGTGTTCCCAAAGCCCCTTTCCCTGTGGCACCAAGAGGTGGTAAGTAGAGTCTAGCCAGGGGACAGCTGCCTTGGTCTATCGTAGGTCTCTCAGCTGTAGGCATGGTCACTTCTAAACACATATGTCTTCTCGACTCCACATTCTGCCATGGAGGAGGCCAGGAGCCTGTTGCACAGAAACTACGCACGTCATCTGAGCTCTCCTTTTACCTAGGAGTCTTGAAAACCAAGGCTGGTCTGCTGGCTTACTTGGGTTTTGAACTGATGTTAGCATTCTGGAGTGGACTTACTCATTCTCGGTTTGACTGCTGCACTCTCTTTTGAGAACATGCTTGTGCTAAAAGATATGTGTGTATGTGTGTGTGTGTGTGTGTGTGTGAGAGAGAGAGAGAGAGAGAGAGATGTTTATTTGTTTATTGCAGGCCTCAGAGGACCAAAGAGGAAAAGGGGCATCAACCACAGAGCTGGGTCCTGTCCAACCCCACACACCTGCTGCCCCACCATGCTCGTCCCCCAGTGCTGAGACATCTGTTGTCAGGAGATAATACCTGAAACCAACAAAGCTAAGAAGAAGTCTCCTTTTACTGGCTCTATTCTCTCTTGACAGATTATATTGGTTCTTTTCATATTTTCAAAGAACCCTCTTGGGGGATTAGAAAATTTAATGTTTAAGTCACCGAGGATGAGAAATAAGCCAAGAAGAGCATTTTTGAAAAGGGACAGGTGGCCTGATTTTGTTCCTGCCTGAGAGCTGCTCACTCCATCCCAACACTCAGGGGGGAAGGTTTCTCCTTAGGTCGCTGGCTGGGTGCAGCCTGGAAGTTCTGAAAACACAGATGTCTCTGTATTGCTGTGGAAAGACCAGGAGGCTTCTTCTCAATTCCACAGCAAAGTCATTCCATGGGAGTTTGGAGCTGACTTCCTCAGAAGCACAGTTCCTGTGAAAGAGGATAGAATCTTGGTTACCTCTTCCTTTCACAGACCTCCTTTCTTTCCTGAACTACACCTCCACCGTCTTGCCTTTTGACCGCTAAGTCAGATCCTTCTGAAAAGCTCTTAATTTCTGTTTTTAAATATCTTTTCAACAAAAAACATGCAAGTAAACACTTATTTGTTATAAAAAGTTTAGAAAATAGATAATTTCTAAAAGGAAAGAAAAATTGCCTGTTTTTCTATTTCCCGGGGTTCATTGTGGCTAATTTTTAATTTATTTTTCAGCACCATATGTACATATTATATATATAAGCATGTGCGTATATAAAGCTTTTTTTTAAAAGGAAAAGTCGACCGGGCATGGTGGCTCATGCCTATAATCCTAGCACCTTAGGAGGCAGAGGCGGGAGGATTGCCTGAGCTCAGGAGTCCGAGACCAGCCTGGGCAACATGGTGAAACCCCATCTCTATTAAAATACAAAAGAAATTAGCCGAGCGTGGTGGCCTGTGCCTGTAGTGCCAGCTAGTCAGGAGGCTGAGACAGGAGAATTGCTTGAACCCAGCAGGTGGAGGTTGCAGTGAGCCGAGATTGATCTACTGCGCTCCAGTCTGGGTGACAGAGTGAGACTTCATCTCTACAAAACAAAACAAAACAAAAAAGCTAAAGTCGAGTCTGGCTATTTTATAACTAATTTTGGCATCTTTCTATGTTAATAAATATATATTTGAAATATTGTTCTTAATGGCTGAAGATATTCCATTCCATCACCATTTAAAAAAAAAATCCCCTCTTATTGAGTGATAAGATTAATATACTGCTCTAGTTTTTAAATGATTTTTATAAACAAGATCTTATGGCACATTCTTGATTGTTTCCTTAGAATAAACTCCTAGAAGTAGAATACTGGGCAAATGCTTTGCAAGCTTTTAGGAGTTTTTGATATATGTGGTCAAATAACCTATAGGAAAGTTGTAATAATTTACACTCTTGTCTACGGTATCTGAGGGGATTCCCTACATTCTAGTTTATGGTGGACACTATGTTTTTCTTTAAAGTTCTGGAAAGTCAATTATATGCTCTAATCTTTTGGAACAGAACCACAATTATAGATCTGTCCTGTACAGAAAACTTTTCTTCCACGACAATGCCATCTGAGAACTCAGAACCGAAGGCTGCCAAAAAAGGAGCCAAATCAGAACCAAATTCAGACATATCCGTTTTCCAGGACATCCTTTCATTTCTGTCAGCCTCTGAACACACATCTGGCCAAACAACTGTCTGTAATTTGTGACCTAGGCTGGATTCGGTGCTGACCTAGATAGAGAATACGTTTTACTTCATTACCAGCTCTCTGAACCATCTGGTCCTGGCTAAACAGGTTACCCACACAGTTGGAACCTTTATCAGTCAACTAGCTTTCCTCTTGCCAGTTTGTTAATAAAAAAATATTTCCTATCTTGCTCTTTATTTCAAAAAAGAAGGCATGATGACTTTTTTTTTTTTTTTTTTTTTTTTTTGCCTGATAGCTAAGTACCTTATTTTTTTAAATCTTGACAATCCTACAGATTCTATCACAGCACCCGAAAGCTCTGAGAGGATGGAAAGAGAGAAGGGAGAAAGATCGAATTTCTGTGGTCACAAGGACTTGGGCCTGAGGAGTTGCCTCTGCATGCTATCAAGCTTATTTAAATATTTGAAATATTTGTGGTTGAGGAGGAAATGCCAATTATCTTTAAAAATGAGATTCTGCTCTTGACTACAAGTGTTTTTCCAAAATCCGAGGATTAAAGCAAACTGTTTTTCCAAGCTCATGAGCTATTTTTATCTGCAACAATATGGAGCACATACACCTGTTTGCACGCACATCAATGTGCCTGGACGCTTGTGTTCATCATCTTGAAGGCAGAGCTATGAGACAGTAAGATTTGTATCTTAACACTTATGTGGAAGTTTATTGCTATGGGATGAAGGACTATCTTCTTTCATAGTTACACATTTTCTCATATGCTGTTTTGGGATCTTAAAATCAGTCACAGGAAACAAATTAGACCTATTTTTGTTTTTATTTTATTTTTTAAAATTTCAGTAGCTCTTGGGATACAAGTGGGTTTTGTTTGCATGGATGGATTCTATGGTGGTGAATTCTGAGATTTTAATGCACCGTCACTGGAACAATGTACATTGTACCCAGTATGTAGTCTTTTATCCCTTCCCCTGCAACCTCTCCCAACCCTGAATCTCCAAAGTTCATTGTATCACTCTGTATGTCTTTGCGTCCCCTTAGCTTAGCTCCCGTTTATAAGTGAGAACATATGGTATTTGATTTTTCATTCCTGAGTTACTTCACTTAGAATAATAGCCTCCAGCTCCATCCAAGTTGTTGCAAAAGACATTATTTCACTCCTTTTTTAGCTCAGTAGTATTCCATGGTGTGTATATACCACATTTTCTTTATCTGCTCATTGGTTGATGGGCACTTAGGTTGGTTCCATTTCTTTGCAATGTGAATTGTGCTGCTATACATATGCGTGTGCATGTGTCTTTTTTACATAATGACTTCTTTTATAACTTTAATTTTAATTTTATTTTAAGTTGCAGGATACATGTGTAGAATGTGCAGGTTTGTTACATAGGTAAACGTGTGCCATGGTGATTTGCTATAGCTATCCACCCATCACCTAAGTATTAAGTCCAGCATGCATTAGCTATTTTTCCTGATGCTCTCCGTTTCCCCACTGCCCTGCCAACAGGCCTCAGTGTGTGTTGTTCCCTTCCCTGTGTCCATATGTTCTGATTGTTCAGCTTCCACCTATGAGTTTGGTTTTCTGTTCCTGTGTTAGTTTGCTGAGGATAATGGCTTCTAGTTCCATCCATGTCCCTGCAAAAGACATGATCTCATTTTTTTGTCATGGCTGCCTAGTATTCCATGGTGTATATGTACCACATTTTATTTATCCCGTCTATCATGCTGGTGGGCATTTGGGTTGATTCCATATCTCTGCTATTGTGAATAGGGCTATAATGAACATACACATGCATATATCTTTATAATAGAATGATTTATATTCCTCTGGGTATATACCCAGTATCGAGATTGCTGGGTCCAGTGGTATTTCTGGTTCTAGGTCTTTGATGAATTATCACCCCATCTTCCACAATGGTTGAACTAATTTACATTCCCACCAACAGTATGAAAGCATTCCTGTCTCTCTGCAGCCTCGCCAGTATCTGTTGTTTCATAACTTTTTAATAATCACCATTCTGACTGGCGTGAGGTGGTATCTCATTATGGTTTTGATTTACATTTCTCTAATGATCAGTGATGTTGAACTTTTTTTCATACGTTTGTTGGTCACATAAATGTCTTTTGAGACGTGTCTGTTCATGTCCTTTGCCCACTTTTTAATGGGGTTGTTTTTTTTTCCCTTGTAAATTTGTTTTAGTTCCTTGTAGACTCTGGATATCAGACCTTTCTCAGATAGATAGGTTCCAAAAATTTTCTCTAGTTCTGTAGGTTGTCTATTCACTCTGATGATAGTTTCTTTTGCTGTGCAGAAGCTCTTTAGTTTAATTAGATCCCATTTGTCAACTTTTGCTTTTGTTGCAATTGCTTTTGATGTTTTCATCATGAAATCTTTGCCTGTGACTATATCCTGAATGGTATTGCCAAGGTTTTCTTTAAGGGTTTTTATAGTTTTGGGTTATACATTTAAGTCTTTAATCCATCTTGAGTTAATTTTTGTGTAAAGTATAAGGAAGGGGTTTGGTTTCAATTTTCTGCATATGGCTAGCCAGTTCTCCCAGCATCTTTTATTAAATAAGGAATCCTTTCCCCATTGCTTGCTTTTCTCAGGTTTGTCAAAGATCAGATGGTTGTAGATGTGTGCTCTTATTTCTGAGTTCTTTATTCTGTTCCATTGGTCTAGGTGTCTGTTTTTGTACCAGTACCATGCTGTTTTGGTTACTATAGTCTTGTAGTATAGTTTGAAGTCAGGTAGCATGATGTCTCCAGCTTTGTTCTTTTTGCTTAGGATTGTCTTGGCTATATGGGCTCTTTTTTGGTTCCGTATGAATTTTTAAATATTTTTTTCTAATTTTGTGAAGGATGTCAATAGTAGTTTAATGAAAATAGTATTGAATCTATAAATTACTTTGGTCAGTGTGGCCATTTTCATGATATTAATTCTTTCTATCCATGAGCATGAAATGTTTCTCCATTGTTTGTGTCCTCTCTGATTTTCTTGAGCAATGGTTTGTATTTCTCCTTGAAGAGGTCCTTCACTTCCCTTGTTAGCTGTATTCCTAGGTATTTTATTCCGTTTGCAGCAATTGCGAATGAGAGTTCATTCATGATTTGGCTGCTTGTCTATTGTTGGTGTATAGGAATGCTTGTTATTTTTGCAGATTGATTTTGCATCCTGAGACTTTGCTGAAGTTGCTTATCAGCTTAAAAAGCTTTGGGGCTGAGATGATGAGGTTTTCTAGATAGAGGATCATGTCATCTGCAAACAAAGACAATTTGACTTCCTCTGTTCCTATTTGAGTACGCTTTATTTCTTTCTCTTGCCTGATTGCCCTGGCCTGAACTTCCAATACTATGTTGAATAGGAGTGGTGAGAGAGGGCATCCTTGTCTTCTGCCGGTTTTCAAGGGGAATGCTTCCAGGTTTTGCCCATTCAGTATGATAATGGCTGTGGGTTTGTCATAAATGGCTCTCATTATTTTGAGGTATGTTCCTTCAATACTAGTTTATTGAGAGTTTTTAACATGAAGGGGTGTTGAATTTTACTGAAGGCCTTTTCTGTGTCTATTGAGATAATCATGTGGTTTTTGTCTTTAGTTTTGCTTATGTGATGAATTACGTTTATTGGTTTGTGTATGTTGAACCAGCCTCACCTTCCAGGGATGAAGCCTACTTGATCATAGTGGATAGGCTTTCTGATGTGCTGCTGGATTTAGTTTGCCAGTATTTTACTGAGGATTTTTACATTGATGTTCTTCAGGGATATTGGCCTGAAGTTTTCTTTTTTTGTTATAGTTCTGCCAGGTTTTGGTATCAGGATCACGCTGGCCTCATCAAATGAGTTAGGGAGGAGTCCCTCCTTTTCAATTGTTTGGAATAGTTCATATAATGACTTCTTTTCCTTTGGGTAGATACCTAGCAGTGGGATTGCTGGATCAAATGGAAGATCTACTTTTAGTTGTTTAAGGAATCCCCATGCTATTTTCCATAGAAGTTGTACTAATTTATATTTCTACCAGCAGTGTAAAAGTATTCCCTTTTTACCACATTCATGCCAATATCTATTGTTTTTTGACTTTTTAATTATAGCCATTCCTGTAGGAGTGAGGTGGTATCTCTTTGTGGTTTAAATTTACATTTCCCTGATGATTAGTGATGTTAAACATTTTTTTATGTTTGTTGGCTGTTTGTATATCTTCTTTTGAGAAATGTCTATTCATTAGACCTATTTTTAGAACTCTCCATTGTTAATTGTGTTGTGTTTTTATGGTCTCTATGCTTTTGCTCACGCATTTACTTAATCATGCAAAAATCCTTATTGAGGGCCCAGTTTGAGCAAAGCCCTCTGTTGAGTTCTGTGGAAGGCATCAAGACAGAAGCCCTAGTCCAGCTCTTTCATCTACCAGTTGATGAAGGAGTCTTAGTTTATACACCTTTAAAACAAGACACTTGTGCTTACTATCCCACTGGGCATTAACTTCCCTACACTGTGAGCTCCTCATGGCAGTGCACCTTTTCATATACCTGCTGACCATTTGTCTGTCCTTTCTGGGAAAATGTCCGTTCAGGTCTTTTGCACATTTTAAAATCAGATTATTTGTGTTTTGTTGTTATTGAGTTGCATGAGTTCCTTATATATTTTGGGTATTAACCCCTTATCAGACATACTGTATATATGGTTTGCAAATATTTTCTCTGGATCCATAGCTTGCCTTTTCATTGTGTTGATTGTTTCCTTTGCTGTGTAGAAGCATATGTGGTGATGGCAAAATCCTGGGCAGTCCCTAGTTAGCATCCAATGCCACAAATCAGAGACATGTGACTCACTCTGGAATGAGGATGATCAAAGCCTTCATGGAACTGTCCACCCCAGCTATGGATGCAAGCATAAGTAAGCCTGGCAGATGCTGAAGTCACACCAGAGGTGTCTGATTCAGCACCTCACACAATTTATAGTCATATGTTTGTTGATATTTTGAAATGTTTTATTATGAAAACTTTCAGATGTACATGATATAGACAGAAGAGTATAATGAAACCTCAGACACTCATCACCCCACTCGACAGTGATAATACTGCCTCCCATTACTCCCTGCCCTTGAATCCCAGACATTCTGCCATTCCATCCCTTACGTGTATCTAAGGTTTATAAGGACTTTTTAGAAATGTAACCACCGTGCCATTATCCATCCTCACAAAGTTAATAATTATTCCTTAATATTAGATTAGTTCTTTCAAAGATATCTCTCTAGGGTTTTTTTTTTTTTTTTAAATCAGAATCCAAACAAGGCTCATTCATTTCATTCAATTGTCATATGTTTAAGTCTCTTTTATTCTCTAATAGTTCCCAATCCTGACTACACCAAACTGAAAAGCTTCTGCACGGCAAAGGAAACAATCAACAAATGAAAAGACAACCTATGGAATTCAGAGAAAATATTTGCAAAATGTACATCTGATCAGGGATTAATATCCAAAATATATAAGGGACTCATACAACTCTATAGCAAACAAAAACAAATAATCTGATTTAAAAATGGGCAAAGGAACTGAATAGACATTTTCCCAAAAAGGACATACAAGTGGACAGCAGGTACATGAAAAGTTGCCCAACATCACAAATCATCAGGGAAATGCAAATTAAAACCACAGTGAGAGATCATCTCACACCGTTTAGGATGACTGTTATCAAAAAGACAAAAGATAAAAAGTGCTGGTGAAGTTGTAGAGAAAAGGGGACCCTTGGATACTGTTAGTGGGAATAGAAATTGAAACAGCCATTATGAAGAAACAGTAGGGCATGTTCTCAAAAAATTAAAAATGGAACTACCATATGATTCAGCAATCTCACTTCTGTGTATATATCCAAAGGAAATAAATTTAGCATGTTGAAGACGTATCTACACTTCCATGTTCATGAAAGTATTATTCATAATAGCCAAGATATGGGATCAACTTAAGTGTTTGTTAACAGATGAATGCATGAAGAAAATGTAGTAAACATACACAATGGAATACTATTCAGCCGTAAAAGAAGAAAATCCTGCCATTTGTCCCAACATGATAAACCCAGAGGATAGTATGTTAAGTGAAATAAGCCAGATACACACAAAAATATTGCATGATCTCACTTTACTGTGGAATCTAAAAAAGTCAAATTCATAGAACCAAAGAAGAATGGTGGTTACCAGTGTTAAAATAGTTAATAGTTAGTTGGGAGGTCATTAGGCTAAGGAGGTAAGGCCTTGGGTCTTACCTAATCTTAACCAAACAGAAACTGCCAACAAATCTCTAATTAGGGATTTTCCACTGAAATAAGGCTACTGCTCCACTTTAACCAATCAAATATTTTCTTTGCCTTACTTTCGTGCTTATCCTATAAAAGTCTTCCTTTTGTGCCTCTGCAGGGGAGTCCCCAAACCACTCATGGTCTGGAGTTGCCTGATTAATGAAGCGCTGTCTGTTCAAATAAACTCTTTAAAATTTTAATGTGCCTAAGTTTACCTTTTAACACCACGGATAGGGAGTGCAGCAAAGGAAATGGAGAGATGAAAGGATGAATAAGTTCTGGAGACCTAATGTGCAGCAGGGTAGCTGCAGTTAATAATACTGTATTGTATATTGACATTTGTTAAGAGAGTAGAACTTTAAGTGTTCTCCACACACACACACACCCCCACCCACACACAACTATGCAGAGTGATGGATATGTTAATTAGCTTGACTGTAGTAATCATTTTACTATATGTATATATCAAAACATCACATTGCACACCTTAAATATACACAATTTTTATTAAAAACAAAAACATTTCTCATTCCTTTTTGTTTCTTTTCCATGTTATTGATTTGCTGAAGAAACTTGGTCATTTATCTTGTTGAATGTCTCACAATCTAGATTGGGCTGATTGCTTATTTGCAGTGTTGCTTAATTTGTTCTTCAGTCCCCTATATTTCCTGTAAACTGGTAAGAGATCTAGAGGCTTTTTAAAATTCAGGATTAATTTTTCAAAGGCAAGAATATGTCATAGTTGGTGTTGTGTATTTCATGTTGCCTCACCTCAGTAGACACATAAGGCATGGTTATCTCACTAATAGTGATAGATGAGTGGGTTTAGATGGTGTCAGCCTCACTGCTTTGTTATGAAATTCCCCATCAACATTTCCTCTAAGGTTTTCAGCATCCACTAATAATTGTTTCCTAAATTAATTATTCCACTAAAGTCACAAATAGAATTATATCATTCCTTCTGCATTTAATAGTGGAAATTTTTCTGTAAAGAAATTTTCCCAGAAACAATTCAATTATCCAGAAATACAGTTATACAGACTAGAAAGTTAAAATAAATGTTTTTCTTTCAGTCTGTTTACCAATTTTTGAAGTAATGAGCTGAAGCCCTAGCAACCTCTAGTGGAGAACCATGATCTTTTCCTTTCTTTTCTTTTTTTAAAGTATTATTTTGAACTCATGGATTTTTATATTGCTGTTTTAATCTACTGTTATATTTTTTGTTGTTGTTGTTGTTGCTAAGAATTTCCAGTCTTCAGGAGTGGAAACTCTTCAGGTTGACCTCTGGGTATCTCTTACATAGTCTTCATATATTTTTTTTTTTCTGGGACAAGATGTCCCAGGCTCATCTTGTACATTTCCTACTCACCCTTGGAATCAGTCACCTCTCCAAGGAACTCTGCCTCTCATATTGAGAATGGTATTTAGAGACCACAATCTGGGCACTAGGGGTGCTTGTCATCATCAGACTTTTTCAGTGGATGACACTGCAAATAAATATTTTTTAGAGGGAAATAATATAATTTCATACGCTATTTCCAATTCAAATTTCAAATTACAGAGTTTCTACTTAACCTTATTTCAATATGTAGATCTACTAAAATTTATTCAACTGGTCCCCTATTGCGTGATTATTTGGTTAATGCCTGTCTCCTGCCAGACTCGATGTTCTCTATGATGTCTGCTTTTACTTCCTTTTGTGTCCCTTGTTCTTAGCACAATGCCTAGAACATAGTGGATGCCCAAACATGTGTGGGATAAATGGATGCTAGAATGTGTGAAGGTCACTTCTAGCCCTGGAATTCTAGCCTCCCTAGACCCAGCTATAACTCACTAAGTAAACTCACCTTCAAAATCACTGGAATTCCTAAACCTGAGAGTTTACCTCCACCCTCTAAGTAAGGAGAGACCCCCATGAGAGATTCCTGGCCATGTCCCAGGCAGAGGGAACTCAGGGGGCTGAGGCATGGAAAAGGCAGAAAAAAAGGAGAATGCTAGAGAGAGAGAGGCCATCAAATGGGAAATAGAGAAACTGATCACACCTGCCTCTGGCCCTCCATGTATGTTTTGCTCAGTTTAACCCAAGACTGTTTTCTGTCCCTTCAAGGAGTAGCTGTGCTACAGGCCTTCTAGGTGCTACAGGCTGCAACAGAGGGACCCTATTGAGGTATTTTTCTGTGCCTTTTGTGGTGATTTTGATCTTTTGTGCACTCCCTTCTGACACTCACAAGGAAGACTTGTAGAGTGTCTAATTGTTTACGAGACCATGGACCCTGACAGTGATTTCAAGAGTCTGCAAATGATGTGCTTGAGGTTTTACCTTGATGAAGTGGCTGAGCTGGGACTTGAACAGATGCCCCTGGAATGCTGAGTATCTTTCCCTCTGATTACCTCCTTCCCCACAAGATTCACTTCAGAGAAACAAGAGGGGCTTGGGCACCACTTTCTTTATGCCCCAATGATTCTTCTTCCCAAGAACTTAGTTGAGACTGCCAGTTGCATTTGCCTTCGTTGTAGTCAGTGTCCTGTGGAAAAAGGTTGGCTGGTTATTCAGAGTGGAACAAAAATTTCTTAAAGCCTCCTTTTCCCAACTCTTGTTAATGAAGGCCTTTGTACTGCCCTGGGGTACCTCCTTGGTGCATATTTCTTGTTGATGTTATTATTGTTGTTTGTTTGTTTTCCTTTTTAATTTACAAACAATATTTTCTGCAATTCTAGGAGTGATATGTTCGAGAAGATCAGAAGATTGAGAAGATTAGAAAAATGGAGAAAAGCATAAAGAAGAAAAGAAAACTTGTCTGGTCTCCCGCCACCCTGAGTTGTGGTGAGGACTTGGTGGGCTGCCTTCTGTATCCTTGCCCCCTGTGCCCTCCAGATCCATGCCCTGTGTTGCTGTGTGCCTGCAGCCTCATCAGCAGGCCCTGTACCCTCTTGTATGGCTGTGTTTGGCTACTTGGAAGGCCTGGCAGAAGGAATGAGAGCAAAGTCAGTGAAATTTTTCCCCTGCCCCCCTCCCTGCAAGGTCACCTTGTTGCAGATCGCTGCTTCTCTCAAGACTCAGGAGCCTAATGAGACACTGTCTCCTGCTGTGCTCTAGTTACTGTCCCTTACCTCCCTCCTTTAGGTGTAAGGATGGTAAGGCCATAGCAACTGCACTTTTGGTTGTGCCCCTACCCACCTGCACTTTTGTAAATATTCCCTCCCCAGGTCATCCTGTATTGAGCATGCCGTCTGTTTTCTATTGGGAATCTGATTGATTTATTTCCTGACTCACATTTCAAGGCCTTCCCCCTGAAGCTCCTATTGCCATGAGCTTTCCTGAGGTTTCCAAGCCATGCGTGGTATCTAGAATAAACGTGGGGGGCCGAGGAGAGAAGGCCCTTAATTTCCTGACTCTTCCCTGGTACCACCCCCAACATGATCATGCACAGAGCAAAGCCCACATCCATGTGTTGTGATGTGAGGGATTCCACATCTCTACCCACTCCCAAGAAGCTCCAACTCCTGCTGCTATTATCCCTCTATTAAAGTCACTCTGTTGGTTACCTGAATTATCTCCAGAAGGTCCTCTGCCAGTCGAAGAGAAAGTTGTAAGAGAAAAGGAATGAGCCATGGCTTGCTCAACCCAAGGGCTTTGTGCATAATCTGCCTCAGAGCCCCACTCACGGCCTGGCTGAGTCCTGCTGACCTCTCTGGCCTCAGCTTTAATGAGGCGTCCCCTGCAAAACCTTCTCCAAGCTCTCCACCCTAGTTAGAGGCCCTTCTTCTCTGCTTCCTCATGACTCTTATTACAACGTGTTGTAACTCTCCTCAGGAGGCTGTGAGGTCTGCAAGGGTGGGATCTGTGTCCTGTTCACCCTTCTACCTGGCACTTGGCCATAGCACCTGGCACATAAGCACTGCATACATATGTTGAACATTGCACATTTGAGATATCCTCTGGTATAAAGTTTCCTCATGAGATCCATTTTGAAGGACTATTTACAGTGGGAAGACACTTTGATTTGAATGAGCCAGCCACCTCCTCCTTGAATACCGTATACATTAGAATCCATTTGCCCATCCTCACAGGCACTGATGTGATGGGACCCTTAACAGATGTGTTTATTGCAGATAGGGGTGGAGTGTAGAACAAAAAGCGAAACTTTGTCGGAGATCTTTGTGGGGTGTTGACATGGGAGGGGGCAGAAGAGTATAAAAGCAGAGCTAGGGAGATGTAAAAAGACTCTTTTTATTCCATCATTTTCCCAAGGATCAGGTGTAGAAAAAAAATACCTGTGCTGCTGAGGGTCATAGGGAGATAGACTTCAAATGCAGTTTCAGTCTTCTGAGGTCACTTCTGCTTTTGTCTACCTTTTTCAGCTTTATCTGCTAATGTGGGGGCAGGGGAGCTTTATATATTAGTGAAATACATCTCTGTTTGCATAAAGAAACACTGGAAGGATATACAGGAAACTAATAAAGTGGTGACTTCCAGGGGATGGAGGGGAGGATCCTAATAGACTAGGGTAGCAGTGGAGGAAAACTTCTCAACGATTCCTTTTGATATTATTTTGATTTTTGAATCATAAGAATATGTAAGTTATTCAAAAATAAAATAAAATTACATCTAAAAATTTTTCCTTGAGAAGAAAAATAACCCCTCAAATATTTTTTACTTTCACCCACTTAAGTGGAGGAAAAGACTCACTGTTCATCTATTCTACCCTTTTACACATTCTCATGGAAAAACCATGAGACCTGTGTATAATGACAAAATGTTGCTGTGTGAGCAGGGCTCTTTTTGGAGGGAGTGGCATTATATAACATTTGCTTTTGCACGAAGGATATTAGTGATTCCTATTTGAACCAAAATGGATGCATATATTTCAATCCAATTAGAAAATTACAAGACCCTAATACTGATGTGGTAAATATAGAAACCTAGATATTGCAAGGGAGAGCAGATTATCTGCAATCAACTACGTGGATAGCACAGCAGCAGCCACTGATGAATGAGAGAACAAACTGCTTCCTTCCAAGTGTGGGACTTCTAGCCATCTGCAGGTATGGATGCACAGCAGAAATTTTGTCGGTTGCCGCTTGCTGCATGGATGACAGAATTTGGAGTAGAACCCTGAATTAAAGTATTCAGGTCACATACTACTTTTGGTTCACAAATTCCAAATTCACTCATCCTTACTGATTCTCTTAATAGATTACTAGTAAGAAGCAACGAACTCTCCATAAAACGACAGTTGGAGGACTGTGTGGCATTCCCTCAGAAGAGCAGAGCGGATTTACCTATTTGGAAAGCAGTTTGCACTCATCAGGAGAATTCTTGTATCCCATCAGTGCTTTGAAGCCTGCTTTGAAAATGACTGTTAAAATTACTGCATAGGCAAAAATGTATAAGCTACTCTGCCCTGAGATAGCCAAAGTCCTAGAGAATTGGGACTCTGTGATCAAAAATGCTACTCACCCAAATCATGCTTGTTCCCAGTGAGGAGCAGCCCTTCAAATGATGAAGGTCCTTCTGAAGCATCAGTGTTGGCATCTGGGACACTTTTTCTAGAAAGAACTTGCTGTGTGAACTGCAAACACTTGGGGAAATCTTTTCACAAGGAAGTTCTAAGAGCTGAATAAGCATTGAGGAGCTCCAGCACTACTCTAAACTTTCAATCATAACCAAACTTCCCATGGCAATGCTATGGTAGAGCTTTTGAAGCAGTGGCTTTAGACCTACTTGTTTCACTGTGCTCTGGTCTTCTCAACTCTCTTGTCTTAAGATCTCGCCAGCAACTGCCCTCTTTTTTCCCCTATCTCTTAGGTCTGATTCCTTACTCATCTTTTGGGCTTGGGGACCCTCTTGGGCTTCCCCAGCTTGGACCATTTCAGGCTGTCATTCATGACTTGCACCTACTGTCTTGTTCTTCCTCTGTCTGTCCATTTCAGTTATCTACTCACCTGACCCACCTGCAGTTTCATTTCCAGTTCCAGCAGCCCAGAAGGGAGGTGAGATGCAGCCAAACGACATCTTCAAGTCTCCTGAATCCAAACACACCGGCCACAGTTAACCATCATGTACACCTAGGGACAAGTCTGTGTTCAGCCATGTGCTGCGGATCTGTACTTTGTAGGAATTAAGAATATGTATGAATTTGAGGTTGATAGCTAGGTAAATACTGAATTATTTCCATATCACTTGGTATAGCCATCTGCCCACCACCATGACCACCTAGACCCTTCCCCAGAACTCTCTGGACCTTCCCTTAATCCTGCAACTTAAGGGGCAATGCCTGGCCAACTGGGGGTGGGAGGATGCCAGTGGGGCTTTGATTGGGTACCCTGGCCAACATTATTTTTAATTGGTTGATGCCTGAGCCATACTAGTTGATATAAATCTTAAATATCAACCCTGTGCAAATGTGCTGTAGTCTTAGACATTTCCATATAAAAAATGAAAAAAGCCAGACATGTGACTGCCATGTCAAATATTCTCAGCCTGCAGTTTCTTCTCTTCAAAGGCCACCCCAGAGGCATGAATGTTGGTTTGCAACAAGGAGATGATTTCATAAATATTGCTCTTCGCCAAATCCCCAGAGGCCCTTGAAGGTTGGGTGCTAATAAAGCTTGAATTATTATTAAGCGTGTGGTCTATGTAGGTCATTGCCAACTACTGGCATGATGAAAAGTAAAAAAAAACAAAGCAGACACAATAACCCCAGATAGAGCGTGGATGAGGAACTGCAACCCCGTTCTCCAAACAAGAAACACACCTGAAATCTCTTCTTTTTTTTGTCTCAAAACCAAGAAGGACTTGATTTTCCCACCTGTAAAATGAGGGTCATAAGAATGATCTCCTTCACTAGTGTTTTAGGATTTTCGACGATATGCTTTTTTAGAAGAAGGGGGGCAGCCAGGAGAAATAGAGTTGGTAGACTCATCTTTATCCTGTAGCTTTAAGTTTTTAGTTGCTGACACATTGTTGCAGTGTTTGGCTTTTATTTTACCCAGCAGCCCCAGGAAGGGGGTGTGGTGGAAGTAGCAAAAGGAAATGCTCCAGGAATTCAAGGTCTTGCCTGAAGGAAACTGCAGATGCCTTAGTCAGATTCTGCCTGGAGGCTCTTTTCCAGATGTTCACAGGAAGATGACCCACGTCAAACTTTCAGTCACTTGGACCAGTTTCAGGATTGTTCTTTAGGGAGACCTCTTCCTGAGCAATGAGGAACATGTGCATTTCCCAAGCATCCTGTTGGGTGGTGATGTTCACTTCCTTACCAAGGTGCTTCCAGCTGAAAGGGTGTCAGTGCAGGCAGGAGAGGCAGATGAATGGTCTGGGGCCTGGGATTAGGCATCTGGAGGAAGATGGTGGGATTGGAGGTATCTGGGGTTACTGCTGGATCCTAGATTTGGAAAGATGCTCTGGGGGAGAAGGCGGTAGATCTACTTGTGCTAAGATGGTCTCTGGCAAGAAGATTCCAGGCTGGGTCGTCTTCTCTGACCCTAGCAGAGAATGGGAATCCTTAAGAAGGAAGTGTAGAAAGCTCAGGAAGAGAGGAACTCAGGCTAAGCTAGAGGGAGGAGGGCAGAGCTGGGGGAGTTGTAGCACAGTGGAGACCACTCTGAGCCCTAAGCATGCTCCTTTTTTAAAAAAAAGAAGAGAGAGAGAGAGAGAGAGAAACTCAGCTAGTGTTTACTTCGTCCTGTCTTACAGAATATTTGAAGTGAACCTGTACCTTTAGTTTCATTTATGTATGAAATAAACACGTGTATTATTTGGTGCCAGGTAAAGTTTTAACTCATTTCACAAGTTTTAACTCATTTAGTACCCATGACAGTTGGAGGTAGTTAGTATGGTTATTCCCATTGCACCATGAGGAAATGGAGGCACAGAACGGTTGAGTGACTGGTCCCTACAGTTGTACGACTGGTGAGGAGGAGCTGAGATTGGACTCTAGGCAGCCTGGCTTCCAAATCTGTGCTCTTGACCCTTGACTTAGATTTTTTAAAGTAGACTTTATTTTTTAGAACAGATTTATAGAAAATTAAGAAGACAGTATTGAGAGTTCCAATATATTCCCTATCTAGTTTATGCTATTATAAGCATCTTATGTTAGTATGGCACATCTGTTACTATTGATACACTATTATTAACCAAAGTTCATAGTTCATTTGGATTTCCTTAATTTTTACCTAATTCTTTTTTTCTGTTCCAGGATCCTATCCAGAATTCAACATTACATTTAATCATAATTTGTCCTTGGGCTTCTCTCGGCCGTGACAGTTTCTCCAACTTTCCTTGTTTTTGATGACCTTGATGATTTTGAGGAGTGATGGTCAGGTGTCTGGGGATGTGTCTGATGATTTTTTTCTCATGATTAGACTGGGGTTCAGTCCTTGATTCTTGATAGGTATAATGCAGAATTCCACACTAGTTTTGTTTTTTGTTGTTGTTGTTTTACATACTTGTTTCTTTTTGGAGGAAGAAAGAGACTCCTGTTTTGCAGTTGTTCTGGGTCATCCGGTTCCATTTAAAAAGAATAATCTTAACACGGACTCTCCAGTAGCTATGAGGCAAAAGGGCCCTTAGTCTGTGTTAGCCTCCATATTTCAGGATTGCAGGTTGCATTCGGCTCCTTCGCACCCCCGGCTGGCCCTGTTCATTCATCCCTCTTAAAACTGGGCCCTGGCACAGAAAAAGGTAAAAGGAACACTGTTGGGGGCTTGGCACTGTAGGGCTCTGCCCTACCCACTTATCTGTCATCTGGTTGTACTCGTTTCCTGGTAAGCAACTCTTCCTCATGCCTTTGTCTTACCCCACTCAACCCACAGTAACAGCCTGCAGCATGCACATGGCTAGCTGCCTCCCAGCTCTGGACCCTTTACGCTGTCTCTGTAACCTCTTGTGTTTTTTCTGCTGTCTCTGCAGAGGCATCTCCTCAGTTACTCCTGCATGTGCACATCTGTAGGACTGCCACCCCCACCACCTTCCTTAGGACCCAGGCACCCAGCAAACCCACCATCCCAGGCTACAGCACTGTCAGATGCCTCCTTATAGTCCAGACTGGGGTCACATCCATTTTTTCTTCTCAAAGGGAATTCAGATCATAAAGATATTTACATATGGGAGAAGTGCTTGAGATATGGTCTTGAGATTATAAAAATACACTCAACCTTTTAAAACCATAGCAACACAAGAGACAAGAAGGCTGAAAATTAAAGTGCATTTAAAATATGGCTGTAGGCTACAGGTTTTGAAATAGTTTTTTAGGAAAACAATTAAAGGGAATAGAGTCCTGCATTCATTCTCACCTGTATCACCTCCCAGCTCAGAGCCTCACCAAGCTCTAAGCCCAAACCCCAATACATGTCTGTTGGCTGCATGAGTGAATGAACCTAAAGAAGGCATTTCCCAGCTGCCTCCAACAGGTCATAGCCCATCTCTTCTCCATCCCTTTTCTTCCTTTCCTTTGGTCTGGACAGTCAGATAACAGGTTTGTGGCTCATATTACCTTCTCCACCCTCCTTGTGCTACGCCGAGTTCTTGGCCTCAATTCTTCGCCTTTTGCCGCATCCACACCCTTTGCCATGGAACTTTGCTGATCCTTTCACAACTTTGGAAGAACAACTTCCCCACCCCTTGACTTTGGGCTTGGCCGTGGAATATTAGCAGGTGTGACGCACAGAGGGGTTGAAATGTGCTTGTGGGACTGTGTGTGTCCTCTTGTACCTCTGCCATTGCCATGAGAAGAGCATGCCCCAGCTAGCTTGCTGGTCCTGGGAGGACAACAAGCATGTGGAACAGATCTGGACCAAACTGTAGCCTGGGGCACAACCCCACTGATCCAAGCCAAGATCAGCCAAATACCCACTGATCTGTGATGTGTGAGCAAGAAACAAATGCTCACGGGTATGCTACTGAGGTTTTGGGTTGTTTGGTGCCCAGTAATAGCTGATGGAGACACCACTCTACCTTCCAGTCTGTCTTGGAAATCTATACAGGCAGAAGGCTTCTGGGAAGAGGAGTCTTCATGTCAAATCCTGTCCCCGGAGACCATTCCTTCCTTATGTGAGCCTAGTGTGACTCACCACTCCCAGAAAGCATTAGTGTGTTAGTAGCCATAGTAATTAGCGTTTACCTGGGGTTTTATTAGCAGAAGGTCGCTGTAACATACAACTGTCTTAGGCGGTAGAGAGGCCAGGATTATTGCACCCATTTTGCAAAGAGAAAATAAAACACTCAGACAAAGTGAGTGAGTCACCAGGGCTGGATGAGGAGGCAACTGTCTGAAGGGAGAATGAGATAAAGGAGTTCCTTACACCCAGGGGGAAGTCACATTTGTCTGTGCGTATTTTTATTTTTATAACTTTTTCATCATAAAAGGGGATGTATGTCAATCATAGAAAAATAGGAAAATGTTGAAAGCATTGAAAAAGTTCCTGTACTACCTACTAGTGTTTTTATTTATTTTTCTTTATTCTAATGTGTGTATATTTGTTATATACCTTTCATAAGTTAGAATTATGTTGTATATAAAAGCACTTTCCCCATGACATTTTTTTTTTTTTTTTTTTTTTTTTTTTTTTTGAGACGGAGTCTCGCTCTGTCGCCCGGGCTGGAGTGCAGTGGCCGGATCTCAGCTCACTGCAAGCTCCGCCTCCCGGGTTCACGCCATTCTCCGGCCTCAGCCTCCTGAGTAGCTGGGACTACAGACGCCCGCCACCTCGCCCGGCTAGTTTTTTGTATTTCTTAATAGAGACGGGGTTTCACCATGTTAGCCAGGATGGTCTCGATCTCCTGACCTCGTGATCCGCCCGTCTCGGCCTCCCAAAGTGCTGGGATTACAGGCTTGAGCCACCGCGCCCGGCCCCCCATGACATTTAACTTTCTTTAAAGACCTAGTTTCTAATGTGTAGTATAATGTTCTATAGACTAATTCTAAGTTGTGTAAGTAAGCATTCTCTATTTTTGTAAATGTAGCTTGTTTACAATTTTTTTCTATTAAAAACAAACAATGCTTTTGTGAACATCTTTGTTGGTGTGGGAGATAATTTATGTATTAAGTGCATGGCACATTGTATACTCCCTTCAGCATAATAAATGGTAACTAGTATAAATATTTGCCTAAATCCCTGATTATTTCCTTTAGAGCAAACTTTTAGATGAATTTGCAGAGTTAATGAGTTTTAATATTTAAGCAGTTTTTGATACATGTTGTTGAATTGCTTTCCAGAAAGGATGTCGCATTTATTTTACTAATGATAGGGTTGAAGGAGCCCATCTCACAGCCTCCTGGCTAGCACTGAGTATTCTCCAGAAAAAAAAAAAGCACTGCTAATTTGACAGGTGAAAAAGAGTAGCTCTTTGTTGCATTGTTGATTACTAGTGAGGCTAAAAATTCCTGCATAATTATTAACCATCAGTAACAGGATGACTCAGAGGGACATTTGGGTCAGGCCCTGGCTAATAAATAGTTTTGAATGAATGAATTATCAAAGGCGGCCATGCTGCGGGTTTGAGTAGAATTGCTAAGTCTAGATGCTAAGGACTGGAGTGGTTCAAGTATTGACTTTATGGGCAGGAGTTTATTCCCAGTCCTGCCTTGCTCAATGGAAAGTACTTTCCAATGGACAACATTCTGACACAGAAGTGAGACAGGACTGAGAAGGGGATGCTGGTCTTTGGAGTTGGCCGATCAGTCAGTGAGAGCCCCAGTCAAAAAAGGAGCTGGGAAAAAAGCCCCTGGTCAGCTCCTTGGGAACCAGGGCTGCCAGTGGTGCTCTCACCCCTCCAGGCTCCCCTCAGCACCTCCAGTGCACGTGGGGGTCCCTGGGGATCCATCAGGTGTATTTGGACCTACAGGCAAGTCTGTTCTCAGGGAGCATGTGTGAATGTGAACTCAGGTTTTCCCATCTGATGATTTTGTGAAATGACTCAGCCACCAAACTCGTTGAACTAGACCAGCCCCTGCCACACTCCTGTGTTTCTGTTCCTCTAGGCATGGCTGACACCTTCCTCTCCTTCCTCATGACTTCCCAACCCCAAACCAGAGTTCTCTTGCAATCGCTTACTACCCTGTGTTGTCACTTTTTTCATTCACAAGTTACACTCCTCCTCTTGATACAAGCTACTTGAGAGTGGAGATAGGATTTTATTATCTCTGTGTCTTAAACAGATATGAGTGTGAGAATGAATGAATGACCCAGTAGCATCTAGAGTACACCAAGAATAAACAAGGGCCTCAGAATCTAGTTGGGAGAAACAGCCAAAGTTTACTCTTTATCAATCTGTTTCACCACAGAGTTTTGCTGGATAGAAAAGTTATACCTCAGATATTAGGTTCTGTGGTTGGTCAGGTATTTGGCAGACAGTATATCACACATCCTGGTGCCCTGAAAGGTTTCTGTTTTTGCTCTGCTTTGACTTTGCACTGAGAGCCAAGTCTCAGCAAAAGGAGGATTTTGTTTTAACCACCTGCCCAGCTTTCTTCTAATGCAGTGGTCCTCAAACTTTGTTGAGAATCAGAATCACCTGGAGGGCTTGTTAAACCACAGAAAGCTGAGTTCAAACCCCTAAGTTTCTGATTTTATCATTTCTAACAAGTTCCCACTTGGCGCTGTGGCTGCTGGCCTGGGACCACAGTTTGAGAACCACTGGTCCACATGTTTTCATCTGGCCCTGGACAAGATGCAAGATTAACCTCCCAAATCCAAGAAAATAGGTATATAGAATATTCGGCCACTGTGCCAGGGCCCAGCTCTGCTCATCCCCATGTCAGGACTGGGCTATCTTTTTTTGGCAGGAAGGCATAAGCAGACTGGGCCATCCAAGCCTGGGTTAGAAGGCCTTCAGGGCCTACAAATCACTGTTGTAGGGTCTGAAACCTTATCAGGGTATTCAGTAGCTTCCTGTAGAAGCACATAAAGTTGAAGGAAGATAGAATTTTATATCCTGAGAAAACCCCAAGCTCTAGGACCCCAACTTTGTCCATGAGGCAATGGCCAGATGTCTCACCTGCCACCTTCCAGAGCTCATTCAAGATATGGCCCAGCTCATGGTTGTCCATGAGGACCTCTGGGTCCTCTCCAGTCTGTGACCTTGATCTTTATAGAAAAAGCTGAGAACCTAGGCTAAGACTTGCTTTCCACCGGCATCATCATCACACTTTAAATAAAATCTGAACTCCTTACCATGGCCTGAGGGTGCTTGGTGCTTGGACCTTGTCTCCCTGCTCTCCAACTGGTCAACTTCACTGCTGTCCCTCAAAAACCAGGCTTGTCCCACCTGGCACCGCAGCTGCTCTGCCTAAAAGCTGGAACCCCACATGGAACACTAGGCTGGCTATTCAGGCATCTCCTCTCCAGAAAGAGCTTCAGTTCACCCTCTATAAAGCAGCCCCGCCTTCCACCTGTACTTCTGTCCCTAGCTTCCCAGTACTTGTCACCATCTGCTACATGCTTACTAATCTGTTTACTTGTTTATGATCTGCCTGCCTGTCCCCTCCAGAATGTGAGCCCCACGAAGGCAGGAACCTTGTCTGCCTTCCTCAGCTGTGTCCCCAGCATCTAGAACATGCCTGGCACATTGCACATGTTCCATTGAGATTTATAGAATACACTTGTAGACTCTGCCAGATATACCATGGAAGGCAGGGTCTGAAATGCTTAAATAACATACCCTAGACCTTGACTTGGAAATCCAGAATCAAGCTCCAGGTTCACTTCCTAACAACTTGTTCAGATGATAGGTCATAGGTGAGGCTTCTGACCCCACCCCTGTTGCTCTGGACGGGCCCCTCAACTTGTGTTGGCCCGACCTGCCTCACCTGCCAGCAGGTTGGATAACATTTGTGTTGCCCGTCCCCAACACTATGTCAAGGTCCAAAGGTAGTAGCTGCTGGGAAAGTGCTCTGCTAGGAAAAAGGTATGGGGCAAATTTGAGTTCGGGGCTGGTTGTACATCTCCATGGCTTTAAAATCTGCACATGGCATTTAATTTTAAATGAATTCTCCGTTCTTGTTGTGGTTTAAAAAATAAAGTAGTATTTAACTTCTTCATAAGCATAAGGCAAGTTAATGACAGACTAAAAATCTAAGGAGCTACATTGGAAATAGGAATTCTGGAATTTGAGGCTCTGCCAAGGAATTCTTTCCCTGGTCATTTTTTTGGCCTTCATTTCCTGACCCATGAACACACTTCCCAGAAACAGTTAGGGGAAGACCTTAAAAAGCAATTTTATTTGACCTCAGATCAATAGCTGCTTAGGGAGATCTGAACTCCCTATCCAGCCTGATATGAAGTCCTGTTTAGCCATCTGGCCTCCCACTTCTGACCTCAGCAGGGAATTAAAGGAGAAAAGTTCTTGTGGTGAAGTCCTTGGGGTAGGGTTGCCAGAGCTAGCAAATAAAAATACAGGATGCCCAGTTACATTTGAATTTCAGATAAGCAACAAAAATGTTTCACTATAAGTATGTCCCATGAAATATTTGGGACATACTTATACTAACAAAAGAGTATCTGTTATTTATCTGCACTCTGGAT
This sequence comes from Theropithecus gelada, assembly GCF_003255815.1. Classification (NCBI taxonomy): domain Eukaryota; kingdom Metazoa; phylum Chordata; class Mammalia; order Primates; family Cercopithecidae; genus Theropithecus; species Theropithecus gelada. The sequence continues at coordinate 97,166,280 of NC_037669.1, forward strand.
TTAACTGTATGGCCTCTATTTAATCCAGCAGCTATAGTCTTGGACACCCCCTCCTATCTGCCAGTCTTTGGTCCTAGGAGGAACAGAAAGACTACCTGCACTTTTCCTAAGCTGTTTTACCCTACAAATGGGAATGTTTTGCTATTAGTCTCCACTCACTCCAGCCCCTTTTGACTCTCTCCTGGTCCTGGCCTGTGGGTCATGGGCAATAGATGGACGTGACCTTAAGTAACCCACCTGCCAGGGCTGCTGCTGAAATGCTGCCCTTGGAATCAGCAGGGTACTTACCAAAGCCTGATGCCAGCAAAATGCTCAGTTTGTAAGACAAACCAGGGCAGGAATGTGTTATAGCTGTGGGAGCATTTGATTCTTAGATAAAGGGCCTAGGATACCCAGAACACTCCCTTGAATGCGGAGCCAAACTTCTGGGTCAGCTTATTTATTTTGGTATTACTAAATACCACTTTGATTACTAATAATACCTTGCACTCATGTTGTGCTTTTCATCTAGGGATCTCTAGGTGCTTTATTAACATTAGGCAACATAGCCTTAGAACCCTTGGATTACATAATTGTACAGAGAGATTTTTTTTTTTTCCCCTGAGATTGAAGGCTTGGCCCTTCATGGAAGAGACCTGGACAGAAGTTAGAAATAGTTAAGCCCAAACCTGGCCTAGGTGATAGACATTTGGGTACATATTCCCCACCCCTCCTTTTTGGACTGCTAGCCTCTCAAGTATAAGATTAGTACTGCCTTCCCCCTACTTGACCTTTTTTTTTTTCTTCTTAGGAACCTCAGCATTTAGCACAATAACTGGAACATGACCAGTGCTCAGTATATGTTTGCTTACATCAGTGGATGAATGATGAACAAATAGATGAACCTGGAAGAAAACTCTGGGTTCCTTCTTTCCTTTAATTTCTTATGTGAGGCAGGATTCTGTCAGCCCCATGTCCATATATCCTCAGATCTTTTTGCCCCTTCTGGGTGCATCAGCTCCCTGTGCCTCCTCCCCAGCTGCACCTGCCTTTCTTTGTTGGAGGATGGCCAGCAGCTACCAGAACCCCTTTGCTCGCATGCACCATGGGCTGCAGACCTGAACCAATGGCTGGGGGATGCAGGGACAGAAATTCTCTCTCATCCCTGATGGGGACACTTGGGTGTGCCCTCTGAGAGACTGTGCCAACATCACCCTTCAGGGGACTCTGCTTGGCATCAGAACCTTTGTTTTTCTTCCCTTCTCAGTCCCTTTCCCCACTCTACTCAGGATTTCCTTGAGAATACATCCTAGTGAGTCACTTGCACCAGAATCTTCTCTCAGGGTCTGCTTCTCAGAACCTAGCTTGATTGAAATGGGGGCATTTGAATTTTTTTTTTTTTTTTTGAGATGAAGTTTCATTTTGTTGCCCAGGCTGGAGTGCAGTGGTGCGATCTTAGCTCACTGCAGCCTCCATCTCCCATTCCCAGGTTCAAGCAATTGTCCTGCTTCAGCCTCCTGAGTAGCTGGGATTACAGGCGTCCACCACCACACCCAGCTAATTTTTGTATTTTTAGTAGAGATGGGGTTTCACCATGTTGGCCATGCTGGTCTTGAACTCCTGGTCTCAAGTGATCTCCACCTGCCTTGGCCTCTCAAAGTGCTGGGATTACAGGTGTGAGCCACTGCACCTGGCCAAAATGGAAGCATTTGGATTTCTTGACCATGGCTCATGTGTCCAATCATGCTGACTCTTTTTCCTGCAACAGGAAGGACTTTCTAATGGAAAACAACAACAACCAAGCTTATTGTTGGGTGAGAAGCAATAGAAGACAAGGAACAATCAGGACTTTATATATATCTACCAGGACAATTCTATAGAATTTCAAATTGAAATTTTCTTCAACAAAGATAGCACAGCCATGGATTGCTGTCAAGTAAGCTTCAAATTCTTATGCACACAAGCCAGTGGCCCTTCTTACAGGCTCCCCTCAAAGGGGTGGGAGAGCCTTAAGAAATCCCCCTGCAAGGATCAGAAGTCAATGGGGATGATTGAGAGATGGAGGGAGGGCTCTCGGATGAGAGGCCAGGAAGGACCTGAATCAGAGTGTTTTTTTACCTCCTCTTATTCAGATCAGGCAGCTTGGTAGCAAAATGGTGGGGGCAGGACACTGAGCCAGTGGCGATGGCCCATCACTATGTTTCCTGGGAAGACTTTAAACATTTGCTTAAATTCAATTCAACTTTTTTCCTTTTATTTTTAGTTGACACCTAATAATTTTACACATTTATGGGATACAGAATGGTATTTCAATACATGTAGACAACATATAACGATCACATCAGGGTAATGAGCATATCTACCACCTCAAATATTTTAAAGAGTAATTTCTGTATTCCCTGGGTCTTTCTGGTCCCAAGATTTCCCATTTGTAGAGATCGAGTTCAGGTATTTGGAGGGGCTGTTCCCTTGTCTCCATGCAAGGGTTTTAGGAAGACAAGATGGAATGGCATTTAATGACTTTTCTGACAGTACTATAAGGGTGATGGCAGGGTTAGGTGTCCCTGAGTTCCCTGAGATTTTATTGGTCTGTAATATTTTAAGGGGCCCCGGTGATCCTTCTACAACCTACTTCAGAGGAAAACATTTATTATTAACATTGGTTTAACACTTAACTTTCTAGGGTATTTGTGGATGACACAGTCATACATCTGCCTTTTTATAGTGCTTTGCAGCAGAGCACAAGACCTTCTGGCTGACACCTCATAGATCATCAAAATTAAGACCTCTAGGCAAGCAGAAAAAAGTAGGGCTGGGGTAGGGAGGGGACCGCAACTGGGAATGACTCAAAAGGTTTCCAAGTTAACTTTCCTTTAGAGATAGACCATTTTCATTACAGAGCAAATTATTCTTAACATTAAGATGTCCTTGTTTCCATGGCAACCCGCAACAATTTGAAAGGAATGGTTCTAGGTGGCCATACAGCAAAGTGATATTTCCTATCTGATTGGTGGCAGGCAATGATTAACTCAGAGCTGGGATCAGCCAGCCAGGGGTCAACCTCCAACTGCTTGGCATTTAACGCCCCAGCCCTTCTGTGTTAAAGCCAGAAGATATCTAGAACTCAGAGATCCAGGACTAAAGTAGGTTCTCTATCTCCAACATAAACCGTATCATTATAGTGTACGATTTTTACTGGAGACTCAAAAAATTATATTATTAGCAAACTATGACCCAAGGAAGAAAAATGTCTAAGTTTTGACTGAACATCCCCTCTTGGTTCAGGGTTGGCTGGCAGTTTGGGATCTCTTTTGCCTGTCAATAAAAAGACAGGCAAGAGACCATATTATGTGGTTTTGGATACTCTTACGCCCGTGAGCCTCCTTCCCTCAAAGTGGCCAAATGTGACATCTGGGGAATGCCTTATTTTCCACTGCTCTTTAGCCAATCATGTCTACAGAGCTTCATCTGGGCCACAAAACCCACTTTGTAACAAAGGACCTGAGGGAGTAACCATGTTTTTGTCCCCATGCCCTGGGATCAGCAATATTTTTGAGGGAAAAAAAAAAAAAAAAAAAAAAAACAGAACCATGATAAAGAAAATTCTCTGAGAAAAGGATTAAAGACCCCAAAACAGCCATTGGGGCAATTCTTGCTGGAGATGACATAACACCTTGCATCTTATCCACAACGACATGGCTGCTGTTTGCTCTGGGCTGTCAGGAATCAACAGTGTGTTATATGAAATGTAAAACTCATCCATCTGCTGGGATCCTTTTCCTTGTCTTCTTTTGTCAACGGTGTGACATTAACAACACCATATGACATTTGCGTCATGCATCAAGTACATGCCTGTTGGTTTCCAAATGATTTGTCCAGAGAGAGCTAGAGCATTACGACCCAAAAAAGGCAGGGGAGGAGAAGGAGCTCTGCCCCCTGCTGTTGCTGACCAGTAAAGCTCCGCTAAAGGCACTGTACCGTGGAAGCTGGAGAAAAGCAGAAAAAGCTTTCTGTGCTCTGGGAAAAGGAAAAACACCTGTGAGGAGAAGATGCAACTGCCGCTATCGGAATGATAAAAACAACGGCCTGAAGCCATCGCCTGCCTTCATGGCCGTCCTTTCCTCGTGTCCAGGCACCCAGGCTGGAGTAGTCACTACCGACTCATGTCATGTTTTTTGTTTTTAAATCCTAAATGATGAGACATTTCAGTCTTCTGTCTCAGTTGTATGTGTGTAGGGCGGGGATATTTATGAGCAACAACAAAACCCCTTTAAACTGTAGTTTTGATCCACCATGGCACAGAAGCCTTTCTGGTAGGTGAGATGGGGTTGTCTGCCCATAACCCTCATGCTGAGGAAGACACAACTCCTGTTTAACATTACCCGTGTTTGCATGGCTAATCAGAGGGCGTGCACTGCCAGTGAGTCGATCATAAAGGTGATCAAATAGGACTGGATTGTTTGGTGACTGATAATAAACTGTTCAGGACCGATGTAAAATGCTTGGATCCATTCCTCTTCTGGGAACCTTGCATCAAGTGCTTATCTACTCTCGTAGTCTCCTCCTCTGTGCTCTCCCCAAGACCTCCAGTCCCTTCCGTGGCCCTCCTTCCTCCCTGCCTCCCTTTCCGTCTCCTGCCTGCACAAGTGCCAATACAGAGTCTTCACTTCCCTCCGCCCCGATTGTCCTTTCTCCCTGCTGACATAGGCAGGCTGGTGTCCAGGATGAAAAGGGCTTTTCTTTTGACCTGGTGAACCTGATGGGCAACGCCTCTGCAGGCCAATGGGTGGGGAACGCTTTTGAGTCATGCTGACCGAGAAACATGGGAGGAAGGGGCTTCCTCGGACCCTCCACCTTCCCTCCCTCATCCAATTTGGACCCAAGCAACTCCAAGGCCTCCTAGTATGAGATTCATCCCTCATCATTGTCTTTATTATTTTTTATTTTTTTGAGACAGGCTCTCACTCTGTTGCCCAGGCTGGAGTGCAGTGGCACAATCTTGGCTCACTGCAACTTCTGCCTCCTGGGCTCAAGCAATTCTCCCACCTCAGCCTCCTGAGTAGCTGGAACTACAGGCACCCACCACCATGCCTGGCTAATTTTTTTTTTTCTTTGTAGAAATGGAAAAACGGGGTTTCACCATGTTGCTCAGGCTGGTCTTGAACTCCTCAGCCTCCCAAAGTGCTGGGATTACTGGTGTGAGCCACCACTCCCGGCCCTTCATCATTGTCGTTTAAGGTGTCTCTAAGCCCCTTTTCCTAGGCTTGAGCAAAGTCAACACTTTAAAGAAGTAAACTTATTGATCCCCACAATAAGGAAAAGGCATCCCAGACTCTGATGTATAAACCTAACCACAGGCACAAGGGGAAAGAAAAATGTGTGACACCCTCTCCCCACCAAGTCTTTCTTCCATTTCGCCTGAGAAGCAGTTTAGCATAGTGGTTAGGGCCATGCCCTTTGGGGCCAGACTGCTTGGGTCTGTGTCTTGGCCCTGCCAGTGGCATGTTCTGTGACCCTGGGCAAGCCATTTAATCTCCCAGTACCTCAAGTTTCATATCTGAAAAACGGGTAAGTTAACTTACCTGCTGTATTGGGTTGTCAGAAAGATTCAATGAATAATACATACAAAGTACTTAAACTAGTGCTTGGTTATTGTAAACACTCCTTAAGTATTAGCTCTCATATTCTACCACCCAGACGTCGCCTAATTCATGAACACAGGGCCCTGAACTCAGAAGGGCTCCATACTTGGCTTACTGCTTTGCTGTCATCATCTTGAAAGTCTTAATAATTTTATCTTTGAACTTTGTTTTACAAGTGAAGTCAATAAGGCAACGAAGCATGCACATGAACAGAGATGTGCAAGCTTTGTTCGTGTATAGCATTTTTGATGATGCCACATAAGCACAGAATTCCAGGGGACCCACAATGCAAGGGAGTTCAGCAACACTCAAAATGAGTACAAGGGAACCATGTTGCCCTGTAACTGACAGCTGCAGGTAGCCCAGAGAGGCCATGCTTTCCATCCAACCAGAACTTGCCTTGAATGCAGAAGGAGGACAAGGGGGTTCTAAGAACAGCCACGGAGCCCTATCATACTCTTATTCATGTTACTTCCCTGTATTAACCAACCACTTACACTGAAAATGATGACAGAAGAAAGGAAAAAATAGAGCAAACACAGTTCCTTTTCCTTTCAGTCCTTCCTTACTCACCAGTAAGATAAAGGTGGAGAGAGCTGGTAGAATGTACACGTATCAGGAAATAAGAACAGCTAGTTTTATGCAGCATTTCCATTGTCCTTATAGGAAGGAGATATATAAGCAAGTATGAGCTATGAGATACAAATTGTGGGCCCAGCGTGGTGGCTAACACCTGTAATCTCAGCACTTTGGGAGGCTGAGGCAGGCAGATCATGAGGTCAAGAGATCGAAACCATCCTGGCCAACATGGTGAAATCCTGTCTCTACTAAAAATACAAAAATTAGCTGGGCATGGTGGCGTGTACCTGTAATCCCAGCTAGTCAGGAGGCTGAGGCAGGAGAATAGCTTGAACCCAGGAGGCGGAGGTTGCAGTGAGCCAAGATTGCACCATTGCATTCCAGCCTGGGCAACAGAGCGAGACTCCATCTCAAAAAAAAAAAAAAAAAAGATACAGATTGTGCCGTTTTGGTGCATCTGAGTTAGATACTCTTATACATGCATTTAAAACTGGCATTGCATAATATAGACTAATGGTAGAATTAATGCAAATAATTTAAATTATTTTTACTAAGAACAACATTACAAAACAAATTTTAAAATGTCACAAGTCAGAGAGAGATCACAGAAGAAAGGCAAAAGCTTTACATTTTAGTGCTTTTAATGACACTTTTTCCCGCCTTTTTTGAACAAGGGTCTTACTTTTTTATTTTGTACTGGGCCTTGCCAATTACATAGCAAGCCCTTCTCGCAGGCTAACTCCCTTGATGCCACTTCTCTTGAGCCTCTTGTTCAGCCTTGTTTCTCTTACAGCTCGGGCAGGGTCTGAGCGGCAGAAACAGAATTGTTGAGGTATTTTTCAGCTGGGGTTTGACTTCCAAGGGGAAGTCAGGACTCTTCCCCCAAAGAGTTTTTTGAGGCCTCATGGTGACCTGAGAACCGTACCGTCCTTAGCCGAGAAAATGACAGTAGTACTCACTCATCAGCAACCAAAATCTCTAGTCCAGTGTTTGCCGGATGTCAGCCTGAAAGGAAATTTCAGCCAGAAGAGGAAAGGAGGAATGATAGTGAAGACCCACATTTTGTGAGGGGGTATTGCCAGCCAGAACTCAGACCTGAGGACCAGCTTGGTGCCTTGTTTAGAATGGCAGGAGTGGAGCAGGGTTGTCATTTCTCTTCCTGGGATCAAAATCAGACAAATCTCCTATTTGGCTTACCAGGCAATAAGTGGATAACGCCAGTGAATGTCAGTGCAAATTACAGCTCTGGCCTCCTGTCGTCAGCTTTGTGCTGCTTCTTGTCACTTTAATGCAAAGAGACAGCATGGAGCTGATAACAAGCCAGAAGGGTGGGGAATCGGAGGGGGTAGCTGTGTCAGGGACAAGAAAAATACATGTCAGAGAGAATGATTCAAGACAGTAAAAACCCACACTGATGCTTTTCCTTGATTGCCTGTTTAAGGGGGTTGGGTGCCAAGACAATACCTCTTGAATATCCAAAACTAAGCAGCTACCTCATCTATTCATCCACCCAAGCATCCGCCCACCCATCCACCCTCCTCTGCAAATGAGGGCTGGACTGGGCCTCTTGGTACACTGGAATTCTTTTTTTTTTCCAGACAGAATCTTGCTCCGTCACTCAGACTGAAGTGCAGTGGCATGATCTTGGCTCACTACAACCTCCACCTCCCGAGTTCAAGCGATTCTCACACCTCAGCCTCCCACGTAGCTAGGACTACAGGTGTGCACCACCATGCCTGGCCCATTTTTGTATTTTTTATTAGAGATGGGGTTTCACCATGTTGCCCAGGATGGTCTCGAACTCCACCTCAAGTGATCCAACCACCTCAGCCTCACAAGATGCTGGGATTACAGGCGTGAGCCACCATGCCTGGCCGCACACTGGAATTCTGAGGGACTCCTGCATCCGCCATCTGTTGAGCATGGCCACTTTGCCACAGTTGAGTGTAAGTAAGGTTTGAAAAATTCTTGGGAGGAAACATTTCTCTTCCTAGCAAAAAACAAGAGCTTTGGGGAATTTTTTGTCAAAATCGGCCCAGTGACTGCTCAAAAGCTTTGGTTTTACGCTATTAAATTACACTTTTCTTAAACTGCTGGGTGAATGTTACTGTCTCAGAGACCCCCTCAGCTGACAGATAAGATCTCCCTTCCAGCCACCTGAAGAAAGAGTGAGTCTTGCATTTTACATGCCAAGATTTGAGAGTGTCCATCTGTCTTGGAGCCTGCAAGGGTCAGCTTATAAAAATATGCAGCCTCACTTTATCTTCCACCCACGTTACACATTTGAGGAACGGGTACAGTCAAGGCAACAAGAATCCAGGTCTTTCTATAGTTGTGCTTGCTAGCAAATTAGTGTCTGAGAATTTGGAAACAGTATCAAGAGGATAACTATAAGGGGACATACCTTATATATCCTCTTAGATTCCCTCTCTGGCTTCATTCCTTCTTCTGGATGGTGCCCCATTCACTCCTGGATGCCCTCCACTTTTGGACTGGGTGAAACACCTCATCATGGGACATGGGATCTGGCTTCTTGGGCAGTCATCAGGGGCTGGATAATGCAAGGTTAGTAACTCCCCAGGGAGTGGACATTGACCTAGGAGATAGAAGACAGACAGGAGCAAGGCAGATAACTTCCCCCATCTTACTCTGTCTTGTGGGTGCCTCTGCGTCATTAATCCTTCCTGCAGCCTTTTCAGAGAACTCTTTATGCTAAGTAAACATGCAACCTGGTGTCCCATCCAAGCTTATGGTGAAACAGGTCATCGCAGTAGTGCATTGCATTACTTCTCATGACTTCTCTTGCCTCATTTTCTGCCCCCTCATCTTCATTGCTCTGGGCTTGCACATTCTAAGCAAATTGGAACCTCAATCCTTGCTCAGGTTCTGCTATCTGGAGGACCTAGACCAAGGCAGTAAATAATATTTGTTCAGCACCTGCCAAGTGCTTGTGATAAATTCAAACTGATTATGGAACTTGGAAAGCTCATTCAGAAGAGCAGGAAACATGTCCCAAGGGCACCTAGGAAATCAACAGAAGAATGGGAGTAGAACTGTTAAAACTGGACTGAAACATGGCTGACGAGAAGAAGAAGGAAAAGAGGGAGGAGCAGAATGGAGATGGGGTGTCATCAGGTCTTTGGGTGCCAGATAAACAAAGGGCAGCTTTTGTATTGAGACTTCCAGTTTAAATCCCAGGCATCCAAGTTGGTGACCAAGTTAGGAAAGATTTCTGTTTTGGAGATTTAGCTTATACAATGCTTTTGTGTTTTCTTTGTGGTAGAAGTTTTCAAGGAATGAGGAAGTGTACGCTTTCAGTACCAGAATATTAGTTATCTATTATTGCCTGACAAATTATTCCACAAGTCAGTGGTTTAAAATAACAATAATCAACTGGGCCTGGTGGCTCATGCCCATAATCTCAGCACTTTGGGAGACCAAGGCGGCAGATCACTTGAGGCCAGGAGTTCGAGACCAGCCTGGCCAATATGGCAAAACTCTGTCTCTACCAAAAATACAAAAATTAGCCAGGTGTGGTGTGAGCCTGTAATCCCAGCTACTTGGGAGGTTGAGGCACGAGAATTGTTTGAACCCAGGAGGTGGAGGTTGCAGTGAGCTGAGATTGCACCACTGTACTCCCCTGGGCGACAATGTGAGACTGTCTCTAAGAAATAAAAATAAATATAAATAAATAAAAGAACAGTAATCAATTATTGTCTTTCAAAGTGTCTGTGGATCAGGAATTCAGGTGTGGTATGGCTGGGAGGTTGTGGCTCAGGTCTCTCATGCGGTTAAAGTCAAATGTTTGCTGGGATTACAGCCAGTTGAAGGCTGACTGAAGCAAGAGGATCCAATTCCAAGATAGTTCACTATTAGCAGGAGACCTTAATTACTTTCTTCAAGAGCCTCTCCCTGTGATGGCTTGAGTGTTCTCATGACATAGTGGCTGGCATCCCCTAGAGCAAGCAATCCAAAAGACCAAAGCAGAAGCCACCGTGCCCTTTATGGCTTACCTTCAGAAGCCACTCACTGTTCTCTTCTCCATACTCTATTGGTCACACAGAAAGCCTCAGTTCAATTCAGGAAGAGTATGGCTATGAGGAGGTAAGTGAGGATCTGCTGGGAGGAGCAGCATTTTTGGAGACTGGACCACAACCAGCATCCTGGACCATGAGAGCTGGGAGAGTTCTTAGAGGTAATCTGTTTCAATATTCTTATTTAGTAACTGAAAAATGCAAAGGTCAGAGAGGTTAAACAACTTGCTCCAGGTCGCTCAGTGAATCATCTATTCACACTTAATTCAGGATTCAACAGTGCCTGTGGGAAGCCCATTTTATGAGGCCATATGTGAGCTGGACCTCATGGTCAACCAGCATCACTATGCTGATGAAGAAGGAAGGAAGAAGTCAGGAGTGATGCATTAAACAAGAGTTGCCAAATGAATCCACTGCAAAGCTGATTATAGAAGTCCATTCATTTATTCAAAATATATTTATGGAATTCTTACTTCATACTTGGCATTGGCTGGGCACTGGTACAGAGGTAGGCAAAAACATTCTCTTGCTCTCCTAGATCTTGTGGTGTAGTGAGGAAAACAGACATGAGCTGGGTGGTTTCATAGATAATGGAAGTACTATGACTATGACAAGTGCTTTGAAGAGGAGGCTGGAGCGCTGTGACAGCACAGAATATTAGGTTTGTTCCAGCCAGCAAGGCTTCTCCAAGGAAGTGATGATTCAATTATCATTTGACAGTCTGACAATGAGTTCTAGTATCAATGAGATAATGATTTTTGTCCAAGATTTGTTTTTTTGAAGATATTATATTCTCCACCTCCGAAAGTTTCATTTGGGTTTTCTTTTATATCTTCTATTTCTCTCGGAATTGAGTTCATGTTTTCCTTGAGTATCCCATCATATATTTATGAGATTTATAATAGCTATTTTAATGTCCTTGTTTGCTAGTTCCATCATCTCTGCCATTGCTGGGACTTCTTCTATTTTTCCTCCTGGTTACGAGTCATATATTTCTGCTTTTTTGTATGCCTGGTCATTTTCTATTGGATGCCAGATAATGGGAATTTTACCATGTTGGGTGTTGGATTTTGTTTTATTCCTCAGAAGAGTGTTGGGCTTTGTTCTGGTACACAGTTACTTGGAAACAGTTTGCTTCTTTCAGGACTTGCTTTTAAATTTTGTTCTGGTAGTGTTATCAAGCAAAAGGGCTCACTACCTGGTGTACCAGAAGCCAATACCATGTCATCAGTTTTTTTTCAGAAAAGAAAAGCCTTTCCTGTGAGTCAACCAACAAGAAGACAGAAGTCAAGCTCAAATCTGTCTCCCTGCGCTGGCTTTAAGGCAATATTTTTATTAGAAAAGGTTTAGGGGATAGATTTTGGGATTAGTAGGTGATTGCTAGGAGGGAAAGGGAGGTCTGGAAAGTCTTTGGACATGTGTAGTTTTAAAAAATGTTATTTTATGGATTGTACATGTAAATTTGGGGGAAGTGAGTATGAAACATGTGGTGGAAATTTACACTGTGACATCAGTAACCTTGTTTTGCCCAGACTCCAGTTGACCATAGTGGTTCCAGCCAATTTCAGCCAGTCTTGTTATCTTACAAAAGCAGAGAGAGTTTCAGCATTTCAGCAAGTTTTTTCTTTTCTCATCCATCATCCTGCAAACTCAAGAATTTCTGTCAGTCATTGGTTTCTTTAACTCTTTGGTGCACAGTGTCATAGGTCCAGGAAACCTCCAGTCTAGGACTAAGCTAGCCCTATTATTAAGCCAATAGCCTTCTCAAAATGCTACTCATGTATTAAGTGGCTGGTAAATACATGTATTTTGGCTGGTAAGAACAGCAATTATTCCTGGCGCTGTAAAGACTCCAGGAATTGTTCTATCTGCACCTTTTAGGTGGTTCTTTTCACTGCCTTGAAGAATTTTCTCACATGCATGCACTGATCAGAGATAAAACACTTGAGCTTTTACCTGACAATCTCCGGAGTTTTCTCTCTGCATGTAGAACTCCCTCCTCTCTGGTTCCTTGCCCTGCAAATTTCAGCTGCCTTGGTTCTGCAGAACTCTGAACCCTTTCTCCTCAATTTTGTGAACCACTGGACTTCACTGGGGTTCTCTCTAGGCAATGAGCTGGTGTCATCGTAGGGTTCACCTTACTTATTTCCCTTCTTTCAGGGATCACAATCTTGCTGTGACTCTTAAACAAGGTTGAAAATTGTTGTTTTCATATGCCATGCCTAGTTTCCTAGTTGTTTAAGGCAGGGGTAGAAATCTGATCTCTATTACTGCATCATGGCATTTTTTTCTTTAATTTTTTAAAATAGCTTTATTGAGGTTAATTGATACAATTGCATCTATTTAAAGTGTACAACTGACAACTTTTGACATATGTATATACACATGAAACCATCACCAAATTCAAGAGAATGAACATATCCATCACCTCCAAGGGTTCCTCATGCCCCTTTGCAGTCTCTCCTCCTGGCTCCCTTGCCCCATCTCCCAAGCCAACCACTGATCTACTTTTAGCCATAACAGGTCAGTTTGCATTTTCTTAAGTTTTATATAAGTGGAATCATGCGATATTACTCTTTTTTGTCCAGCTTTTTTTTCACTCAGCATAATTATTCTAATTTATGCATTTTTTAAATATCAGTAGTTTCTCCCTTTTTCATTGCCAAGTAGCATTCCATTGTATGAATATACCTCGAGTTGTTTATTCATTTCGTTTATACCATATTTATTTATTCATTACTGATGGACATTTGAATTTTTCCAGTTTTTGGCTATTACAAATAAAGCTGCTGTATATATTCATGTAAAAGTTTTAGTATGGACATATGCTTTGTTTTTCTTGGGTAAATACCTAGGAATGGAATGGCTGAACCATATGGTTGGTATATATGTGTAACTTTTAAAGAACCTGCTAAACTTTTCCAATGACATTTGTTTTAAAGCCAGTTTTTATCATATTTGTTTGTTTTTAGATCCATGTGGTAGTGTGGCAAATCTGTGAGATATTTGGACGTCAATGTTCAACTTCTTTCATTCTGAAGCAATAACCATGCTGTGGCAACTGTCACATTGATAAATGCAGTGCCAGCCTCCACCAGCTTGGCAAGCAGACTTTTACCCCAAAACAGAGGAATAAGAGGGGGAGAATATGAGGGGCTCTCAGTGTGCCTGACAGCAGCGAGAAAAGAGTCAGAACCCTTGGACCTTTTGCTTTGAGGCATTTAAATGGAAATAAAAGTAGATTTATTCTTTTTGGATAATTCATTCTTTTTTGTGATTTTTTTTGAAAATATGAAATGTTTGAGAACTTAGATCAGAGCTGTTTTTGAAGTTTTGATCTGTTTCCTTGATGTTGTGACTTTGAAGCTCCTGTCTGTGAATAAATTCAGCCTTTGTTTCACCTTTCCCTGCTGAACAATGCCAGTAAGTGTGAAGGAAATATCCAGTAGAGACAAGTAGCTTTGCTTTGATCCATACACAAATCAGGCATGGCGTTCCTTTTAACCAATAGAGGACTGGGATTCACAAATGTCCGCCTGGCTCTGAACCATGCACATATTTTACAGAATGGGCAGCGGCAGCACCCATCTATTTCTAACAACCTCCTTCCCGCTCCAAAATGCCCCAGCACAGATGGATGCTCCTAAAGGAGTTTGCTTACGACAGCCACACACACCAGGCAATATTTTCATACTTCCACTAATATCTCACACAGTTTGAGATTTCTGGCACTTGGCAATATTACTATTGAAGTGTAGAGACCCCTGAAGGCTGTATAATGCCAGGGGAAGGGGGAGTAGGGGTGGAATATAGTATGGAGGACAGTGCTGATTCACTCTTCAGCCTCACCATCATTCTAACTCTGCCTGATGGAAGATCAGGTAGTCTGTCAGATGCCTCCTGATTTTTGTGCTGTGCAGCCCACCCCTGCTGATGGCCTTGGAGGAGGTGGCAGCTTCCCTGGAGATGGCAGTCACCTCCTTCAGAAACAGCATAGTCCTGAGACTCTGAGGCCGGCTGGCTTAGCTCACATCGCAGCTTGAGGAAAGTCATAATAGAACTTTAGTGTTCGTATTCATAAAGTGCCGACGACGAAAATGCAAATGACCCCCCCCCAACCACCACCTTTGGTTAGCTTGGCCTCCTGGTAAACCTTCAGCTACAGGGTTCCTGATAATTATTCTGGTTCCCATTGTTGGTTTTAGGCTTTCTTCTTAACATTGAGGTTGCTCCCTGTTTTGTTAAGTAGATTTCAGCCTCCCATCTTCTCATCCCCAGAAATAATTTGTTTGCATGGAGCCTTGATGGGACCGGAAGCCACCTAATGCTGGCCGTAGCTCTGCCTCTGCCTTGAGGCAGAGGCCACTCACCCCAGCCTGTGGCCCAGCCTCCTCACCTGGGAGAAGTCCCAGTGGACTCCCAATGCCCGTAGCCAAACTCGTTGATACAGATGAAGAGTTAGACATAGGCCAAGTTGAAAGTGATGTCATAGTTAATGGCAGATTGGAAAAAGAAGAGCCAATCCTTGCCAGGCACTTCAGTTGTCCAGCAGGTGACAGGTGGAGTCCCCAGGATATCTCCTTTTTGGCTTCCACCTCCTTAGGGATGCTAGTCGTGCTGAGGAAATAAACATTCAATTGATATTGTTGCCTCCAAAGCCTTGGTACTGTGGCTGAATGATTGCGGTTGTCATGGCAGCAAGCAACATTTTCATTATCATCTGTGGCCTTTCCCCCTCCCCTGGGAATTGCTTGACATGATTCTGGTTTCATTCTAGTTTGGTTCCTTGTCTTTTGGGACAGCTGTCTCCTTCTTGCCTCCAACAGGGGAGAATTCCTGTTGGTTTGAAGGGATGGGATAACATAGGGAAAGATGGGTGGGAGCAGGGTGAGAGGAGAGAGAAGAGACAAAATGTTGTGTGTGTACTGGGGGAGATTGGAACTTGGGGATAGGCTGTCATGGGAAACAAAGGTGGGGAGGGGCATGCGGAGGGGCGGGCAGGCTTCTCAGGAAGCTCCGTGTTCACATGTGCAGACACACAACTACAAGGATCGTGGCCCCTCTCAGCATCTCCCCGCACCAGGCTTGTTAGAGGGGCCTGTGTGGTGCCCTGTGCCCTCCCCTAGAATGTCCGCTTCTGGTGAGCTTGGGCTGTTTTTGCTCCTCAGTCTCTGCCTCCCAGGCTACACCATGTGCCTCATAATAGTCAGCAATTCAATGTAGAATGAATGCATGCATGGATAGACATTCAAACACGTCTTAAGAAGTTATTATTATTGAATAAGGCTTTGAGGGCCTGATTGATGGGAATCAAAATCACTGGAGACAGATGGTCAAATTTACATGCCAGTTTGTGGATTCGTTCTGGGAAATGCAGCTTTGCAAACAGTGGGGGATATGTACTAGCTAGTCGGTGGGTTCTCCTCTTTGAGGGAATTTACCCCCATTCTGGGGCACCTGCTGTGAGGCTGTCCCTCAGATGCACTGATTACTGTGGAAGCAAAGCTTGGCCAGGGTGGTGGGCCAGCCTCCCTGGTGCCTTCGGCTTCTAGGCACCCCCAGCCTGAGATGCTTCAGGCTCCTGGCCTGCAGGAGGAGGAATGAGACTTTGAGAAAGTGACTTCTTATCTGCTCAGGGCCACCCTTTTGCTCCTCTGCTTAGGATGTGTCTGTGTGTTTGAGAGCGTGCACGCCTGTGTGTAAACACACCCAGAGCCTTCAGGCTTCCTGCAAAGGACAGGGTACAAGTGACTGAACCAGTGGCTTCTACTCAGCAGAGCAAGTGTTCAGACCTCTTGGAGGGAGGAACAGGATGGCAGAGCACCTGCTCCTGGGGTGCTGACTGGCACATGGGGACCACCGACCAGCCCCTACACCTATGCCTGGGGAACGAATACCATGGGGCAGCTGCAGGGCAAGTCACTTACAGCAAGACAAGGCCCAGTTCTTGAAACCTCTCTTCCTTCCTCACAACTTGGCTCCTCCTAGATCTTCCTCAGGTCAAAAAAGTGTGAGGGTAAGAGGAAAATGAGACCCTGGAAGAGCAGTTGTCTCCAGGAATGTGTGGGATGTGCCCCTGAAGTTCTGGGAAGCTGGTGGTGTTAACACCTTTAGAATAGACAGGGAGGAAAGGAGGGACACAGGTCTCAAGCCCTTCAGGCCCCACTGAAGGGCAGCACCTCTGAACTGGCAGCCCGCCTGACAGTGGCACAGTGGTTCTATTGCCCGGCAGGCAGATCAGTGGTTACAAACTGTGCTTCTGGAACTCAGATTTCTCAGCAGTCCCGGGGCCACCAGAGGAGGCAGAGGATCCAGGGCAGCTGCATTTTTGCCCATGTGTCATGCTGGGTTTATCACCCAAGGGCCCCATGGGAGCAGAGGGTACATTCAAAGTGGTAGAGTGAAAAGTAATTTAGGAAAGGGACTTATCCAGGGGCTGGGCAGGATGAAGGAAACCTACCTTGAGGACAGAGTTGACCAGGGACTAGCAATGGCAGGAAGCAGTAACCACCCTGAAGGGACAAAGGAGGGACCAGTGCTAAGGAGTCTAAGGAGGCCAGCCACCGTGGCTCACTCTTATAATCCCAGCACTTTGGGAGGCCGAGGCAAATAGATCACCTGAGGTCAGGAGTTGGAGACAAGCCTGGCCAACATGGTGACACCCTATTTCTATTAAAAATACAAAAATTAGCCTGACGTGGTGGCAGGCGCCTATATTCCCACCTATTCAGGAGGCTGAGGTGGGAGAATCGCTTGAACCTGGGAGGCAGAGGTTGCAGTGAGCTGAGATCATGCCACTGCACTCCAGCCTGGGCAACACAGTAAGTTCCCATCTCCCCCACCTCACCCCCCACACACAAAAAAAGAGTCTAAGGAGCTGTGGCTGCAGATCTCACAGTCAGAATCCCAGCCCTGCAGAGGCCGCTAGCCCTGAGGCCACCAGGGAACCAGCCAGTTGGGCACTGAGCAGGTCAAAGAAACAAAGAACAGAGCTCAGGAGTCAGGGACAAAGCGAGAGAAACCAGCACTTGGAGCATCCACAGAGCAAAGGTGACGCTAAAAAAAAAGGAAAAAAAAAGCCAAATCTTGGAACCCCCCTATTCTACCCATAAAACCTGGGTTCAACTCTTGACTCTGCCTCTTACTTGATGCTCTTGACTAAGTTTCTGAACCTCTGTGATCCTCCAATCTTCACTTCCACATGGGCATGATGAGAACTTCCTTGGCTAATACAATGACAGCAACAGCGTTAGGTAGGCTGTAAAGGCTATGTTGTAGTTTCCCCCAGCATGGTCCCAGGGCTCCTTTTGGAGTAGGGCTGCTTTCTGTTTTGGGTACAGGCCCTTCTTCCAGGCTCCTTTCAGTAGGTGGTGATAAGGAGAGAGTAAAATGAGAATGGTGAGGGGAGGATGCCTCTGGTCTTGCTTCCTGGGGATGTCCCATACGAAAAACTGGACCTTGTGTTCCTTCTCTTACAGTCGGAGCTCTGTGTCACCTCATGCCCAAGCCCAGCCCTAGGAAGAGGAAAACGCTTACAGTGGAAAATCTTAGCTTATGTCTAGTGTTGGCAGATACCAGGCTATGAGAACAAATAGGGAGCACATAAGGACGCTGACCCATGCTGACCAAACTCACAGGAGACTGACAGATAAACCCCAATGCTACCTTAAACACGTGTACTGAATTCTTCAAGTTCTTTGATGTCTGAAAATCTGCCCCGAGTGCAAAAACGATCAGAGGCTCTGTGTGACAGATCATGTGGCACTGTCTATAAAAGAAAAGAAAAAGGGTCCATTAAGTCTTTTCCCCAAGAAAGGCAGGAAATCAGGGAGGGAACAAGTTTGTTGTTCTTTGCCCTTAGTAACTCTGCTTTTAACTCAAGCAAAAACACTGGATTAGAAGAAAAGGATTTATATCCACAAAGTGGTCGCCACTAGTGTCTCCCCACCATTCTTCCAGCCTCTCTCCACCTTTGCCTCTCCCTGCTCCTTTCTCTTCTCGCCTTTCTTCTCTCTCTAGAATCCCTTAGAAGCTCGAAAATAGTCCCCCATTCTTCATGGCAGAGTAGCTTCAACTTCAAGGCCTCATTTTCTATCCCACACATTTATTAATACTAAAGGCCTTTTTTTTCCCCAAAGATAGTTCCCTCCCTAAGAGGAACTCCCATGCCCCTAAGATAATAGAGTCATTGCATCATCTTTCCTAGACAAACCCTTACCGCAATTTTCCACCTCGGTTTCCCCTAAGCACCCCAAGGGTTTAGCTATTTGATGCACCCCAAATGCTACTCCTTTTAGGGAAGGTTGCTCACCCAACTCCTTGTTTCTTCCTGGCTGTCTCTGGAAATGTGTTTACCATGGAAGCAGGTGGTATTGCAGTAGGAATGCAGACAGAAGGAAGTTGGCTATCAGATCTTGGACAAATGTAATCCCTATAAGCCTCCTTGAGGAAGGGAATAAAAGGCAATATACAAAGCTGTTGCAAGGACTGATGCATGGAAAGATCCTCTGTCAGCCTCAAAGCTCCATGAAAGTGATGATTGTTTATGCAGGGGTCTATGCTGACCAGGATACCAAGCAAGGTGGCATTGATTGCCTGAGTCTTCGTGCATCTTCCTTTCTTAATGACAGCAACCTTACTGATGCACTGGTCCACACACTCTGGTGCTTCCTTCTCATGTGCAATTCAAGGCTGTTCCAGTTGGTACATAAAGAACAACTCTGTGTGTAGGGGACTAGTGCCCTGCCAGAGACAAAACATCTTAGGCTATGGAAATTTTCAGTTTTGGGGATTTAAAAGTGACCCTATGCCTACACACAATCCTTGCCTCTGACAACCTTATAGTTTACAGCAGCAGTCCCCAACGTTTTTGGCACCAGGGACCGGTTTCGTGGAAGACAATTTTTCCATGGACTGGGGGTTGGGTGTGGAGGGGGGATGGTTTTGGGATGAAACTGTTCCACCTCAGATCATCAGGCATTAGATTCTCATAAGGAGTGTGCAACCTAGATCCTTTGCCTGTGCAGTTCACCATAGGGTTTGTGCTCCTATGAGAATCTAATGCCACTGCTGATCTGACAGGAGGCAGAGCTCAGGCAGCAATGCTCGCTGGCCCACCACTCACCTCCTGCTGTGTGGCCTGGTTCCTAACAGCCCATGGACTGCTCTCAGTCCGTGGCTTGGGGATTGGGGCCCCCTGGTTTATAGCAAGCCGCAGTTTTAAAAAATATATTCCTCTACTTTTGCTTCATTACACAAACAATGTATTTATTGTATATTAATTAGAAGCAATAGATGGATAGAAACAAAGAGAGAATCCACTGTACCTCCTCACCCAGTGAAAACCACCGTGACATTTTAATGTTAATACAGCCATATTTTTTCTGTGTATTTGGTGTGAACTCCTCTATGACATTTTTGTGCATAGTAGTCATGCTTTTTTATTTTTCCAAGTCAAATTGAAACTATCTCAGTCATCCGCTTTTTAGATTCATTAACTCACTCAACAGATATTTATTGAGCACTTATTTTGCATCAGGCACTCTTCCAGCTGCAGAGAATATAGCAGGGAGAGTGAATAAAAAGTCCTGTCCTTGCCCAGCTGACATTTTTATCTTAGTTGAAGGAGACAGATGATAAACGAGTAAGAAATATAGCAAAACAGCTGGGGATAAGCGCAATACAAATATCACAGCAGGGGAAGGGCTTTGGGAGTGCCGAGCAGGCTTCAGTTTAAGATGAGTGGTCAGCAAAAGCCTGAAAGCAATGGCCTGAAGGAGAGAAAGCATTGAAGCATCTGGAGATGGAGAGAAGATGGTTCCAGCAGAAGGGACAGCACATTCAAATGCCCTGGCGTGTCCTTGGAAGCACAGGGAGATCAGGGTGGCTGGAAGAGAGCCTGTCAGTGGTAGGAGGGAGTTGGAGATGAGATAGGGAGGTAACAAAGTCTGACTGTGTAGGGCCTTGAGGGGTAGTAGAAGGATTTGACTTTTCTCTGATCATGATGGGGAACCATTGGAGTATTACAGCAGAGCAGTAACATGACTTAACCCTAAGAATAAACTACAGGCAGGAAAAGGCAGGAACAGGAGGACCCGTTAAGAGGCTATTGCAATAATCCAGGTGAGAGACAATGATTACTTGGACCAGGAGGACATTACAGGTGCAAGATGAGATGGAGTCTTGATATATTTGAAGGTGGAACTGATGGGATTTCCTAGTAGAAATGTGAGACAGGGAAGAAAGGTCAGAGGTGACTCCAAGATTACCCCGAGGCATCCAGGGAATGGAGCTGCCATTTTCTGAGATGGGAAAGACTGTGAAGGTGGGGCTTGAGCAGACAGATTAGAAGTTGGTTTTAAAATTTTAAGTTTGAGATGATATATAGCCAAATTGGATGTCAAAAGGCAGTCTGGGGTTTGGGAAGAGGCTGAGGCTAGAGATACAAATATGAGTTTCAAAACCAAAATATTGGTATTTAAAGCCACAAGATTATTAAGGAAGTGCATGCAGACAGAGAAAAGTTTCAAGGAGTGAGTCCTGGATTAAAAGGAAGAATGACATCTCCTTCTTGGGGCAACCCCAGATCCCTGAATGGCCCAGAAACTGACCCTGAGTTTGTACAAAAATGGTACAACTTCCATTCTTAAGTGGGGAGAGCTCTGACACTTAATATTTGACTACAGCAAGCTTCTCTTGCCTTTAGTGACCATCCCACATCACAGATGAAAGATGAACTTTTGTGGTCAGATAGATATGGCTGAGGAGTACCCCTTGATGATCTCACTCCTTGTACAGCCTGCTCAAGTTGCCCAAATTCCTCCAGTGCATGATGGTCAAGGGCACCCAAAGGTAGGATCTCAAGGTCACTATTCAGAGTCCCATGCATGGCCAACCCCACACAACTCCACCTGCTCTTGCAGTGCACAGTCAGAATCCTTCAGATGTCCAGTTCTCAGTTTCCTTCACCTCACCATGGATAAGCCCCCAGTGATCAGTCAGCTTAGCTTTCAAGCCTTGAAACAAAATGAGTTGATTCCACTTCCTTTCTTGCAGTATAGTGTTGCCTCCAAGAGAGGACCCTGAATGTTAAGGTGTTTGAAGGGGGCCCAGTGAATGGCATCCCCTTTCTCACTTTCTCACTTGAATTCTGAACCAATTAAGAAATAAAACAAAAGAGTAATATGGCAGATGAAAGTCAGAATGTCACTTATACAGATAAAGCAGATGCTGGAGAAAGGCTCGTCATTGGCTACATGTCCTTCCAAGTGCTGAACCCCAGAATTAGGCATCTCCCCCACCCAAACGTGGCACAGTTGGACCAAGAGTCTTGTCCCTATGAGACGTACAACATGGGTGAGTAGACCCAAGAAGGTCTGGGCTGTGCTGTCCAGCTTCTCCTCCCAAACTCAAAATCAGAATAATCTCTCCCTCCAGGGCAGGGGGACTGAAGAGGATGGAGAGAGTCCAGAAGTGCCATATCAGGGGTGCTGCCTCCACTTGAATGGAAACATCTTGTGGGGATAAGCTATTCTCACTTTCAAACCTCCATCAACACAACTTTTAAAAGACAAAAGACTCCTCTAGCATCCTTGGAAGTGGTGATTCACTCTTCCAGTGGTAAACAAGGGGACCCTGGCACAGCTCTTACAAAGACAATGAAAAACAAACCATTATGTCATGTGTAGATATCAATAGGCAAAGAGGTGTGCACACACCTGTGGGCACACACAGACACGCAGGTGGATTACATAATATGATATCTTATAACTGCTCCTTTCACCTAAAACATCAAGACTCTCTTCTAATACATATACTTTTAAAATTGCCTTAATGGACAAATGTCATTCCATTGTGTGGTATACCCATCTTTTAATAACCTGTCTCTTATTGTTGGTTATCTGGTTTGTTTCCAATCCTTTTCTACTATTAAAAAAATACCTGAACCTTCTTTTAGCTAAGTTGGCTCATATTTTTTTTTATAATTTCCTTAAGCTAAATTCCTGGAATTGGATTTGCTGGTTTAAAAGACAGGCAGGTTTTCAACACTGGTTACATTTTGAAAATTATGTAACGGATGTCATTGATGTAGTCCAATGTGCAAAGGACAAAGAGAATAGACAAATAAGTTAGTTTACCTTGCAGGCTATGAGCTCCCATAGTGGACTTCTGTCTCCCCCACAAACCCTGGGACTATGCTGGGTGTCCTAGAACTTCATCTCATTGTGTGTGAGCTGATGGTCTGAAGAGAACTAATGGGAAGGGATGGTTATATATGGGCCTTCTGAATTTGACAAAGCCAAGTGCATTTTCAAGAGTGAGTAGAGGCCTTTGCCAGCTAGATAGAGGCAAGTATGGTGGTTCCTGGGCCACAATTCCATGCTTTTTCTCTGTGCCTGAGTTGATTTGGTTTGGTACTCTAATACTAAGCCAGACAAGGATACTACAGGAAAAGAAAATTACAGGCCAATATATCTGCTGAACATAGAAACAAAAATCCTCAACAAAATACTAGCAAATGAAATTCAACAGCATGTTAAAGGATCATACACCGTAATCAAGTGGTATTTATCCCTGGAATGTAAGGATGGGTTGACATACACTAATTAATAAATGACCCACCTCATTAACAGAATGAAGAATTAAAATAATATGATTTTCTGCATTTCAATAAATGCAGCAAAAGCATTTGGCAAAATTTAACATCTTTTCATGATTAAAACTCTCAACAAATTATACATAGAAAATATGTACCTCAACATAGTAAATGCCCTATGTGACAAGTCCACAGTTAATATTATACTCAATGGTAAAAAGTTGAAAGTTTTTCCTCTAAGATTGGAAACAAGATAAGGATGTGCACTCTCACCACTTCTATTCGGTAAAGTACTGGAAGTCCTAGCCAGAGCAATTAGGAAAGAAAAAGAAATAAAAGGCATTCAAATTGGAAAGGAAGAAGCAAAATTGTCTGTGCTTGCAGGTGACACCATCTATTAAAAAACCCTGAAGACGTCACAAAAAACTATTAGAACTGATAAATTCAGTAAAGTTGCAGGATACAAAATTAACATTTCAAAATCAGTAATCTTTCTTTCTTTCTTTGCCTTTCTCTCTCTCTTTCTTTCTTCCTTTCTTTCTTTCTTTCTTTCTTTCTTTCTTTCTTTCTTTCTTTCTTTCTTTCTTTCTTTCTTTCTTTTTTCTTTCTCTCTCTCTCTCTCTTTCTTTCTTTCTTTCTAGGGAATGGGAGAAAACATTTGCAAACCATGTATCTCATAAGGGATTAATATCCAAAATATATAAGGAATTCAAACAACTCAATAGCAAAAAAAAGTAATAGCCCAATTGAAAAAGGGGCAAAGGACCTGAATAGACATTTCTTAAAATACATATAAATGGCCAACAAGTATATGGAAAAAATGCTTAACATTATTAATCATCAGAGAAATGCAAATTAAAACCACAATGAGGCATCACTTCACACCTGTTAGGATGGCTATTATCAAAAAGATAAAATAAAAGTGTTGGTAAAGATGTAGAGAAAAGGGGATTCTTGTACACTCTCAGTGGGAATGTAAATTGCTGTAATGGAAAACGGTATTTTTTTTTTTTTGAGATGGAGTCTTGCTCTGTCCCCCAGGCTGGAGTGCAGTGGCGCTATCTCGGCTCACTGCAAGCACCGCCTCCCAGGTTCACGCCATTCTCCCGCCTCAGCCTCCCGAGTAGCTGGGACTAGAGGCGCCCGCCACCGAGCCCGGCTAATTTTTTGTATTTTTAGTAGAGACGGGGTTTCACCGTGTTAGCCAGGATGGTCTGGATCTCCTGACCTCGTGATCCGCCCGTCTCGGCCTCCCAAAGTGCTGGGATTACAGGCTTGAGCCACCGCGCCCGGCCGAAAACGGTATTTTAAAAAATAAAAAGTAGAACTACCATATGATGCAGCAATCTCACTTCTGGGTATGTATCCAAAAGAAATAAAATCAGGATGTTGAAAAGATATCTGTACTCCCGTGTTCATTACAGCATTATTTACAACATCCAAGACAGCCTTAAAAAAGAAGGAAATCATCTCATTTGCACCAACATGGATGAACCTGGAGGACATTTTGCTGAGTGAAAAAACCAACCAGAAAGACATATACTGCATGATCTCACTTACATGTGGAATCTAAAACAGTTGAACTTATAAAAGTAGAGTAGAACGGTGGTTGTCAGGGACTGAGAGGAAGTGGGGAGAGGTTGGGTAATGGGTACGAAGTTTCAATTAGACAGGATGAACAAGTTCTGGAGATCTATTGCATAGCATGGTGATTATAGCTAATAATGTATGTGTACTTAAAATAGCTAAGAGATTAGATCTTAAATGTTCTTACCATAAAAAATGATAAATATGTGAGGTGATGGTTAAGTTAATCAGAATGATTTAATCATTTCACAAATGTATACATATATCAAGACATCACACTGTATACTGTAACATATATAATTTGCATTTGTCAATTATACCTTAATAATGCTGGGAGGAAAAAATAAGGAAAGAAGAAAAAGAACACCCTTCTGACTTCCTTTGCAGTAAGATCCCCCCAGATGACCTGCTACCAGAACAGCTATCTGTGAGCTCAAGAATGGGGATGGTATTTGCTTTGTCCCCAGGTCTGTGCCTGAAGCCTGGACCCTCATGAGCCGTTTTCACTCTCCAACATTCCTGGAATGCTTGGATTGTGTCTCTGAACAGTTGTTTAGTTCATGGGCTAATATTTTCCTTGAAGCAACTCCAAAGAAAATGTGAATGCACACAGCCCCATGAAAAGACATGGCTGCTGACACCTCTGGTCACAGGATGATTTTTGTGCTCGCGGAAATAGAAGCTGCTGAAGGGTTTTCAGCTTCTCAGGGATAAAACTAAGGGAGTGTCTTGCTGTGACCAGGGAAGATGGCCCACCAGAAGAGGGAGGGGGTTCCCACCTTCCCTTGGCCTCCCAGAGCATGGTGGAGAGGTTAGGACTCAAATAGATGTCTGTTCAAATCCTGGTGCTGACACTATCTCACTGAAGGAATATGAACGAGTTACTTAACCTCTCTATGCCTCAGTTTTCTTGGCTGAAAGTGAAGGCAGCAATACATAGCTCTTAGGGTGGTGTAAGGAACTAATTGGATACTGTGTATATAAATTACTTGGTTTACGGTAGGCGCCCAGCTGGTGATAGCTGTCAGTCTGCATCAGTACCACTAAGAGTAGACAATCAGGAAGCCACACTAGAATGCCAAAGAAATGGATACAAAGACCGTTGAACATCTCTCGGATATGACATCATTATGACCCCAGAGCATAGCACATAGTTAGCACTTGGTAAATATTTGATAAACTCAATGAATGAATGAATCAATCAGTATGTTCTAGGCCATCTCAGACATGCAGATAGCAATGAGGGTGAAGAGTTCATCTCTGGAGGAGCTAAGAAAATGCCATGATAATTATACTATCAATAAAGTAGCAAATTATTAAGAACACTTACTCCATGACTGATGCTAAAGTTCACAACACCCTTATAAGGTGGTGCTTCACTTCCATTTGACCTAGGAGGAAACTGAAGCACAGAGAGGTCCCATAACCTGCCCTATCTCATGCAGTTAGAGAGAGTAGAGCAGCATCTATGTCTGGATCCTGGGGCAGGAGGGTGGTGGAGCAGTGCCTCCTCCTGCTTGGTTAAAGTGACAATGGGCAGGGAAATTGAACTCAACTTAGCACTGAAGGCAGATGGAGACATTTCCTGAATGAGGACAGGATATGGGGTGATCACTCAGTTGAGGCCAGTTACATGCATGGTGCCACCACAGTCAGCTCCTACGTGGCCTGATCAGGTTGCTGAGGCTTCACATGCTCTTCTGTTTGGGGTTGGGAACTGCACTGCGGTTTATTAGATGATCCCAAAATGTCCTGATGTATTGTACACTTCAAGGTCTGCTTGGTCATGTTTCAGTATGTTTTCACCATTTTCATCATCCAGCTGAGTAGTTTTACCTAGACTAACAAACAACACACAGCCATTTAAAAGATCTTTATCACTGACATTCCTATGGCAAACAAATGGCATTGCTATTATAAATCTGAAGCTCTCCAGCCCACAAACCTGTTTATCCTTTTTGTTTGTTTAAACCTTAGAATACAACTCTGTTAATGTGAAGTTTCTTAGGGCATTTTTATCACCCCCGACAAAGGACAAGCAAGAAAAATATCAGGACTAACAATGTCCTCTTAACATGGCCAAAGGTGATCGAATGGGGAACTACTGGGGGGGGCCTGGCAGGGGTCACCAAGCCCCATGCCACGTGAGTGAGGTCACTTGCTCCCCAGTTTGCTTGGACTATGGCTGTGAGTGCTGAATGTGAGTCTTGGCCAGCTCCTAGGGTGTGACCAGACTTGTCAGTTGTGACACCTGCCAGCCTGTCCTGACCTTCCTCAGTGATGACACTGGCTGGGTGAAGGGTAACCCAAGGAAGCTCGTCCACTGTTTGTACTTGACCCATGAGATGTGAAGGTCATTGGAGCTGAGCCAATCACATCGGCTTCCTCTAGGATGTGGCCCAGGGCCCCAGGAGAGAGAGGATTGGTTCACTGGGAGCAGCAGAACCTGCAGGGCCCCAAAACTGAGCAGGGCTGTGGCTCCCTGGGAAACTGGGATCATAAACTTTTGACAGTGCTTGACTCTAGGTCTGGTTCTCTGACTTTCCCTATTTCACAGAGAGGATGCATCATGCCTGAGTTGCAGTGTCCCCTCCTAGAGCATTCTGGGTTGAAGGCCTTTCCTCCCTGCTTCCCTGTTCCATCCCTGGTCCTGGCTGGGGCAGGTGGGAGGAGTCCAGAATTGGGCAAGTTAGGTGGCTGAGTTCCATCTCCTTGGTGCTCTGCATGAGTGTCCAAAAGACCTTTCCGGGCCATAAAGGGACCACTTGTCGCTCATCATTGCCAGTGAACAGTTCTTCCTCCCTAAGTCCCACGTCTCTGCTCAGGAGCCTGAGTATGTGGGGCCTCTCATCAGCCAAAAATAAGCTACCAGGTATGAGGTATGGCTGTGCTGCCCTTCAACCTTTAGCAAGATGGTAGGGATAGTGTGAAGAGCTCACGGCTGGCCCTTTCATGATTTATGTTGCCTCTCTGAGCCTCATCTTGAGGAGCACTTTGAGAAGGCCTGACCCATGCCCAGCAAAAAGCTGATCTGCCAAAAGTACAGCTAGTGGGAATGACCGCTGACCTTGCCAATCCTGCAGGCCCCTCTGGGACTTCACTCTTAAGCTAGGCCACTGTAGAGACCATTCCTGGTCTCCATCTGGGTCCAAGTGGTGGTGGTGAGGTCCTGCCAGTGTCTGACCCTCCCTAGAAGGAGGTCTTCAGGGTTCTTAAGCTGTTTGTGGGATAAGCTCAGATAGAAACAAAGAGCAAGCTTAAAAAGGACCAAAAGACTCCTATCGTCTTTGGTCCTCACTTTCCTTATCTGAAGACAATGAGGGAGTTGGACAAGCCAATCCCAGAGCCTTTCATTGCCCTAATCAAGATCAAATATAGAAATGTGAGCCAGAGGGAAATACAGGAGCCCTATCAAAGCTAGGTATGATAGGACCTAGCTTGGTGTCACAGAGAGGAGGGCTCAAGGTAGGGGCTAGGAGGAAGACCTCAATCCCTATAGTCTGAGTGTATTATGTCCCCACCACATCAGCCAGTGTTGACAGGTTCTCTCCTGGGTTCTGATCTAATCTGATCTACTTCTGCACTGGGCTGCTCCGTCTCCCTGACCCTAAATCTCCCCATCATCTGGGAAATTTTTCCACGGTTCCTTTTTCTCTCCTGAGCATCCCCATCTCTGAGTCCTTAGGGGAAGGACAAAGTACGCCCCTCAGGTTGGAATTTCTGACTGCAAGCAACAGAAATTAACCAGATCTCAGCTGACTCGAGCAAAAGAGAAATGCAAGAAAGGACACACAAGTAACCCCAGAGAAAGGCATGTATCAGGGTCAATTGACTTTTATCCTTTTGTGGCTCCACCAAGATTGAAATTCGTGGGAAGAGAGGATCTGCTTGGAGTTACGGGTTGGGGTGGGACTGGGCTAACATTTCTACCTACATTGAAAGTGTATTCTAATGTAAAATGAACTGCTGTTATAGAAAACAAGGAGAACATATGTTGAGCAGACAAAAACAACTGATGCTCATCATTGGCTGATGCTCATTAGAACATTCTGGAAACATTTTAGGATAGAGGGAGAAAGGTCTTGCTATTTCTGCTCTTTGAAACTGCAAATAAAGAAAGCTCTGCTTTCGGAATCTGACTTGGCCTTAAGATGGATATGTTTAACTTGTCAGCATATTGACAATGATAATGCCTTTTTTAATGAATTCAGAGTGTTCCACATTCGTTGACTTATTTTTTTCACAACCCCCTGTAAAAAAGGGAAGCAAGGCATTATTATTCCCATTTGGCAAGTAAGGAAAACCAGGGCCTAGACATGACTGGCAAGAACATAAAGGACATGCCTGTGGCTACTCCTCTCCCCTCATTCTCAAACCGTCAATGAGACCAGAGGCCCAGCCCAGTGACTTTCTGGTTCCTTCACCTTCTGGCTCCTTAATCTCCATAATGAAGATGATGATGTCAAAGGACCCCCCTGGCCAGTATCTTTAAAAGGAAATGACAATCAGGAGGGGTGGCTCATGTCTATAATCCCAGCACTTTGGGAGGGTGAGGAGGGTAGATCACCTGAGGTCAGGAGTCTGAGACCAGCCTGGCCAATATGTGAAACCCTGTCTCTACTAAAAATGCAAAAATTAGCCAGGCGCGGTGGCACACGCCTGTAATCCCAGCTACTCCAGAGACTGAGGCAGTAGAATTGCTTGAACCCAGGAGGCAGAGTTTGCAGTGAGCCGGGATCGCACCACTGCACTCCAGCCTGGGTGACAGAGCGAGACTCCATGTCAAACAAAACAAAACAAAACAAACAAACAAAAAACAAACAAACAAAAAAAACCACGAAATGGTAATCTTGGACTCTGAGAAATTCTCTCATGTTTTTCCTAATATTCATCTCACGAGCTGCCACATTTCCTTCTCTCGCACAATTTCAGGGATTGTAAGCAGGTTTTGCACTCCAGTTGCCAGTGACTAAAGTAATATACTGGGAATCCTAGGTCAAGTGTGTGTGTCTGTCTGTGGCTGTTAATGTTCCAGTGAGCCCCGGGAGCCAGCCCAGTGACTTCCCAGGATGGGAGATTACCTTCTCTCCAGGGATGACCGCTAAGCTCCTGGAGCATTGGGTGCAGGAACAGGGCGGGTGTCAGGTACAGAGGCCCATATTGCTGCTTTGCAAGCAGGCTGTGTTAGGCTCTAGCTGTCTCTCATTCATTCCCACGGTCTATATATTCCCTCTGTTTCCCCAATTTTCTTCTTTCTCCTTGCCTTTCTCTTCTTCCTCAACTTATCTGTCTCTCTCTCTCTCTCCTGTGCTTTCATATCCTCTTTTCTCCTAGAAGCCCAGCCCCATCGGTTTCCTCTTGTCCCTCTCAGGGACAAGAGTCTACAAAGACAACATGTCCAGGTGCAGTGGCTCAAGCTTATAATCCCAGCAGTTTGGAAGGCAGAGGCAGGTGGATCACCTGAGGTCAGGAGTTCGAGGCCAGCCTAACCAATATGGTGAAACCCCATCTCTACTAAAAATACAAAATTTAGCTGGGCATGATGGTGTGTGCCTGTAGTCCCAACCACTTGGGAGGCTGAGACAGGAGAATTGCTTGAACCTGGGAGGCAGAGGTTGCGGTGAGCAGAGGTTGTGACACTGCACTCCAGTCTGGGCAACAGGGCAAAACACCATCTCAAAAAAAAAAAAAAGAAAGAAAGAAAGAAATTAAATTAAAATTTAAAAATAAATAAATGAAAATAAAAAGACAATAACCCATAGGTTATTGTCCCTGGGTTTGTCCCTGGAAGAAGCTTGTTGTGGCAAGTGCCTCATCACATATTATCTATTATACGAGCAGCATCATTGCTATCACGAAGGGATCTGTCATAGAAACTGCAGAGACTTTGAACCCCAGACTCGGGGTTGAATCTTCCTCCGCCGTGTGGCTTGGAGCAACTTGTTTCACTTTAATGGGCTTCAGTGACCTCCCTATAAAATGCATAATCATCATCATTAGTTCCTGTAGAGAGTGCATGAGATGACAGGTGCAAGGACTAGCCCAGGGAGGTGGCTCGGTCACAGGGAGTGACTTTCCTAGGAGTCTCCTCACACGTGTCACTGTGCCTGGGGCCAGCTTTCCTGGGAGAGAGGTGAAAGGCCAGGCCAAAAACACAGGAATGTCTCTGCTGGAATGTGTCCTTTCCTGCCAGGCCCTGAAGATCCCATCTCCTCTTCTAGTTTTGTTCTCACTTTTTGGTTCCCTTAACGTGACATCTCTGGTCCTCCACACTGGGCCACCAACTAGAACTGTAAATGATGGAAAAGACCCATCCTGGGGAGTCATGAATGAGAATGGTCCAGCTTCCCAGCTCCTGCCTCCAAGGCTGTGGTTTAATCACCAAACCATCTGAGCAGGTGTTACACGTAATTCAGGCCAAGTGTGGTTTAGGGAGGAGGTGTGGAATGACTCAGATAATACATTTTGAAGTCAGGGTTATGTGAGTACAAACCCTGACACTTGTCTCCAAACCCTGTGACCTCAGGCAAAGTTACTGATCCCCTCTGAGACTTGGTGCCCTACCTGTAAAAGCGCCTTGCCTGTATTGTCTTATTGCATCCCATCACAACCCCGTAAGGTCACTTATGCTATTATTATGCTCATCTTACAGTTAAGAAAACAGAAGGATGGAGAACTTAAGTAACTTACTCAAGATCACCTAGCATACCAGAGCTGGGAGTGACAGTGGCCGTAATTGGTGGGCATTTGAGTTTGACTTGCATGGGAAGCCTTGGTGGAGGGGTGAGGGTCCTATACCCTAAAGTGGACACAGGGCTCCAGAACTCCCATGAACCCCGTGCAGAGGCTGCCCATGGGGTGAGCAGAACAGTCACATCAGCCCAACTACCTAAGGACTTTGTCTGCAGGGGCGGCTGAATTTGTGGCCACCAACTTCTGCTGGACCTGTCTCTCGCTCCATTTGCTTGGCCACAGTTTATCAAGACTGTCCCCGTTTCTCTGGAGCACAAGTTTATTAAAAAGAGGGACCAGGTGAGCAGAAACAGCCTGGATGTCAGAGATCAGGAGACTTCTGGCCACAGAGTCTGAACCATTTACTCTGTTACCTGAGAGTCTTTTTTCAAATGTCAAAGGCCTAATTTACTCTGTTACCTGAGATTCTTTTTTCAAATGTCAAAGGCCTAATTTAGGATGATCCAGATGTTCACCAGTGCTCCAACTAATAAAGAAAAATGTATTTAAAAAGTCAACTGCAGAAGCAAACACATTTTGCTTTCGCAATTCTGTTGGGCTGCACCCTGGCTTTGACCTTAAAATAGCTCAGTTTACGTGCTGACAGCGTATACATACACAGTCAGGATTTCCTGTGTCTCCACCTTACCATTTCCTCTCTGCCTCTGAGCTGGTGCCCTTCATTCCTCTTCCTCTCCCTCCCCACTTGTTTAGCTCTGTGAATAAGTGTGTAGGAATGTTCTGGGAAGTAGGAACATTTCGGCTCCAGGCAGACAGGAGTTCAAATTCCACCTCAACCATTTCCCAGCTCCGCAAGCATGAGCAGTTCACCTCTCTGAGTGTCAGACTTTCATCTGGAAATTGTGAGAATACATGAAAATGATTTGTCCCAAAGCCTAGCACAAGGTTAAAGAGCAATAATTGGAAGAGATGGGGGAAAGCCTTTCACCCAAAGCTAAGTGTGAGTTGGAGGCAGGGTGCGGCCTAGGGGGCCCCTGGCTGGCTTTTGGAGGACCCGCATGCCATTTGTCTCCCTCCACGGCCTCTGCCCCAGACATGGATTAGTCCTGCCCTCAGTTCTGCCTCTGAGATGGGTGGGCCCCATCTCTCTACAGAGCCTTCCGCAACTCCCTCCTACCGAAGTAAAATGGACTTTTCCTAGGTGTCTGCCCAGAACTCATCCAGACTGATAAACTGAACTTGGGGAACATTTGAACAGATTGAGGTGATGTTTTTACCAAGGCCCAGGGGCAATGCTTCAGGCAGCTCCAGCTGTCCTCTAGGCCTGTATTTCCCAAACGTCTTGGACCAGGAGTGCCAAAATCAAGCCCCTGGTCCAAGATATTTGGAAAATATTGGCCATGAGCTATTCTGGCCATTTAGGAAATACTGGCTGTAATCTATGCTTAAGGCCAAAGGAGGACCAATGGTGTCCACTTGGGCAACAGTAGACAGGCCCATAGAGGAAGATCTTTGCCTTGAACTTGAAGTCACACTGCTCAGGTAACTGTTCTGTCAGTCTGTACATCCATGACCTCTACCTTCCCATTGCAATCAGGAGCCAGGGGCCAAAGATCACGGTTAGACCCCGCTCTGCTCGTGACTCATGCACGACACAGGGCAGGCCATTACCCTACTGTTCTGACTGAAAGGCAGTAATCCTGTTTGACCTCTCCCTGCCTCGTAATGGTGACTCGGAGGATTAATGAGGAAATGAGAGCTAAGCTTTGTGAATGCCAGCCTTGTTCTCACGCTGGCTCCTCTGATTATTCCACAAAGCCAGTGATAAATAGCAAAGGTCAAAGTTCTCTGTGTGTGAGGTTGAATATTCATGTTACAGGAGGCGCCTCTCCAGGTATGGTTCTGCGCTCATCGTCTGTGTGCGTCTCTGTTGCCAGGCCCCAAGGGGCACACTTGCAAAAGGTGTATGGGGTGACGGTGGTGGCGGGGTGGGGGTGGCATCTCCAGGTGCAGGCCACATGCCTGGGGTGTTTCACATGGCAAGTCAGCCACAGAAATGGGTCTTGCTGGGCCTTTTGGAAGCTTCCAGTGGTGCACCTCACAGACTGAACAGCCCCTCTCAAGGTGAGGGTGACCGTAAGCGATGCCATCATCTGTCTCACTAAGATGCTGCTTCTCAGCATTGACTCCACTTGTTTCCCACAGTCAGTCTTCATATGTAATTTAATGTTGCTCTCTCTCCTGGTCAGTTGACAAACCCTGCAGCACCATCTCTAGGATGCTGTAGCTGAGGCCAGAGCTCTAGGAGGGCAGGAGCAGGGGAGCAGATGGGACAGTTGGCTGTGGCCCTGCCTCATGCAGCCAACTTGGAGGAGCTGCTTCCCTCAGTGCTGTGGATTTTTCAAATGAAAATTGGGAGCTTCTGGTGGGCGTGGTGGCTCACAGCTGTAATCCCAGCACTTTGGGAGGCCGAGGTGGGTGAATCACAAGGTTAGGAGTTCAAGACTAGCCTGGCCAAGATGGTGAAACCCTGTCTCTACTAAAAATACAAAAAATTAGCTGGGTGCAGTGGCAGGCGCCTGTAATCCCAACTACTCGAGAGGCTAAGGCAGGAGAATCACCTGAACTCGGAGGGCAGAGGTTGCAGTGGGCCAAGATCGCACCACTGCACTCCAGCCTGAGTGACAGTGTGATTGTCTCAAAAAGAAAGGGGGGGAGAGAGAGAGAGAGAGAGAGAGAGAGAGAGAGAGAGGGAGAGAGAAAGAAAGGAAGGAAGGAAGGAAGGAAGGAAGGAAGGAAGGAAGGAAGGAAGGANAAGAAAGAAAGGAAGGAAGGAAGGAAGGAAGGAAGGAAGGAAGGAAGGAAGGAAGGAAGGAAGGAAGGAAGGAAGGAAGAGAAAGAAGATTGGGAGCTTTCGTGGTAAAAGGTCTGGACAGCATCAAACTGCTTACCTCCAAATCATCAGACTTAGAGGTAGAATAGATTATTTCCAGTTTAAGTTCGTTTGATAAGTAGGCACTCACATGGTTCAAAAACAAAATAATATAAATTAGATACGATGGGAAATCTTGCACACCTCTGCCCTGGTTCACCCAGTCCCCCTGCCATACCCCTATGGGAAGCTACTTTTATTAGCTTCTTATGCATTATTCTAGTATTTCTTTATGCAGATTCAAGTATGTATTTTCATCCTGCCAACTCCCTTAAACACACAAAAGTTAGCATATGGTATTCCCTGTGTATCTGTCAGAGTCTGAATAGTAAGCAAATGGCAGGCTCCAGCCGGGTAACTGAGGAAGGTTTAACTGTTCACAAGGGTGTGTGGACTAGGTGTGCAGGAGGCAATGAGGAACAGGGCTGGCAAATGCAGAGGAGTCAGAGACAGAGAGAGAGAGGGTGCCAAGGAATAAATACCCCACCCTTGCTCCCTTCCCACACTCTGGGTCTTCTGCGGGGCCCCCATTGGCCAATCCCTACCAGAAGTCATAGGGCAAGGAGGCCTGTGGGTACGGTCTTTACAGGTCAGCCTCCAGACACAGAGCATTCTGGAGGCAGGTGTGGACAGCTCAGGGGTCCCGTGGAGAATGCATAGCACACCCTCCAGGGACGCTGTCCTTTGATCACCTGACAGTGTATCCTGGAGATATTTCCATATTATTCATGAGTTAGATTTTAACATTGCTCCTGTTCCATTTCCTCACCTTCCACCCAGCATTGCCGGCACTCTTTTCCCAGGACAGCTGCTGCCCACCACTGCAGAGGATATTATACCGTCCAGCCATCACATGGCCTAGGTCCCAGTGTCCACCAGCCTGCTGGAGTAATCCTTTCCTTCAAAAGCCTAACATAGATCTCCAGCCTCCTTGTACATCCCTGCCGGCAGGCCAGTGCTCTTCCGGGTACTTCCAAGAAATGTCAGGGTGTCACAGTCTCCTTGCAGTGCCTGACCCCCTCCCTGCCCTTCCTTGCCTCTGGCTCTTGGGCTATTCCTTTGCACACCACAGGCTCACAGGCTTTGCCTGAGTGTGGACAGAGCTCTCCCCACCCCATGTGATACCTCTAACCCACAGCACGTGTGAAACACTCTGCCCTTGGGGCATGGGGACAGCAGAGGGTATTAAGGCACAGAGAAGGAACATAGTTAACATCTATCAACAGTCCTCACTGCTGGCAAAATTCATTGTCGGCCCTGCCCTAGGGAGGCCTTTCTTGGCCATCTGTTTCCCTGGGCTCTTGCTACTGCCATTGCTGGGCCCTCCCCTCCCATCCTTCCTCCATCTCCTTTCTCTGGGGAGACCCAGCCCCACGCCACACCTGCCTGCCTCCTGCAGCTCGGCTGCTGCCTCTTCCTTCTACTGTCTTACACGAAGCAACTGAGCTCCCATTTGCCTCACAGTCTCCCACAACTCTGAGTCCAATAACTTGCTCTCTTTCTTCTTTTTAAAAATGTCATGTGTTTATATTTTAGAGATAAGGTCTCATTATGTTGCCCAGGCTGGTCTCAAACTCCTGGCCTCAAGCATTCTTCCTGTCTCAGCCTCCCGAGTAGCTGAGATTAGAGGTGCACACCACCACACCCAGCGAATAACTTGCTCTTTCAAACCAAAGGACTGTTTTCTCTCTAGCTGATTCCTGCTAACCCCCTAACCACATTATCCACTGGAAACATAACATGGGCCATAGAAGTAATGATAAATATGCCACCAGCTATATTTAAAACATTAAAAGGAACAGGTGAGATTAATTTTCATATATTCTACTTAACCCAATATATCCAAAATGTTATCTTTTCTATGTTTACACAATAGAAAATTATAATGAGATATTCTCATTCTGGCAGATCATGAGATATTTTAAATTTGATGTGTATTTTGCACTTAACAGCACATCCCCCTTCGCACTAACCGCTTTTCCAGTGCTCTGTACCCACATGTGGCTAGTGACTATGACATCAGGCAGAAAGGCCCTAGAATACAGAAAGACCTATAGCTAGCTTTTTCTAAACAACCAGATTCCCACCCTCCACCTCTCAGCGGGTACAATGAGTTCATGCTAGTGAACAACGTATATTTCACTGCCCTCGCTTCTCTCGCCATGAAAACCTCTATGGCCCCTTGTAGCTCACTGAGACGTTTCTAGAGATGAGTTTAATGGTCTTTGTCCCAGACTTCTGTGTGTTTGTCTCCTGCTCCGAGGGCAGAACCCCACTTCAGCTGCTGTGTCCAGAGCCTCTGGGGAGTGTTGGCACTGCCCCCAGAGCATTGGTTGTGTTCCTCCAGGTGCCCCAGTGGCCTTAGCCTGTGAGTTCTCATTGTACCAAAGCCACTCCGTGAACCTCCAGGCAGGAAGAGAATGCTGAACTCCTTGTCACACTAAGTCAGCAGGGCCCCCCAGTGGTGGTGTTTGAATCTAAACTCACAGCGGAAACAACTCCTTTAGGAGGACTGAGGTAAGAATCAATATTTGAGACAGGCAACATTTGTCCCTGCTACTCCTTTCTCTTTTCAAGCAGCTGTGCAAACCTCTTTTCCTTGTCTCATTTACATTCATTAGTATGTGGGAAAAAATGGGAAGAGGCAACACAGTGTTTCCTAAAGTAGTTTCCTAGGATGTTACACTGCTTTTACTAGAGGGGGTCCTTTATCAAATAAGTAAGTGCTAACTTAGGCAGGTATCTGAACTATGGATTTCAAGCCTTTAGTGCCATAATGTGTGTTCTAGTATCCATAGTATATAGCATCTTCCAACTCGTCCGACTGTGGGACTCCCTTTTCTGTAACTTATTATGAGGGATGAGAATTTTGAGAAATGTTTTTTCAATGTCCTGATAAATATGAAAATCTCTCTTTAAGTCTAGTTAGAAGTTTCTCTTCTTCCTGGGAGCTCTGGTAAAAGTGGGGTTTTGGGAAAGAGTTCACAACTGCTTGGACACCAGGCTCCACCCCCAGCTCTGTACTCTGTGTCTGTACACTCTGCAGGGCTACCGTGCACCTGCCACTACCCCCACCAGTTCCCAGGCAGATATCTGATTGATGCAGGGAGCTGAAACCACCAAACGCTAAGCTCAAGCCAGACTCTGGGGACTTGCTTTCTAAGCAAAAATCTGTTGCTGCTACATGTCTTGAAGGCCCTGAATACAGCTCCCTCTCTCATTTGCTTATCTTTAAAATATTTTTTACCTTAAATTTTATGAATTAATCTACTCTTATTAGCATTTAAAATAATAAATCTCCCTGACATCTGACTGGCTGCCCAGAAATAACAGCTATTATCAGTCTGGACTTCAACCTCCACTTCTTCCTATGAGTTTATTCACAGTGTAAGTACCTATGAAAATTCAGGTTTTGTTTTGTGTGTGTGTCTTTTTATGTAGCACATTGTATGTGTTTTTCTGCAGCTTTTTTAAAAATGTGATGTCTTAGAGTTCTTTTTACATCAGTACATGTCAGTAACTCTGTTTTCAGCTGGGCCATGGAATTTCATAATATTGATCCGACCGTTCTCTAACTGATGACCATTTAGAGTGTTTCCAATTTTCATATTTGCAAACAAATTTGTAGTAAATGTCTTTGTGTACACAGATGAGCATATCTCTAGAGTTCAGAACCACAATAGGGAGGGTTAAATCAAAGGTGATGCATATTTAAATTTTGTAGATATTGCTAAATTGCCCTCCAAAATGACTGTACCAATTTACCCTCCCATAGAACAGTACAGAGAACCCATTTCCCCATGTCCTAGACGATTGTTAGAATAATCAAATTTTAAATTCTTTGGTGAAGTTGTAACCACCTGATGAGTTTCCGGCCTGGTGCACAAATAAAGAGCATCGCATTGCAGTGAAGGAAGAGGATTAATTGATGTGAGGCTGGTCATTGCTACCTGGGAGATGGAATTATTACTCAAATCAATCTCCTCAAGATTCATAGGTTAGGAGTTTTTCAAAGGTAGTTTAGGGGAAGGGGTTGGGGTGGCTATGCAGTGGGTGCTTGCTGCTGCTTGGTTGGGTTGGAGATGAAATAATGAGGAGTTGAAGCTGTTCTCTTGTGCTGAGTTGCTTCTGGGTAGGGCCACAGGATCCATCAGTATCAGATATGCAAAAAACCTGAAAAGATAATCTCAAAAGGCCAATCTACAATAGTAATATTATTTGCAGGAGTAATTGGGGAAGTTGCGTATCTTGTGCCCTCCAGAATAATGGGTGGCAATCTACACCTTAGCACAGGGATGTCCAATCTTTTGGTTTCTCTGGGCCACACTGGAAGAAGAGGAGTTGTCTTGGGCCACGCGTAAAATACACTAAGACTAACAATAGCAGATGAGAAAAAAAAAGTCACACAAAATATCTTATAATGTTTTAAGAAAGTTTATAATTTATGTTGGGCATTCAAAGCCTTCCTGGGCCACACGTGACCCTGACCAGTTTGACTTAGCAGAATTCAGGCGCCTCTCCTCCTCCTAGCCCGGTGGCCTTTCATTTGCTTTACAAAGGTGATTGAGTTTTGAGGAATGGCTATTATCATTTAAACTATAAACTAAATGTCTTCCAAAGTTAGCTCAGCAGCTTAACAACTAAAGGCTGGCTAGATCAAATCTTCCCCACTGCCGTAATTTTCTTACTGATAAAATTTTTATAAAGGCAGTTTCAAAGTGAGGGTGAAGGGAGGTAGGAGAGCAAAATATTTAAGAGGCAGCATCCCAAAAGACAGGCCCCTGGCCCACCAGGCAAGTCGGACCCAACTCTCAGGAAAACAGCGTTAACAGAGCAAACTGAAGAAGACTTTAAAAGCAGTGCAGTTAATATCCCCAGAGAAAATGAGGAGGACATTACATCCACACAAAAGTAGGCTGATATGAAACTGGAAACAATTAGAGAGACTAGAAACAAAAGTTTGACTATTCAAACTTTTAAAAACCTTAAGAGTTGAGATAAAACTGCTGAAGAGCAAGTGATAACTTGTAAAATCTGGATGAGGTTTTTACCAGAAAGGGCACACAAATGGGCAAAGATGTAAAGGGTATGAGAAGATAATTAATAGACAGAAGTCTACAAGTTTGAATATTCATCTAGTAGGATCCTCAGTAGGAAAAAAAAAAAATCAAAGAAATAATAAAAGGAAACTACCCTGAACTGAAGAAACACTGGCAAGAAAAAGCAGAGTAGACCTATACTTCAACACTGATTTTTTCACTTTGTCTTCAAAATCTTTTCATATTAGAATATAAACATCATTCTACCTCATTATTTTTGATGATTGCATAGAAGTCCACAATGTCTGCATGTACAGATACACACCTCATTATGTATTAATTTAATTATTTTTCTGTTGATGAGCATTCACGTGATTTCCAATTATCTCTATTAAAAACAATGGTCCAATGAACATCCTTGTGCATACTTTTTTTTTTTCTTGAGGCAGAGTCTCACTCTGTTATCCAGGCTGAAGTGCAGTGATATGATTTTGGCTCACTGTAACCTCTGCCTCCTGGGCTCAAGCAATTCTCATGCCTCAGCCTCCCAAGTAGCTGGGACTATAGGTGTGTACCACCACACTGGGCTAATTATTGTATTTTCAGTAGAGTTGGGGTTTTGCCATGTTTCCCAGGCTGGGAAAACATTTGCCATGTTTTCCCATGCTTGAATTCTTGAACTCAAGTGATCCACCTGCCTTAGCCTCCCAAAGTGCTGGGATTACAGGCATGAGCCCCTGTGCCTGGTCACAATTTTGTGGATATGGGTGAATATTTCTGCAGAATGGATTCCTAGTAATGTTTTGTTTTGTTTTTCCTTTGAGATAGAGCCATGCTGTGTCACCCAGGCTGGAGTGCAGTGGTGCAATCTTGGCTCACTCCAACCTCCGCCTCCCGGGTTCAAGCAACTCTCCTGCCTCAACACCCCAAGCAGCTGGGATTATGGGCACACACCACAATGCTAGGCTAATTTTTTTGTATTTTTGTAGAAACAGAGTTTTGTCATGTTGGCCAGGCTGGTCTCGAACTCCTGACCTCAAGTGATCCACCCAAAGTGCTGGGATTGCAGGCATGAGTCACTGCACCCAACTCCTAGAAATGTTAAAGTTAAATTGCATTTAAATTTTTTATTTATAGCTTTTGCTAAGATGCCCACTGGAAAGCTGTAACAAATGACATTCATGAAATTGCCCATTTATCATATCATAGGCAACACTGGATTGTAGGGCACATTTCTTTTATGCCAATTTGATGGGTGAAAAGTATAATTTGCATTTCTCAAATGTGTAAGATTGAGCTCTTTTCACCTATTTGTTAACCATATTCATGTTCTCTTATGTAAATTTTCTGTGCTTTTTATCCATTTTTCTATTAGATTTATTGCCTTTAAAAAATGAGTTTTAGAAGCTTGCTTATATTCTTGCTCAGCTCTCAATGGGTCCTTTTCTACCTGACATCTTTCTTTAGCACTAAGGCATTTTCTTCTACTATATCCTTTTTATTTCCTTCTATTCATTCTCTGTGTTCTCTCTTCTGGAAATCTTATAAGAAAGACATATCAATGTTTGCTTCTATACTTCATATCACTTAACTTTAAACAAGATGGCATCTCTTTATTTTCTTTCTTAATACATTTGGGAAAAATCCTTTAGCTTGATCTTCCAGTTTACTTATTTGGTTTTCATTTGTCTAGTCAGCTCATTTCTTGGGTTTATTTATTTATTTACTTTTAAAATGGCAGTCCTGGTTTTAATTTCCAAGGATTCTGATTGTATCTTTTTCATAGAGACTTTATTTACTTTTAAATGGATGTGCTAGTCTCTTAACTCTCTCTGGGATATTCATTTTAGTTACTTAAAGATTTCTTACGTTTTAGGTATAAATTCTATTTTCTTAGAGTTGGTTCTATTTTTGTGTTTGGTGCTTCTTTCAGGCTCTGGCTTTTCTGAAATGTCTGGCAATTCCTGCCTGTCTGTTGATGTTTGTAGATGAACATATGGATTGAAGAGTGTTGGTGGCTGTAGGACATTTCCTTACTCCACGTGAGAATGCCATCACTGTTGCAGAGAATGTAGCTTCTGATATAGGAGCTAGCCCCAGGCTCCTGTGTATGTACAGGGGAACCGTTATGGAGAGCGGAAAGGAATTAGCACAACCATCCTACAGACCACCCCTAACTTGCCCTTTCTCCTAGTGGTTATTGCTTCTTTCTGGAATTCTGGGCAGGGAGGATTCAGTCTGTGATGATTGTGCAT
This sequence comes from Theropithecus gelada, assembly GCF_003255815.1. Classification (NCBI taxonomy): domain Eukaryota; kingdom Metazoa; phylum Chordata; class Mammalia; order Primates; family Cercopithecidae; genus Theropithecus; species Theropithecus gelada. The sequence goes on from NC_037669.1 coordinate 97,207,615, forward strand.
TCAGCTCTGCAGCATGACAGCCTCTGTTTCACTTCATCATCAGTCTGTTCTTTCCTGTTTCCCAGAAGTTCCTTAATCTCCTAGGCATTGACCCTACTCCTCCTGACTGTCCACAACCACTACCACTCAATTTTTATTTTTGAATTTCTTCTGTCATTTCAGTGAGATTTGGGGAAGAAAAGAGGCAGACATCATTGTGTCCTTAGCTATGTTGAAGTGTAAAACATGTATTCTGCATTTAGAATTATTTCATGAGAATACATTGCCAGAATTAGGGCTACTGGATCAAAAAGCAGGAACATTCTTAAAGGTGTTGATACATATTTACAAACTGGTTGCTAGACTGAGTAGTAGAACAGAGGGAAGGCGGTGGCTTTGGCAGGGGGATGGCTGGGTTACAATCTTAGTTCCTTCACTTTGCAGTTGTGTAACCTAAGTGAGTTAGGGAACCTCTCTGAACCTCAGTCTCCTCATCAGTGAATTGGGGATGGTAATGGAATCAACATTTAAGAATACTGTATGGACAAATTGTGTCAAGCATCTTCACCAGGACCCAGCCTATAAAGGTATTTGATAAATGCTATGAGTCAGCATTTTTTCAAATAAGTGGTTTGTCAGCATCAAAAAATTGTGGATTCAATCAGGTGCTTGGGAAGCCATTCCCTTTCATGGCCATTGGCATTTCATGCTCTCAGATAAATCACTTCCCAGCTTGGTATCTCTATTTCCAAAGAAAGAAGCCCCCTTCCTACCTGTCTTTCTGTGAAGGCTTCTGTGAAGATTCACTATTATTTATAAAGCCCCTAGAAATGCTCAGAAGAAAATCTTTGTTCATCTTTGGGGGTATTTTAATGAAGGGTCCTGAGCCCCTGCCTCTAGCTTCAGAGTCACTACAAGATATATTCCTCCTTCTGAGATCAGTCAGGTATAAACTACTGTGGAAGAAAATGTCTTGTCCTTATTCTGGGTCAAATTCCGGAAATTTAATTTCTTCCTCAGCTGGGGTGTTGTTCTTACAACTTTCTTTTTATTTGACAACTTATTAATAAGAAATCTCCAGCAAATCTACTCCAGGGAGGCAGTCTGAACCTTTACCACATGCCAGTCCAGGATGCCAGGAGCTGAGTGTTTCTCGTATGCCCAGCCCATAGGAAGGGCTGGAGGTAGCTCTCACTGGAAACTCTGAGGCCACTGGTCCAGGGGTGCAATGACCTCAGGGTATCAGGAAGCATAAGGATGAGAATATTTGAAGAAACCAGCTCAATGGCAAAGAGACAGAGAGAAAAGCCTCTGGAATTAAGGCAGGCCCAGTGCCATAGTCAGCCAGTGCCAGCACTATAAAAGGTCATTGAGGCAAGGTTCTGGCAGAGTGGACGAGGCAAAGTAGGCTGGGAAGGGAAGGGAAGAGGAGAGCTCATTTAGAGAAGTAACAGGAAAGTGACAGTGCAACCGCAAGGCCTAAAGAATCTTATTTTATATTTTTATCTTTTTATTTTATTTTTAGTGAGTAGTAAAAAATTAAAAACAAAAAACCAAGGTACAGGGCATGAACTTGACCAGCACCTGGCCTTTGCACAGTAAGAGCCACCACTGTCACTGTAAGGATCTGTTCCTTTCTTCCTGTTTCCTGGCTCTACTCTTAGTGGGGCTGGTGGCCACCAAATTGGAAGGGGGCTGGAGGGAGGTAGGTAGGGCCATCAGGAAGTGCCTTGCAGAGGCTAAACAAGGAGAAGGCAAGGAGGATGCAGAGTATGGGTGAATGCCTCAAGGAGAATAGGAATTCATTCACCAAAGAGACCCTTCAGTGCCCCATCCCTTTAGCCCCTATCTGGACACAGTTGGCCCTTCCCTCTGCTCCCCAAAGGGCTGTGCAGCTAGCACAGGAGAGTGCTACTTGGGAGCTGAGTATTCCTTGACTTCTTACTGGTGAGATAGGAAACAGGCACACAAAGATTAGGTAACTTGCTCAATGTCACACAGCTAGGAAGGGGGAAGCTGGCATCAAACCCAGGTAGTTTCTAAAGTTTCTGCAAGGTATAAGTACAATATCTCAAGAAGCTCTGGGAAAGCATTACCTAAGGTTCCCAGAGGGCTCTCAGAGCATCTGCGTACTGTGGGCAAAGTGGTCAAAAGCAGAAAGGCCTACATAGGGCTGGATTGGAGAGCAGGGAAGGATGGCTGTGAGCAAGTTACAGCATAGCCCTTGGAAAATGTATTCTCACTCTACTGTCCCCAGTAAATCGCAAATTCTCTTCACATTTGGGAAGGTTTGTATTAATCATTCTCTCACTGCTATAAAGAAATACCTGAAACTGGGTGATTTATAAAGAAAAGAGGTTTAACTGACTCAGTTCTACAGACTCTACAGTAAGCACAGCTGGGGGGGCCTCAGGAAACTTGCAATCACGGCAGAAGGCAAAGGGGAAGCAGGCATATCTTACATGGTCGAGCAGGAGGAAGAGAGCAAATGGGGGAGATGCTACACACTTTTAAACAACCAGATCACATGAGAACTCACTCACTATTATAAGAACAGCAAAGGGGATGTCCACCCCCATGATCCAATCACCTCCCACCAGGCCCCTCCTCCAACACTGGGGATTGCAATTAGACATGAGATTTGGGTGGGGATACAAATCCAAATCATATCAAGGTTAATAGTGAAATAAATAGACAAGGAATTATTTCATTTTTCTGGAGGGTAGGTCTGCTAGTGACAAATTCTTTCATTTTTTGTTAATTTGGAGTATCTTAATTTTGACTTCACTTTTGAAAGATAGTGTTGATGATTGTAGAATTCCTAATTGATAGTTTTTTATTTTCAGCATTTTGAACACATTATCACGCTGCCTTCTGACCTTCATTTCTCATGAGAAGTCCATTATTCATCTTATTAAGAATCCCTTTTATGTAGTGAGTTTTTTTTCTGTTTCCAAGATTTTGACTATGATATGTCTTGGTGTATATTGACTTGAATTTGTCTTGCTTAGAGTTTATTGGGCTTCTTGGATGTGTAGATTAAATGTTTTTCATCAAATTTGAGTTTTTAACCATGATTTCTTCAAATAGTGTTTTGCACTTTTTCTCTTCTCTCCTTCTGGGATTCTATTATGCATATATTGGTACACTTGATGGACTCCTACTGGTTTCTGAAGCTCTGTTTATTTCTATTTATTCTTTTTTCCATCTCTTGATCAGAATGGATAATCTCAATGGACTTATCTTCAAATTTACTCATTCTTCTGCTAGCTAAAACCTGCTGTTGAGCCTCTCTAGTGAATTTTTCATTTCAGCTATTGTACTTTTTGATGCCAGAATTTCCACCTGGTTCTTTTTTATAATTTTTGTCTCTTTATTGAAATTACCTCCTTGGGACAGGACATTGTAATATTTTTCTTTAGTCCTTAAGACATGGTTCTTTGAACATGTTTATAATAGTTGATTTAAAGTCATCGTTTAGTGATCCAATATATGGCCTTTTTTATGAATAATTTCTGCCCATTGCTTTTTTCCCTACATATTAGCTATACTTTTCTGCTTCTTTCATGTCTTATAATTTTTGTTGAAAACTAGACATATAATGTGGTAGGTCTGAAAATCAGATTTATTCTCTTTCCAGGGTTTATTGTTGTTATTACTGTTTACTTAGTGACCTTTCTGGATTACTTCTCTAAAGTCTGTATTCCTTGTAGTGTGTGGCCCCTGAAGTTTCTACTCAGTGGCTTAGTTGTCAGTTAATTATTGGTCAGAGATTAGTTTAAATGCTTTGAACCAATAAGTCTTCCATCCTTCCCACGGGACTGTGTGTGTATTGAGGCATGCTTTCAATACACAAGCAGTTTATCCCTCAGCCTTAGCTTTCCTGTTTTACTTGTGCAGAGCTTCGAGGTGAGCCAGAGATGAGAGATGAGGCCCTTTCACTTTTTTTCCTAGGCATGTGCATAGTTCTGGATGTGCATGTGGTTTTCTGGATCCCCAGGGATCTGTCAAAACGTTTCAAAATGTGTTATGGACATCTCATTTCCTAAATCTTTCTTTTAAATTTTTGTCCTGCTCTTTAGTGTGGATGCTTTAGGGATAGAACTTTTTTTAGATGCTCTAAACCCCACCTGGTAGCTGCAAGGCTGCCACTTTTTGTAGTTACAGTAGAACTAGGCATTGATTGTTGGGAGTAGGTCAGGTCACAAAGCCATAAACTGACCAACCTGGCCAATATAGTGAGACCCCACCTCCATAAAAAAATTAAAATAAAACAAAATTAGTCAAGTGTGGTGGCATGGGCCTGTAGTCCCAGGCCCCCTGGGAGGCTGATGTGGGGGAATTGCTTGAGCCTAGGAGTTTGAGGTTACAGTGAGCCATGATTGCACCACTGCCCTCCAGTTTGGGTGACAGAGTGAGACCCTGTCTTTAAAAAAGTAAAACAAAATAAAGCCATATGGGAGGCTGAGGCAGGAGAATGGCGTAAACCCCGGAGGCAGAGCTTGCAGTGAGCTGAGATCCAGCCACTGCACTCCAGCTGGGGCAACAGAGCAAGACTCCATCTCAAAAAAAATAAAAAATAAAAAATAAAGCCATAAATAGCTACTCTTATGGAGGTTCAGTAGTTCTTCTTAAGTAAACTTGTATTGTTGCAAGCTTCTGGTTGATTTTTGGAGTTAAGGAAAAGTTAATTTTAGCAATTTTTTTTGCCAGTGTTTTCATTACTTTTATGAAGAAACAGATTTATGAAGGCTCTCACTCTGCCATTCTGGTCCCCTATTAATTTACACTCAGCAGTTTTTCCTTTTTTGATAGTCTAACAATACCACTGTAGACATTCTTGTAAGCATGTCCTTTAAGCATTTGTCTGATTACTCTTAAATACATTTTTCAGGCTGGATCAAGGAGATAATGCTTAAAATGTTTATACCCCAGCAAGGTAATAACAGTGTGGTCCCTTCAATAACATACTCGTCTCCTTTGCAGAATTGGGTTTGGTCATTCTTTTTCGTCTTTACTGGTCTAAAATGCAAAGAATCATTTTTTGTTTGAATTAACATGTCCTTGATTACTAGTGAGAATAAATATCTTTTCCAATATTTGCCACTATTTGCTCTTCTTTTGTTTATATTATAGCTTTTCTCTATTCCTCTCTCCTCCCATCTCCCCCATTCTCCCCCACCACATCCCACATGAAGAGCCTGAACTCTTTGAAAGGTTCAATTCCACTAATTGCCTTATAAACCAATATATCTAAGTGCCAATGAAAAACTTAGACCAACTCAGAAATGCATGATGAAGTCATAACCAAAATGTCTCGGTGTAATAGATGTTACAGCTTCAGCATCAGGGGTGTTATTGCCTTGTACAATTGCTTGTGTGATCCCATCTTCCTCGGGTAGTATGGATGGCACTCCCAGGCTAACAGGAATCAGTTTTTCTGCTTTATGATGCACTCTCGAACCGTTAATTATGTCTGTCTCACCCCCAGCTATTTGTGATCTCTTTCCTTCTCCAGACTGAGAGATGGAAGAGGGGAGTAAACCTGGCTTGTCTGAGGGGCACAGGACAGCCTTCAGGAGCCCTGCCCAGACTCTGAATGTAACTCACCCAGTCACAGCTTTTCACAGGCCATCTCACCTGAGTCACCATGGGGACAAAGTACAGGAGAACCTTGCCTTACCCTGCTCATGGGAGACTCCATCACAAGATCTTGTCTTCTGCAGAAGCAGGAGGCCCAGGAGACTCAGGATTCCACTCTGGCTCTGCCCAGAGTGTCGCATCGTAGAGGACAGGAGGATACCCTCAGGCAGCCCTTGCCTCTTACAGAATCAACACGGTCAATAGGAAGATGAGAGGTGGGACTGGCTGGCTTGAAGTCCTGTCCAGCCCAGCCACTTATGATTGGGTTACCAATGAACACCTAGACCCTGTGTGAATATTCAGAGGTTGGGGAAGTGCACCCTCCTCAACCCTCACCCCTGCTCCCCGCACAGGACACCAGTACTCAGTTTGGTCTGGGAAGTCAAGTTGTCTGAGCTTGAATCCCACTCCACTTCCTACTGGCTATGTGACCTTGGGCAAGTTACTTAATCTCTCTGTTCCTCAGTTTCCTCACCTGTAAAATGGGGACAATGCTATTACCTACCTCAGGCAGTCACTGAGAGTGGTTCTAAGAGAGGTAACAGATATACAGTGCTTCCAACTGTGACTGGTAGACAATAACCACTCAAAAAATGTTAGCAATCAAAATGCTTTAGAGTTTAGCTGCTCTTAGCCTTGCCCTCTGCAGCCATTGTCTATCTCAACAGCAGGAAATCTGCTGGGGCTGGGGCACACTGAGCACTGTGCCAGGATGCCCACCACCTGGGGATGGGTGAGGAGATGGGCTGGTGGAACCCTGGAACCCTGCTCCTGCACTGTTTCCTGGGAGAAGAATTTGTGCCTGCTCCCAAGTGCAATATATGGAGCCCCATGACTTGGAGTCATAAAGATCTGCCTTTAAGTGCCTGCTCCTTATTGACTGTCCGTGAGACCTTCATAAGGGTGAATTCCCTAACCTCTGGGTGTCGATTCGTTCATTTTAAAAATGGAAATCACAGTATGCACCACTTGCTGTGTTAGGGGAAAGATTAAATTGCTAATGCCTAAGACCTGATAAACACCACTGGCACCACACTAAGAATTCATTTTGGGTTGTAAAAAGTGACATTCTGCTCTTACCTTTTCTCTTATCATAAAGAGCACCCCCCCGCCCCCCTCCCCCAGGTGCCCACCACCTCCACAGCCCTATTTCAAATAAAGGACATACCAAAGTTTCTGCAAATTTGGTCTTATTTAAAGCCAAGCAGAGGTGGCTTTTATGTGATGTGACATAAAAACTCAGACTGAGCCCTGTTTTGCTTTCTCTTTTGGCTGCTGACTTGACCTAGCCGCCTGTCTTCCCCTCAGACCGCGGGAGCCCGGGTTGCCAGGTAAAATCAGCACAAGTCTAAGGCTTCCCATCAGCTCAACCTGAGTTTCCTCCACTTATGCTGTCTGCAGTGGCTTCGGCATCCCGAGCCCAGGGGCTAAGGGTGCTGTGTGGCTGTGCTGACACACTTCCTTCCCCTTGAGTAACCCTGGGGCCTGGGATGCAGGAGAGGGAGCAAGTGAGCCAGTGCTCAGAGAACAGCCACCTACAAACCCCCAGGCGGGACCTCCTAAAAGGTTGCACTTAGCCTCTACAAAGAACCAGGCCCTTTTCCTCAGCGGAACCGTTTCCAGAACGCAAAGCACCCTCTGGGGAGGTCCAGCTGCTGCGCCTTTGCCACTTCTCAGTGCTGAGCTGGTTTGGCAGGGAACGTGGCAGGCAGCAGTTGGCAGTCGCAAGGGTCAGAGGAGCACTCTGTGGCATTTTTACAGAGTCACGTTTCTGACTTGATTGAAAGAATCTTTAATAATATATAGGTTTTAAGTGACTGAGGCTTGCTCTTGCCAAATCCTAGCATAAAGCATATTTTTACAGCTGGGATGCTAAATCCCTGAAAGACGGCACTTACCATGGAAACGCTGACACAGCCTTTCGTTCCCTTCACAGTGATTAAAATCCTCATTTCAATTTGTTTTTCTTTATTTTGAGCTAGAGTCATTTGCAAGCCCAGGAATACATCTCTCTGTGAAAGAAAACGAAATGCTGCCCTCTGTCAGAAATAAAATGGAACTGCTTTTTTTTTTTTTTTTTTTGAGACGGAGTCTCGGTCTATCGCCCAGGCTGGAGTGCAGAGGAGCCATCTCGGCTCACTGCAAGCTCCGCCTCCTGGGTTCACATCATTCTCCTGCCTCAAGCCTCCCAAGTAGCTGGGACTACAGGCACCCGCCACCGCACCCAGCTAATTTTTTGTATTTTTAGTAGAGATGGGGATTCACCGTGTTAGCCAGGATGGTCTTGATCTCCTGACCTCGTGATCCACCCACCTCAGCCTCCCAAAGTGCTGGGATCACAGGCGTGAGCCACGGCGCCCGGCCAAAATGGAACTGTTCTTAACTCATTGCAGTAGTACAAATCTTGCTTTGAAGCATCATGAAAACCCAGGAAATCAGGCTTTCTAGCCAGAGTAGAGACTCCTGCAGAACTTACCTTGTTTCCTAGGGAAAGTAAAACAGAGATGGAAGGGCAGGCAACCAACGGTGTGTTATCAAACAAGAGGCCCCTGTGGGCACCTGGAGATTTAGCCTTTGAGGAATTCTGGGAGCCATTGTAGCCAGTGCATATCAGGGCTATCCTGCCTACAAGGTGGGATGCTCTGGGGTGTTTGTTCGCCAGTTCCCACCAGTCACTGGTTTCAAGCTGCCACACATCAATTCTCATGCATTTCTGGCCCGCTGGTCATTGCAGGCTCCAATGGCCAGAGGGAGCCCTCAGGCAAACAGATGCAGGTTTGGCAGTTGGAGGCCCAGCCCTCGAGCTGGTGAGGCCCAAGTGCATATAGGGAGCCCTGATCTGTCTGCTGAACCCACTCTCCCTTATCCCTTTTATGCTCCTTTGGACTGTTTTATTTGCAAGTATATTTAATATAGTTTGGATGTTTGTCCCCTCCAAATCTCATGTTGAAATGTAATCCCCAGTGTTAGAGGTGGGGCCTAGTGGGAGGTGTTGGGGTCAGGGGGGCGGATCCCTGATGAATGACTTGGTGCCCTCCCCATGGTAATGAGTGAGTTCTCACTCTTAATTCACAGGAGAGCTGGTTGTTTAAAGGAGCCTGGCACCTGCTCCTCGCTCTCTTGCTCCCTCTCTCGCCCTGTGACATGCTGGCTTCCCTTCCCTTCTGCTACGACTAAAAGCTTCTTGATGCCTCATCAGAAACTAAGCAGGTGTGGGCTCCATGCTTCTTGTGCAGTCTGCAGAACTGTGAGTTAAATAAACTTATTTTCTTTATAAATTACCCAGCCTCGGGTATTCCTCTATAACAACACAAAATGAACCAATACAATATTTCATTCCCTTGGGGTTCAGGGAATTCCCTCTGTTTATCCAAGTCTTATCATCCGTGCTGAACCAAAAGCTCAGTGATCCTACTAACCAAATGCCCAGGAATGTCCTTCTACCTTTCCACATCTTGTAATTGGAAAATCCATAATTGACCCGGCCATATATCTTAATCTGCCAGTGAGATCTCAGCAGTGTTTCTCATTTAATGGCTGATGTGGTCTCAAATTTCCCAACCTAACAAGGCTTCATTCAACTCTGCAAATCATATTAGAACTTGGCCTAATGAGACCTGAGCATTTCCCTGATTCTGCACATGGTCTGAGCTTGGCAACAGGGTTTTCCAGAGTGTTCCACAGATAATATTCCTGGAGAGATATTCCTAAGAATGGGGATCCAGAGATGAGATAAGCCTGGTAACATCACTAGGTATAGCACCCTCTTAAAGATCATAAGATCCACCAGGATATTAAAAGCTCCAAGAAGTCCTGCGGGGAATAAATCCAGTTAGCTTTGTTTAACTCAATGTTTTCCAACTTATTTCATCACTGGACTAGTTTTTCATGAAACATCTATTATCATCCTGTAACACACTGGATATAGTACACTTAAATGAATTTGTCTTTTGTTTCCCCCCCTTATTTTAGTGAATTTAAAAAATATTTTTATTATACAAGTACAACATGTTTCTTGTAGAAAGACTGGGCTGGGGGCAGTGGCTCATGCCTGTAATCCCAGCATTTTGAGAGGCCAAGGCGGGCAGCTCACAAGGTCAGGAGTTCGAGACCAGCCTGGCCAACATAGTGAAACTCCATCTCTACTAAAAAAAAAAAAAAGAAAAAGAAAAAGAAAAATAATTACAAAAAATTAGCTGGGCGTGGTAGCAGGTACCTGTAATCCCAGCTACTTGGGAGGCTGAGGCAGGAGAATTGCTTGAACCTGGGAGGCAGAGGTTGCAGTGAGCTGAGATCATGCCATTGCACTCCAGCCAGGGCAACAGTTCGAGACTCTGTCTCAAAAAAAAAAAAAAAAAAAAAAAGACTAAGACTAAAAAATACAAATAAGGAAAAAAGGGAGAAAAGGCACCACGGCATAATTACTGTGAACATTTTGGGTTCTGGCAGAGCATGTGTCCACGTTTCAGCATTCCTTTGTGAGAAGCAGTTTTTATTATAACAAAAATTAATCTGTCTTCCCAGATTATGTTCAGTTTTATGACCCTTGATTCTAAGTAGCAGGTTTCATAAAAGAAAACACACATTCCAGCCAGCAACGGCCAAAGAACCATTCTGAATTATTTCCAAAACCCCAGGTGGAGGAAAATTCCTCTACCATATGTTGCACCTTTTATAGGAAGTGGCAGGCCAAGAAAATAAACGAATTGGTAGGAAGAGGAAAAAATGTGATTTCTCAACCATGGAAAAATATTTATTATATAAAAGGCAATAATGAAATACATTCAAGAATCTGGATGATTGTCTTTGGAAGATGAGCTCAAAGGTGACTTTCTTTGCTGCTGTAAAATCAAAGCATAAAGATAAGTATTTTGTAAAAAGCATCCTCTCTCCCCCCAAAATACCAGCCACAGTAGGAATTAAAGCAGAGTAGGGAACACGGTGTCTTGGCTGGGGGAGAGAGAGTGTTGCCTGGGAGGTGACACAGCCCCTGGGGTAGGGCCAGGTGCGTCTCTCCCAAAAAGCACTGGGCTTGCTGCATGACCTCCAGATGCAGCAAGCCCTGTGTGGGGCCATGGGTGGCTCGAGGGAATGCAGGAGGTAGAGTTAGTCACAATGACAAAATGCTCCCTCAAAACCTGAGCATATTTCTTCCCTAGGGGCTTTGCCCTGGCGAGCTGTTCCCTCAGCCTGGGATCATCTTTCAGATCTGAGCTTAGAGAGGGCCTGTGAGGAACCCAAGAGCACACAGCATTAGGGCAGGGCCAACATCTGCCTGACTGCAAATCCCACAGCCTCAAGCTTTGAGCTGTCACAGGGTTTTCAGACACTTACAATTTAAGAAGGGAAGATTTCTGCCCTAAACTTGGCACATATGTGCTATCTGAAGTCCTGAAGAGAACATCTGATGCATAACTCCAGATCTCCTTCTTTTCAAGATAATGGCTTATCTGAAACGGCTGAAGACAACTCCGATTCTGTCTTTTGGACTGGAAGACCATTCTGGGAGAGTGGGGTACATGCTCTGTGCACACAGTCACAAGCCACAGCCCCCTTGCTGCTAGCCTGTCTCCCTTGCCCTCTTGTAGCAAGAGCCAGCCAGTCCTCCAGGCTCTGTGACAACACCGCACAACACATGGACTCAGAGGAAGTTCCTCCAAGCAGAGCAAGCTGCCCACCAATGATGGCCCCTGAGTGCCAACCAGATGCCACACTGCCCTGCTGCCGGAGGGGGAACCTGGAGAGCAACAACGCTTGCTTTCATTTTATCTCATCTTCTTGTGTCAACTCCTCACAGTGCTCTCCCTGACCCCCTAGGTAACACAGCAGCCCTTGTCACTGTCAAACCCCTGATCCCCCTTTACTTTTCTTCTTAGCATTTATCACTCCCTCATGTCATGGTGTCTCTCTCTCCTTAATGAGAGGCAGGGACGTGAACCATCTGTTCACCTTGATTCTTCAGCACCCAGAACGCTGCCTGGCACCAACACATGCTTGATAAATATCTGTTGGCTGAATGTCTGCCTGTCCTTACAGTACGATGAGTACATATCAGAGCATCAGGAGTCCAGGTAAGGGCTGGTTGGGTGATTCAGTCAGTTTGACTCCAGTCAGAATCCTGACTCCTTCTTTAGTTATTGCAGTAGGCGTCGGCTGTCAGAACAACAGTGGATGACACTCAGGGACCTGGACTGTAGCCCCCTTCTCCTCTGTGACCTCCAGCAAGTCCCTTCCTCTCTGCCCATCAGCTTCCTCACTTGGAAAAAGAAGTGAGATGGACTCTAAATATCTTAGGGTAGGTTTCTATCCCCAAGGCAAGCACTGAAAGAAAAGTGGTTGATTAGGAAAGAAAACCAGTAGGGGAGTGGGAGGGTGGGTGTGACCAGCTAGGAGGAGGCCACGCAAGGGTACAGTGTCAGGCAAAGTGCCCTGGAGGCTTCCCCTTGGCTTCATCTTGCAGGGAACCCTGGGGACAGTGCAGGTCACACCCCAGAGTATCTTGATCAGGGTGAGGGGCTGGAGCATGTACCCCTGCATTGTCATCCTTGGTCAAGTGCATCCCTAGAGGGCTGTAAATTCCAGGCATTTCCAGCCCTCCATAAGCACAGGCAGAGTGGACTCCAGCAGGCTGCAGCCAGCCCTCCCTCAGATAGACACACAAATGCTGCCTATTGGGGTGGGGATAGTAAAGGGAATGACGGCAATATGGGTGGAGTGTTGACATGGTCTCTTATGGGAGATTTAAGAAGGTCCTTTCCCACACAGTACTCAACGGTCTCTCTAGAAATGTGAGTTTTGACAAAGGACTTACCAGGTGTGACGACCTGTGCAAGTTATTGAATCCCTTTAAGCCTCGACATACTCAGCTGTGAAACCAGGAATAATGACATCTCCTCTACTTGTATCCTTACTAGTTTAAAGATGCCCCTGATTCGCTACAGAGGGTTGCACAAATGGCTAATGATGCCACCATGATCATTCTTTATTAGTTCTCAAAGCAATTTTAAGGGATTCTGAAGCTTGTTCTTCATATTAGTGCATTACTATGTGCTATAATACGTAACACCCCAAATTTCAGTGCCTTTATACAATAAAGGAATATATTTTTATTTATGTAACAGTACAAAATAGATGTTTCTAGGTTGTTCTTTGTTCCCTCTGCTGGAGAAAGGGAACAAAGTAGATGGGGATATCAGCTCAACCCAGTCAATCAGAGACCCAGGCTGAGAGAAGCTCTGCCGTCTTCATCATGTAGCTTCCAAGGTCACCCAAGGTCACCCCACACATTGACCTTGAGCAGACAGATGGGGAATAGAGAAAGGGTGATGCATGGAAGGCTTTCGTGCTCCTGTTCCATTGGCTGGAAGTCAGTCACGTGACCACATCCATCTGCATGGGAGGCTGGGAAATGTGGTCTAGCTGTGGACCCAAGAAGAGAAGGAAAAAGGTTTGGTGATGGGCGAGCAGGCTTTGCCACACTTCTGCATTTTACAGCTGTCATCGTAGAGACATGAAGCTACTCCTTCAGTAGTCTGGCTTTCACAGGTTTTGTCTGTGCCTCACTCCCTCTTCCTGCCCTAGGCCCACTCTTGGCAGGCACACTTGCCCTGCTCCCTCACACTACCCATGCATGCTCATGGACCAGTTCCTGGATTCCTGCTCTATCTCAGCCTGGAGGACACATCTTACTATAGTGGGTTCTTAGTGGGGGCAATGAGGTATATTTGTGGTTTCAAAGTTTCTCTTACAGATTGTTACAACCTGGTAGGTAGTACCCAAAGCTCCCAACTCAGCATTTAAACACAGAGAGCTCTTATTTCCTCCCTTTTTACTCCTGTCAACATCTGCCACTTTGGGGTTGTTGTTGTTGTCTATAATTTATAATCACCATTTCAGAAAGAAGGTATATTCTTACTGGCATGATGCACATCCAGCCCTTTGGCTCTCCCAAAGGAAGAGGGAGGCTAGAAACAGGATCTTGTTTCACCTTTAGGATCCCACAGAAGATGAATATTTCACTTTATGTACAAGACAATCCAGGCACTTCCTGAGAGTCAGAGACTTCCTTGCATGGCTGGATTTCAAGAGAGAAATCCTGGGTTCATGCTTGAGAACAGAAGAGAACCACAGCTGCTCAGATCCAGGTGGGCTTTCAGACCTCATGCTTCTGGACATTAGCTTGGTTACCGAAAGCATGTGGAACCCAGTGACAAGACTTCCAGGAGCTTCTGTTCCATCCCTTCTCCCTGCATATCTTGAATCTAGGAGTATCAATGATTGGAGGTTTACCCTGAGAGATAAGGAACCAAGTCTCTATTTACTTGTCTTTTAATCCTTCCTTAAGGGCTCTCCTTTGGAATTCTGCATGTTTGGAATTATAAACAGCTACATTAGTGACTGATGGTGGACACGTTTCTGTAATACCTGTACCCAAACTACAAGAGTGTGCTGTTAGGGGTATCCTCTATTTCCCAGGTTTGGAAGTAATTTGAGCCACAGAGATCATCTGTGACTGTAGATTAGGAAGTTCAAGTCCACTAATGTGGCCTAAGACCCCTTCCTGGGCCTTAGTTTCTTTTTCTGTAAAATGGAGTGGCTGTACAAAAATGATCCCTGAGGTTCCTTCCAGCTCTGACACCCTTCCGTTGGATTCCTGCCTTGGCCAATGGCTGACTCACTGTTTGAAGAACACGCCTGTGGTTGCAGTGGTGGTAGTTTCCTGAGACGCCAGGCGAGGGCAGCAGGCAGTAAACAGACACTGCTGCGGAAATTCGGGTGAGGAGCATCTGTGAGGCAGGGAAGGATTTCCAGAAGGGCTGTGGCCACCATGACTCCTCTTCCTTTCTTTGGTCATAACGTAGGCTGGGGCATCCCTCATCTCCGTGCCCTCTGATACCTGACGGTCCTCTATTCCTGCAGATTCCACCATCCTTGTTAACTACAGAATATGTGCCTCCCTGAGAGTGAAGAGTTGCAGTCACAGCTTCTAGGGAGTATGGGCCAGGACTGGTCCTCAGCTGTTGGCTCACAACATCTTCTTTCTGGAAACTCAAAGGTACTGCCTAGATAAACTCACGGACGCCATGCTCTGCCTACACCTTGTACTCTGGTATTTCAGCAAACAGACCCCGGAGTCCTATTTAGAAGCACAGGAAACCTGTTTGTTCACCCTCTGCTTGTACTTCCGAACCGTGCCTGGCTTCCTCCCACCCCTAGGCCTCTGCACATTCTGCTCTTCTCCCTGAAGGACCCTCAGCCCTTCTTTCCCCTCCAGCTCCTTCTCCCACCACAGGGCCCAGCTTTACAGGCCTCCTCTTTTTGGCTGTTCTCCCCTTCCTGCCCCTGCCCAAGTCTGTGCTCAGATCCTGATTCCATGAAAACAACAGAAACCTCATCTGGCTGACAAGCAAAATGGGAAATCGTTGCAGGGACAAAAGATATCTCTCAACGTGGCTGGGAAGTAAGATAATTGGATGTGGGAACAGGAGAGAAGAACAAACTGACTGTCCAGTCTAGGTGTGTCCCTGGAATGGGCAAGCCCCATTCATTGTCTTATGTGGCTCAGCAAAGCTGCAAAGGCCCAGAGAAAGTGTGATTGGCTCATGCCATGCAGTTGGCCCTGGACTGACAGTGGACTGGTTTACAGCCCCTCCAAGACTGTCACAATGTGGGACAGGCAACTCCCAAAGAAACTCGAGGTGCTGATGGACAGGAGGAATGAATACTGAGGGAGTGGGCAGAGAGCAACACAACAAACTCTGAGCCAGACAATCATTTGCAGGAGGTTTATTAGGGAGGGTTCTTGGGACCAATACCCGTGGAAGGAAGGAGATGCAGGCAGGATTGAGCAGAAGGAGAAGTTGAACTGAACTGCAGTGCAATCCCAATAAAGATCTCAGCTTTAGAGATTTAGAGCCTAAGTTGGGGCAAAAGATCCAGGCCTTTTTACCTCTGGGTTGACCCAGGAGGCCTATCTGAATTGGAAGCAGGTATGGCATTGGATAAGGCCGTTTTCTTGAGCTGAAGTGCTTTCCTGAAGAGCTGCTGGCAGAGCTCTTTGCAGCTGAGGAAAAGTGCTCCATTCCTGAAGGGGTACCTGGACAGTACATTCAGTGTGCACAATATAGCTGATGGATATCATGGCCTCCTTCAGGTTTCAGGGCTGCCTCCCTACACCTTTACTGCTATGGGATCAGACCTTTCAAATACATTTGATTATCTCTAAAATAAATACCATTAAGGAAACGGACCTGCTGCCAGCTCACAGATTTCATAGTAAAAAGTAATGAACATTGGCTTATAAGCTCATTTATAATGCTTGTGTACGCAACCACCACCGTCCATTAGAGCAGTCAGCTGGGAGCTGCCTGGGGCGGGAGACGCTCCTTTACCAGAACAATCCTCTCCTGACAGCAGAGGGCCTTCTTTGTGTAATTTCCCCAGAGGCAAATACATCCCTCATGGACCTTCTGAGGCTGATCTCATGAAGCTGCAATACACTCCTAGCTCTCCTCCGAAATCTGAAAACAGTGAGATCCAGTCCAGACCTATTCCAAAGGTCTCAGCTGGCAAGGCCAGGAGAGAGGCTGGGATCTTGGGAAGTGGCTCAGAGCCCAGGAGTTATTGTAGGGACAGCCCTGTCAGGCCTCCATGGAGCAGAAAACTGCAAGGCCAGAAGGGATGCATCCCTTGACACCTCCCCCACCCAATGACATCACCCACACAGTTGGCCTTATCCTGCAGCACTTGAAGATGCTCAGACCTTGAGTCGCTACCAAGGTCACACACTGACTCACAAGCTGCTTGTTAGCATCACCTACTGTTTCTTCCTTTTCTTCCTAAAAGAAAAGCTGTAACACAGGGATTGTGCCAAGTGGGTATTAGAGCCTTGTCAGGGAAGGTAATATTATATCATTCTAGTGGCTTGAAATAACCGACGCATAAGAAACCTAGCTCATAAATTTACCATTGCTAATTGTCTATGGATTCCGTGTCACGGATTTTTTTGCAAGTCACCCAGTGTTCTCAAGCAGCTGCACAGGGCTGCAGTAAATATGGACATCTGACACCCGGAGATAGGGGCAGGCCACAAGGCTGAACATGAGAGCACACCCAGAAGTACAGGGAATATTTATTTCCTCTGAACCCATCCTCTCTGTGCTGTCTTCAGAGGTGAAGAACAAAAATGATGCTCAAAAAGATTGAAAGGACTGGTAACCTTGGTGCACAGAATCATTATTCATTTCTGATCTGAATACATTAGCAAGCCAAAGAAAAATCCAGTATACAATATGCATTCCGACTCCGTGACCCTTATTTCCCACCCCTCACTTCCAAGGTTGACTTGGTGACTGAGCACAGACCCTGCAGGCTAAATCAAGGCAAGCTGAAGCTGGAGATGGTTCCGGACCTGTTGGTGAAATCTCTAAGTGAGCTGGTTACTTTTCAATGCCTAAGCTGTGCATGGAACATAGATCGAATGTGCAATACCAAGCGCCACAAGGAAAATGTCTTCACGTTAAAGGAACAGAGCCTTGCTGACTGTGGTTGCTGTTCTTCACAATGGACTTGTGCAAAGTCCACAATGCAAAGACTTTTTTTGGATCCTTGCCAATGTTAGTCTCTGCAAGACAGAATTTGACTTAATGCAGCAGGTACTGAAAACCTTACTCTTCGGGGACCCTAATTTTATGTGGGATCTTGGATTTCAACACACTTTCTGAGAGCCACTCTTTTGGCTAAATGTAGCACATCACTGGGGCTTGATCCTAGCTCTTTTATTAACTGTGTGAGCCTTGACCATGACATTTAATCGCTTTGTACCTTACTTTTCTTGTCTCTATGAAGTGGGTTAATATTTTGAAATATGGACTGAGTTTTCTTGTCATATTTTCCTATACTCAGCCCTTTCCCCAACCCTTACTCTTATTTAATCATCTAGGCTTTGTTTAGCTTATTTTTACATTTCTTTGCCTCAGGGAAGCAGTATAGATTACAGAAAATGGATCTTTTTTCCTGATTTTTAATGTTTTAGATCCAATAGAACTCAGCAAGAATATGAAAAAGATAATAGACTTGGAAGAACAATAATGTAAGAGCAAATCATCCTGATTCTAAAACTAGAGATTTCCCTGGCTGCAGGAAAGAGAGACTGAGCAGAACAGATTCTATAGACCTGTTTGGTCCATGAGCTGGGGATTCCTGCATCCAGCCTCCTGCATCCCTGGGTGAGTTCTGGGACAATGACAAGACAGGTTTGGGAGAATCTGCGGACAGAGAGCATCTGGACCCCTATTCTTGGGTAAAGCCCAGGAAGTAGCAAGACTCCCAAGTTTGGAGGTAGAGAAGTGAGACAGGAAAAGGAGAAAAACCAGCAGATGATATGCTATGAGTGGGTAACCACTGTGAGCAGCTGGGGCTCAATTCTGTGGTGGACCCCTGAGAAACCATGAAGAACACAACTGTTCCATTGGAAGACAGGGAAGATGCAGCATTTGTCCACTGATTCTCTTCCTTGTTGAATGAGAGTAGCCCAGGGGATGATCTCCCCTTCATTTCTTGATAGAGCAAGCACCCACAATGGTGAAAAAACACCTCATATAGAAGAGCAAAGAATATATGTGCTTGGGGAGGAAAACTAGCAGCATGTAGGGTTCTGTATTCCCCATCTGCGCGCAAACTCAGAGATGGCCCAAGAGGGTATGGGATGAGACACTCACAGCAGTTTCTACATGAGAGTGACGTCCCAGCTGAGTAATCAGGTTCAGATAAAATGAAGTTGAGTAGAACAATAACAATTCAGAATCTTGCACTTCTATATGAATGAATCGTGGTTTCCCAAGTAGCTGTTCTTGTGCAAAACCCTAAGAGTAGCCATTGAGTCTTCTCAATAATCCATGAGATGGGCATTAGTTCCATTTTACAGACAAGGAGACTGAGGCTCTGAGAGGTTCAGCAACAAATCTCTGAGACAGGGTTTGAATTTGTGTCTGCGTGACTCCAAAACCTTCCCTTTGTTCCTTTGAACTCTATTTCCTCACCAGCTCTTGGTGTCCTTCTCTCCTGACATCTAACCCCACCATTAGATGACAGCCTCCCTCTTGACCCTTGAATCTGATGGCTGACATTGTTCCTACTTGCTCTGGGGCCAGCCCATGTGGACAGTGCTCCATCTTATTTATACCTGTGCTTGGCAGAACACTTTTGGTTGTAAGTGACAGGCATTCAACTTCAAAAGCTTAGGGGTTTTTTGTTGTTGTTGTTGTTTGTTTTTTGAAACTATTTGGGAAGGATCTAGGACATTTCATGTACAGATGCGAAAGGCAAAGGTGCTAATGGTTCTCAGAGATGCCTGAAACTAAAGGCTGTTAGGCTTCTCTCTCTGTCTCTGTCTCTCTCTCTCATTTCTGTTTCTCTCTGAGTGTCAGCTTAATTCTTGCCTAGTACAGGCTGGTCTCCTACACATGGCTAGAAACAGCTGCCCCACTTTTCTCAGAACCAGCTAGAGAAATTCACAAAGGACTGTTTTGACCTTGCTTGCACCAGCTGTCCATCCTCAACCAATCTCAAGGCTGTCCCCAGAGAAGGTAGAGCCACTGTGAGCCAGGAAGCAGCTCTAACTGGAGTGTGTGAAGCCCCTTCCGGCCAACATGGATTCAGACGCTACGGGTCCATCTTAAGAACCTCATAGCCCTTGAAACAGGGCTAAGCACATAGTATATGCTCAGTGAACATTGTGGCAGACTGTATTTCCTAAGATGTGTGCAGCAATATCTCTCAACCCACATTATCTTCTAAGTGATTTCTCTCAATGACACTCTTCTCATTGAGACATTGTGTTCATTCCATATTCCTTCCCCTCAATTTGGGGTGAACTTCTGAGAGTAGTAAGAATGACACTTGGTTATTTCTGGGTCATAAAAGTCAATATAGCTTCTGCCTATATTGGGATGCTTAGTCCTGGAACCCAGCTACCATGCTATAAGGAGATCCAAGCAACCATATGGAAAGGACCCATGTAGATGCCATAGCTGGCAGCCCCAGCTTGGGATCCAGTAAGCAGCCAGCATCAACCAGCAGACATGTGAGTAAATGAGCCTTCAGCGGTTCCAAACCCCAGCTGTTGGGTCACTTCCAGCTTTCAAACCTTCCTTCCCTGAGACTGAGACTCCAGATATCATAAGGGCAGAGACAAGCTGTTCCTATTGTGTAATGATATGGCTAGGCTTTGTGTCCCCACCCAAATCTCATCTTGAATTGTAATCCCCATAATCCCCCCATGTTGAGAGAGAGCAGATGGAGGTTCTGCAGTCTGGGAAGTCCAACCTCGAGGCACCAGCAGATTCAGTGTTTGGTGAGGGCCAATTCCTTGTAGTTGGCACCTTATATCTATGTGTCCTCACATGGCTGAAAGGGTGAACAAGCTCCCCTGGGTCTTTTTTATAAGGGCACTAATCCCATTCATGAGAGTTTTGCTCTCCTGAGCTAATAATCATCTCCTAAAGGCCCCACCTCTTAATACTATTGCACTGATGATTAAGTTTCAGCATATGAATTTTGGGGGACACAACTATTCAGACCATTAGCAGAAAGTGGTCTCAACAAAGCATGGTAAGAGAAGGGGAAAGAGAGTCCAAGAAGGGAGGAAAACCAATAGAGAATATAATGATGATCAGATTGACTGTGGCTACTGGTGCTGTAACTGGGGTACAGTCCTACTGGGAACCCACTAAGCAACTATGCAGATCATATCTCAGAAGTGTCTTATCAAGGGGTCAGAAGCTGAGGTATTTATTCACCAACTCTTTCCCCTTATTAATTGAAGGTTGCTTCTGATCATGGACTCCCTGGAATTTCTGCCCAGCCTCTCATACATCAAGCACAGTTCTACAACCAGAGAACACCCTGGGCAGTAAGTCACAGGTACTGTAGTAAGAAACTGGCAGTGTGGAAGTCCCAGCCAGAGCAATCCGACAACAGAAAGAAATAAGAGACACCCATATTGGAAAAGGGGAAGTCATATTATCTCTGCCAATGATATGATCGCATACCTAGACAGCCCAGAAGACTCTTCAAAAAGACTCCTAGATCTGATAAATGAATTCAGAAAAATCTCAGGTTACAAAATCAATGCACACAAATTAGTAGCACTGCTATACACCAACAATGACCAAACTGAGAATCAAATAAAAAACCCAACCCCTTTTACAATAGCTACAAAAAAAACTTCCACATATAATTAACCAAGAAGATCAAAGATCTGTACAAAGAGAACTACAAAACACTGCTGAAGGAAGTCAAAGATGGCACAAACAAATTGAAAATACATCCCATGCTGACGGATGGAAGAATTAATATTGTGAAAACAACAGTGATACCCAAAGCAATCTACAGATTCAGTGCAATTACTATCAAAAGACCAACATCATTTTTCACAGAATTAGTAAAAAGAATCCTAAAATTCATATGGAACTGAAAAAGAGCCCAAATAGCTGAAGCAATCTAAATGAAAAAGAACAAATCTGGAGGCATCACATTACCTGACTTCAAAGAATACTACGAGGCTATGGTAACCAAGACAACATGGCACTGGTATAAAATAGATACAGAGACGAGTGGAATGGAATAGATAACCCATAGATAAAGTCAAATACTTACAACCAACTGATCTTCAACAAAGCATACAAGAACATACAGTGGGGAAAGGACACTCTATTCAATAAACGGTGCTGGAAAGTTGGATAACCACATGTAGAAGAATGAAACTGGATCCCTACTCTTATCATATACAAAAATTAACTCAAGATGGATTAAAGACTTAAAGATAAAACCTGAAACCATAAAATTCTAGACGAAAACCTAGGAAAAACTCTTCTGGACATTGGCCCAGGCAAATAATTTACGATGAAAATCCCAAAAGCAAATGCAACAAGAACAAAAATAAATAAATGGGACCTGATTAAACTGAAAATCTTCAGCACAGCAAAATAAATAATCATCAGAGTAAGCAGACCACCGACAGAATGGGAAGAAATATTTGCAGTTTATGCATCTGACTAAGGACTAATACCCAGCATCTACAAGGAACTGAAACAAATCAGCAAGAAAAAACAAATAATCCCATTAAAAAGTGGGCATATGATATGCATAGACATTATACTGCTCAACATCACTAGTCATCAAGGAAATGCAGATTAAAACCCCAACGAGATACCCCCTACCCTAGCCAGAATGTCCATTATTAAAAAGTTGAAAAACAATAGATGTCATAAGTCTACTTTTGTGGGCTTTGCTTCCAATGACAATTTAATTTTCAGAGCCTTTGCTGTGCAGTTTGGCCTGCGGGTGTGTCTAGTGCCACTGGGGCTCCCACTGATCCCTGGATGCTGCCTATCAGGCAGAAGGAGGTTTCCCAGATCTCAACCACCTGGTGCCTCTAGTGGGAGAAAGGAAGTCTCTGGCTCACACAAACAAAGATTGCTTTCTGGGCTGGGCACTTGTAGTGGGATACACCTGCCAGGGTCACCCAGTTACCAGGAGGACGAAGGGAGTCTCCAGCCCACGGGGACGAAGAGGCTTCTGGGGCTGGGCCACCTCTTGCAATGAGATCACTCTTGCCTGAGATGCCTGGCTGCCCAAGTGTCCTTGGAAGGGGAGGCTCAGGAAGTCTTAGGCCCACTGGGGAAGGAGAGCGCTATTCTTGGCTGCTTATTGTTATCAGGGATCCTCATCCGTGGGGTGAGGGACTTAAGCTGCTCTGCTTCCATGTTGTTCCTTCAGTGGTGGGGTCCCCAACCCATTGGCTTCCCTCTTTCCACTGTCTAGAATTCTCCTTTGGTTGGCCATTTCAGAGTTTATCATTGAGGCATTTCCAGAGTTTATAGTTGTACTAACTGGGGAGAAGCAGGGAGAAATGACTGTACACCATCTCATCTCTGTCTTGTTTTGTTGGCACAAGAACCCAAAATAGCCATGTGGCAGTTCCAACTTCCAACTTAATGGGCCCACTGTTGAGTGCCCTGGTATAGGTCTTCTCTCAAGGAATAAAACCTAGACCAACAGAACCCAACCTTGTGAAGAGTAGAATAGAAAATTCTGCATGTGTGTTTTCAGGTACACGAATGAGAGGGACCACTGCCACTGCCACCCCTTGACTCCTGAATCTGTTTACCATGGCTCTGAGAGGTGTGGTATACATAACAATTGCTGGTTTCAAGCATATATCACACCCCAGAGGGCAGTGCCCCAGCTGCTCGTGGTCTCCCAGCTGGTGCCATGATGGAGTCTTCAGGAGGTCATGCTACTCTTCTCCCAGGGCAGGTGCTTCTGGGTGGTGGGGTACATGGCAAGGCAATGAAGTCCGTGGTTATGAGCCCATTGCTGTGCTTCTCTTACTCTCAAACAAATTCCTTTGTTGGAAGAAATGAGAGATATCATGATGGTGAATAAGGTATTTTACAAGTCCATAAATGGGGCAGTTGGCAGAAGCACCATGAGCAGGGAATGCAAATTCATGTGCAGGACTTACATCTCTTCTAATGAGGACAAATACCTGCCTCCTCTATGATGAAAGGGATCCAATGGATTCTATCCGCCACAAGGGAGCTATTAATTCCTCAGGGAATGGTGGATACTGAAGAATGAGCATTGGCCTCTGCTGTTGGCAGGCACTTAGTGGTACCAGTAACCACAGCACCCACAGTGGAGAAGTCCAAGTTACTGAGTCCAGGTGAATCCTCTGTATCTGCCACCATGTTTTCTTCCTTCCGTCTCTCCTCTAATCTCCTCCTCTTTCCTCATTATTTCCTTTTTCCTCTTTTTTGTTTTCTTCTTTCTCTTGACTAAATGTGATTGTTTTCCTTATATAATAACTAAAATGAATTGCTATCTCATATCTCTGTACCACTTAATGATCTAGATCTTCGTTTTTGCTTAATTAAGATTAACATGAGTTGATTCAGGTTTTTTCCATTCAATTCATAATTTTTTTTCTCTATTCAGCACTTTAAGTATCTCCCTTTACTTTCTGGCTGGTATCCACTTGGAGAGTTATGAAGCATAGAGGCATTGTGATTCAGCGAATCTGGCAATGGGTCCTTCCTACTCTGACTTTGCTGAATTTGCATTATCCCATCACCCATAGATGTCTTTATCTCCTCACACTGGGACCCTTTGAATCTTCTGCATTCCCATCTAGTTTTCTGTTAGGGTCTGCACACAGAGCTCTGCTATTACTTCTCCTTGAGGTACTTTTCAAAGCATCTTCAAGGCCACTAATATTTTCTCTTTGCTAGCATTTTCATGTCTCCTCCTTGGGGACATAGGAAATATCTGGCTGTGCTGCCTCACCTTCTGCAGACTTTGGGAAACTTCGTGAAACCGTCAGAGCTCCCTGGCCACACTGTCATCCCTGGTCACTTCTGCTCCACTAGGCGTGGCTTGATTTTCCAGCTCTCTCATTTTCCTTTCAGCTTTGTCCCTTCTTCTACGTAGTCCAGAGAGTGAATTTTTTCATTTTGGCAGAGAACACATTTTTCTCCATTTTCATTTTGTGTTTTGGCTTTAAGAACAAAACCTTGCAGATAGAACCACATCATCTGTGCCTTCCTCGCTGGTCTTCTTTCCCACTCTCTCTCCAAAGGGAAGCATTATCCTCTAGTTGATTTATATTTTTCCTTATGGAAATTTTTATACTTTTAAGACATATATTTATCTACAATAAATTCTATCTACCGTGTTGCCTGTTCTAAATCCTTTTATTTGTGATATTGCATCACAATGCACATAGGATTTTTCTATCAGCTTTATTCATTTAACATTATGGTTTTAAGATTATATTTATACATGTAGCTCTAATTCATTAACTTTACCTACTGCTCTGTATGAATACTTTACAATTTGTCAATTCTTTCATTGATATGGACATTTACACTGTGTCCAATTTTTTCTTTTTGCAAGCATAAACTCTCCTTGTGCATGACTCCTTATGCACAGGTGTGAGTTTTTCAAGGCATATGCCTTTAACTAGAATTGCAGGAATTCTAGGACACAGGCTATCAACACCTTCAACTCTGTGAAATATTGAAAGATTGCTTCGCAAAGTGTTGTAGCAATTTACATTTTCACCAGCAATGATTAAAAACCACCAAGCTCCAGGATCCTTGTCAATATTAATACTGTCATGTTGTTTTGTTTTGTTTTACATATTTGTCAATCCAAGGAATGGTATCTCATTTTTGTTTAAATTTGCGTTTCCCTGGTTAATAAGAAAGTTGAAAACTTGCCATATGTTTATTGGCTATTTGAATATCTTCTGGGAACTGCCTTTTTATATCATTTGCTTACTTTTCGCTTGGGTTTTGGATCTTTTTGTTATTTGTGCAAGTACTACCTGAAATTTTGGGTAGTAATTCTTAATAACAATGTACAAATATCTTCTAACAGTCAGTAGTCTTATTTTTTCTACTTTATTTGTGATGTTGTTTGTTATACAGGTGGGCTGATAATTAAGCTCTCATCTCTCGGCTTCAAACTCACTTCACCAGCAACAGGAGATTTCACATTTAACATAACAAAAATGCCATTATTTTCCTGTGAGGCTTATATTTCTGTGACTTGTTTTTTAAAATTTCCTATCCCAGTGTCATATTTTCTTACATTTTCTTTAAAAACTTTAAAGTTTTGTCCTTCACATTTAGTCTTTTTTTGAGCTCACCTAGAAATTATTTTTTGATATGGCATTAGGTAAGGATCTATTTTTTTTCCCACATGCATTCTCTATATCTTCAGCATTATTTATTGGATAACCCGCCTTTCCTTTATTGATGTGTAATATCATCCCTGCCGTGTTTCCTTTCCATGTATGTATAGTCTATTTCTGGGGCTCTCTGTTTTGTCCCTTTGGTTATTCTTTGTGTCATTAGACAAATATTATAGCATCTTATTACTGTAGCTTTATAATGGACTTTGACATATGGTAGGGTAAGTCCCCCCTCCTTAGTCTTCTTCAGAATTATCTTGAGCCTCCTTAGCCCTTTACTTTTCCATATTAATTTTAAGATCAGCTTATCTCAAATTAAAACATAAAAAGAAATGCTTTGAGAGTTTAATTAAATTTATGCTGCATTTATATTTCTCAGGGGACAAATGACATCGTTACAATATTATATTTTTTCTATGCATGATCACAGTACATTTTCCCATTTTTTTAATCTTTTCCTCCTATGTCTTTCAATAATATTTTGAATTTTGTTTATTAAAAATCTTGTTCATCTTTTTGTTTTACTTCTAAATAGTTTTGTTGTTGTTGTTTTTCCAACTCAATTAGTATCTTTTAAAAATTATATTTTGTAATTTTTTGTTGCTGTATGTATAGAAGAAGCACTGCTGGGTTTTTTGTTTTTGTTTTGGGTTTTGTTTTTTTGTTATTTTAGCTTATCTCCCGCAATCTGAGAAAAAGCATCAGTCTTCCCTGTTTACCTAAAGATTTCTTAGGTTTTCCAGGTGGACTGTGACTCTTCTACTTTGAAAGCCCTTCAGCGGCTCCCCATTTCACCCAGAGAGAAAGCCAACATCCCTGCCATAGCCTGTGGTCTTTCCCTTCCCCGATCTCTCTGACCCTTTCTCTTGCTTCCCTGCCCCTCCCTTTCTGCACTTTAGCCACACTATTTACTATTCTTTGAAACACACCATGCTTGTGCCTGCCTAAGGCCTTTGTACTGACTGCTTCCTGTGCCTGAAATGCTCTTCCCCAGATTCCCACGTGGCCAATTCCCTTAGCCCCTTCAAATTTTCAATTAAACATCACTTTCTCAATAAGGTCTAATCTTGGCCACGGTATTTAAAATTTTAATCCCACCCTACTCTACCCTGGACACTGTTTATCCTTTTATTCTCTTCTACCCATAGTTTTATCATCATCTAAGACATGACATCATTTATCCATTTATTATGTTTGCTGTCTCCCCCACAACTTCATTAGAATACAGACTCTATAAGGTGAGAGAATTTTATCTGTTTGGCTCACTGACATATCCCAAGTACCCAAAAGAGGACCTAGCACATGTTATGGGCTAAATAAATTTTAAATAAATGGATAGATATAGCATATTAAAAGAACCAAGATGCTTTGCAGTAAAGAAACCTGTTTGTTTTTGTTTAACTCAGCATTTCATGGACTTATTTAACTATAGAACACTTTTTATTTTTTGCCTGACACCCACTATCATCCCATGGACATTTTAAATATGATGCTATAACATCTTCAGTGCAGTGGACCATCATTTTATGGGGCCTAATATTTGGAGTAAAACAAGGGCTTTGTGGCACTCCTGGAACACCCAGAGCTGAAAGATTCAGCCTGCTCAGTGAGGTCACACAGTGAACCCAGACATTAGTTTCCTCATCTGTGAAATGGGATCTTAAGAATCAAATGCTCTTGATTAGAGTCTTATGACATGGGGTGTTCTAGGTAAATCAGAGTAAGTGGATCTCATACAACTTTCAGAAAGTTAGATAGTAGACTCAACTGTAGAGCCACACTGACCACAAGGAAACATGCTTTAATAACTTAGAAAGTACAATGGGATCTCACAGTGCCTCATAATGTGGTGACTGGTGCTTAGATGTCACTGGGATACCTGAGAAGGCCAACGCTTGGATCACATGAAAGCTGGATGTCAGGAGATGTCAGTAAAACCAAAGGTGTCCTTCGCAGAGCCTCAGATGTCATTCAGGATGCAGTTATTCCTAGTTCATTGGCTAAACCCACTTGCAGCAGGTTGAGATTCCAGGAGACTCTGAAACTCTGAAATTTGTATGCTGGTGGTATATTGAGGTGTCTCATGGGAGCAACATCTGTGAAGGGTGAGGGAAGTAGAATTGGGCAGAGGGAGAACTTGAACTGCAATGTTGTTGCAAACTCAGCTGGTCTCACAGGGAACTCGCAACTGTGATGATCCTGTAGAGATATCTAACATTGAGGAAGAGGGCTGAGCCTTTGTATCCCCATATTAACAAGGAGCTGGGGGAATAAAACCACTGGCCTCACTCTCTTCCCATCCCCTGATCTCCTACTAGTGCTTCTCATTGGCCAAATTTCTTGCTAAGCTGCCACTTTCCCAGTCCTCTGATTAGAGAGAAGCCTTTGTGGGTACTTTTTCCCTCCGTTGGTGTTTCTGTGTTGTTAGCTTCTTCAGCTCCAAGTCTTAGATATATAAGGCAAAAAGGAAGCCCAGAGAACTCACTGCCATGTTGTTCCTTAAGTCCTGAGGTCCCTATTTGGTCTGCATTCTTCTCTCTACTTTTCAGAGCATTTTCATGTTCATTTTATATGTAATATCCAGGGAATTTAGTTGTACTTAGCAGGAGGAATAGGGAGAAGTACATTTACTTCTACTTCATACTCCTGGAAATCCCTGATCACTTTTTTTGTTTTGTTTTTTTTTTTTGTTTTTTCGAGAGAGAGAGTCTTGCTTTGTTGCCCAGGTTGGAGTGCAGTGGCATGATCTCGGCTCATTGCAACCTCGCCTCCTGGGTTCCAGCAATTCTCCTGCCCTCAGCCTCCCAGGTAACTGGGATTATAGGCACACACCACTGCACCTGGCTAATTTTTGTATCTTTAGTAGAGATGGGGTTTTACGATGTTGACCAGGTGGTCTCAAACTCTTAACCTCAAGTGATCTGCCTGCCGTGTACTCAGCTTTTTTTTTTTTTTTTACAGTCTCCTTCTGTCACCCAGGCTTTATCTTGGCCCACTGCAACCTCCGCCTCCCGGGTTCAAGTGCTTCTCCTGCATCAGCCTCCTGAGTAGCTGGGATTACAGGTGTGCGCCATCACACCCAGCCAATTTTTGTATTTTGAGTAGAGACAGCGTTTTGCCATATTGGCAGGCTGGTCTCAGGTGATCTGCCCTGGCCTGGCCTCAGGTGTTCTGCCTGCCTCGGTCTTCCAAAGTGCTGGGATTACAGGCATGAGCCACTGCACCCAGCCCACGTTTTAAAATTAATATAAAAGAAGTATTTTTAGGAAGATGATATGGCTTATTACAGTGGTTTGTAATTGATAAAATGGATGCTGGCCTTCTCTATGGAAAAGTTCTGAGCTTATGTGACTTGATACTCTAAAGACTTGGCTTTCCCACAGATCTCTTGACTCTCTTGCAGAATAGGTGCATATAACTTCTGATTCCTTACTATAAGGTGGCTCATTAATTATGGATATCGGTTACCAATAATTCAGTAAGCCTCCAATGAGAACAGCTATAAAATTCAAAGTGGTCTCTTTTTATATGTTTTTAAACTCAAGCACATTTTCATCCACAGGCCAGGCCTAAGTCTATAATAAAATGCAAACAAGTTTAGTTAGAAAAAATAATTTGTCAACCTAAAAAAGAGGCTTAGAGAGACAGACAGGATCTCTAGAACAAAAGATTTTAATTGCAAATTGCAAAGGGTTGCAACTGGGGATATATGTGCTATGAAAATTATAGGCCCACACAAGGAAATTCAGGACAAAAGGAAGTTTTTAAAGACAAAGAGAAGCCCATGCAAACTGCTTTGAAAGAAAGCTCATTGGTTGCAGGCACTCATTGCGGGAGCTGCTGTTTAGTCCATCAGGGAAGAAGGCCATTGCTGTGCAACTGTCCTGGTCCAAGGGCACTATCTGAAATACTGTAGGCCAGAGGAAATTTCTGTGATGAGCTCTGCTTGCTCTGTTTACATGGTAGAGCAAGCAGGGCAGGCATTACAGGAAATCACGTCTGACAGCTTCTTCTTCATGACCCTCTCTGACTTCATTTTGGTTAGGGTTTTCAATTAAATGACTCTATTTTATTACTGTTAACTTCCACATGTTGTAGGAGTGACATCAATGAAAATGGTGGAATAAGGACATCTAAAACTCTCTCATCTATAAAAACCATGAGAAGGCCCGGAACGGTGGCTTACGCCTGTAATCCCAGCACTTTGGGAGGCCAAGGCAGGTGGATCACAAGGTCAGGAGATCAAGACCATCCTGGCTAACAGAGTGAAACCCCATCTCTACTAAAAATACAAAAAATTAGCCGGGTGTGGTGGCACGTGCCTGTAGTCCCAGCTACTTGGGAGCCTGAAGCAGAAGAATCACTTGAACTTGGGAGGCAGAGGTTGCAGTGAGCTGAGATTATACCACTACCCTCTAGTCTGGGTGACAGAGCGAGACTCTGTCTCAAAGAGAGAGAGAGAGAGAGAGAGAGAGAAACTGGCAAAAAATATTAGAATAAACTTTGTCAGAACTCTGGAAATTAACAAAAGACTTGTGGCAATACAGAAAGCATTTACTTAAGAAAAACGGCTGAATCTGCAAGAACAGTGAATTTGGTGATATTTAATTTGCTCCCCATTAGTCCCCCCTTATCCTCACAGGACATGTTCCAAGACCCCCAGTGAATGCCTGAAGCTCAGATAGTCTCCAATCCTATATATACAATGTATTTTCCCTACATATATGTGCCTATGATAAAGTTTAATTTATAAATTAGGCACTGTAAGAGATTAACCATAACTAATAATAAAATAGAACACATGACAATATACTGTAACAAATATTATGCAAATGTGCTCTCTGTCTTTATCTCTTCTCTCTCTTTCTCTGTGTCTCTCAAAAGATCTTATTGTATTGTACTCACCTATTTTCAGACCATGGTTGACCTTGGAAAGTGAAACCGTGGCTAAGCATGGGACTCCTCCCATATCTAGTGGTGCAGTAGTCTTAAAAACTAGCATCCTACAATCATGGTAAAAAACACTAGCAGCTAGGCAGCCACTGAAGGGAACAGAACAGAACAAAACAGGGTTAGAGCTCCTTCAGACTTTAGTATCAGAGTATTGTCGTTATTTGGTTTTTCTTTTTATTCCCTGGAAGACATCACTTGCCAAGCTCTCTTTATTTCACCTGATTCAGAAGTCATTCAGTGGAATCCCCTTTTCTTCAGGGGCATTGATGGAAAAGATGAGAAGCAACTGTTAAACTCTGCAGCTGCCTAATGGATAACAGTAGGGCAAACAACAGGTTAACCAAAAACATAAAAGGAAAATTGAGGAAAGAGATGTCCACATAGAGGATTTGAAAAGCTCTGACCTATTCCCGGAAATCTAGAGGCTGTGCTCTAAAGCTGCGCGCATGGCCAGGGCTGTGCACATGTTAGGGGAAGAACTGTGAAAGCCCTAAGCTCTCACCTCTGTCTGACCTTGAGGCTCTGCATGAAGAAAGTGAAAGGTAAGGCAAAATTGTCAATTGCCAGTCTGAGTGTTGAAGAGGTACTCCACCCTTGGCAAAGTCTGGGAGACTATCAGTTCCATGCATTTGAGGAAATATCTTTCCAACCCATACCTAACAATTAAACTAACAGAGCAGGGACACCAGTGGCCACATACAACAAAGAATTTAGACTAATGCAGAATTAGTTGAAAAAAGTCATAAACAACCAACAACAACAATGACAAATAGCAACAATAAAAGAAAAAACCTGGGAGGGGAAATCTGATTTTCAGAGTTGCCAAATTGTATTATCTAAAATGTCCACATTTCAACAAAACATTGTAAGAAACAAAAAGTATGACTCATACACTGGAAAAATGGGCAATAGGTAGAAACTGTCCCTAAGGAAGCCCAGGCATTGTACTTACTAGAAAATACTTTAAATCAGTTATTTAAAATATGTTCTAAGAACTAGTTTGAGACAAGCCTGGGCAATATAATGTGACTTTGTCTCTACCAAAAAATGTTAAAAATTAGCTGGCATGGTGCCACATGTCAGTAGTCCTAGCTACTTGGGAGGCTGAGGCAGGAGGATCCCTTGAGCCTGGGAGGCAGGGGGTTACAGTGAGATGAGATTGCACCACTGCACTCCAGTCTGGATGACAGAGTGAGATCTGTCTCAAAAATAAATAAATAAATAAATTATATTCTAAGAACTAAAGGAAACCAGGCCTATAGAAATAAAGTGTGAGAATAATGTTTCAATAAAGAGAAAGTATAAAGAAAAAGGTAGAAATTACAAAAACAAACCAAATAGAAATTCTGGATTTGAAAAGTACCATCACTGAACTGAAAAATTCGTAAGAGGTTCCCAACAGCAGATTTGAACTGGCAGAAGTACATAAGCAACAAACTCAGAGATAGGCCCATTGATATTATTCAATCTGAGAAACAGAAAAAGGAACTAAGAAAAATGAACAGAGTCTCAGAGACATGTGTGACGTTGTTATGAACTGAATGTTTGTCCCCCTCAAATTTTTATGTTGAAACCCTGCAACGCCCAAGTGGTGGTGTTAGGAGGTAGGGCCTTTAGGAGGTAATTAGGATTAGATGAAGTCATAAGGGTGGAGCTGTCGTATTGCCCTTACAAGAGTTATGAGAGAGCCTTCTCTCTCTCTGCCCTTCTGCCATGTGAGCATATAATGAGTAGATGGTTGTCTATAAGCCAGGAAGTAGGCCCTCACCAGACATCGTATTTACTGGCAGCTTGATCTTGGACTTCCCAGACTCCAGAACTTTGAGAAAGAAATGTTTGCTGTTCAAGCCACCCAGTCTATGGTTTTTTTGTTATAGTAGCTCAAATGGACTAAGACAGACACACCATCAAGTGTATCAACATACATATAATGGGAGTCACAGCCACAGAGAAGGAAAAAAAGGGGCGTAAGAATCTTTGAAGGAATGATAGCTGAAAACTTCCCAAATTTGATTAAAAACTACACATCCAAGAAGCGCAACAAATTCCAAGTAAGGTAAACTCAAAAACATCCACACCTATATACATCATACTCAAACTATCAAAGCCAAAGATAAAGACAGAATAACTACCCAGAAAGTGAAAAAACGACCCACAGAATGAAAGTTTTTGCAAATTGTGTGTCTGATAAGGGTTGTGTATCCAGAGTATTTAAAGAATTCTTGCAACTGAATGATAAAAAGACAAAGAATCCAATTAAAAATGGCAAAGGAGTTGTATACATATCTAAAGAAGATATGCATATAGCCAATAAGCACACAAAAAGGTGCTTGACATCATTAGTCATTGGGGAAATGCAAATCACACCATGAGATACCACTTCATACCTACTTGCATGACTATAATAAAAAGGATAGAAAATAACAAGTTTTGGAGAGGATGTGGAGAAATTATATTTTATATATTATATGCATCAGAATATTATATATTATATGTATTATCATATATATTTTAATTACATATTATATATCACACATTATATCTTCATTTCATACGTCAACAAAAAATGAAAAAAAAAGGCCGGACATAGTGGCTCACACCTGTAATCCCAACACTTTTTGGGAGGCTGAGGCGGGCGGATCACGAGGTCAGGAGGTTGAGACCATCCTGGCCAACATGGTGAAACCCCATCTCTACTAAAAATACAAAAATTAGCTGGGCGTTGTGGCATGTGGCTATAATCCCAGCTACTTGGGAGACTGAGGCAGGAGAATTGCATGAACCTTGGAGGCAGAGGCTGCAGTGAGCCGAGATCATGCCACTGCACTTCAGCCTGGCGACACAGCTAGACTCAATCTCAAAAAAAAAAAAAAAAGAAAGAAAAAAAATACTGTAGTTGCCAATAGAACGATAAATATACCTGTGATATAAACTTAAACAAAAGGAGAAAGGCCTAAATCTGCAAGTTCACTGTGAATGTTGCAGTGTATGTGGTGATTAAAACACAGCAATAGTCTTATGCTGGAGAAATTAAAGATTTTTCTGAGGTATTACTTTTTAAATAGGTGAAAATTGAAAAAGGGAATATAAGCACTACTCTAATTAGTTATTTTGACTTTCCTTGAATATTGCCACATCATGGCATAGATGCATGATAGTCTTGTAGGTATCTAATATTCAGTGGGATTAATAGCCGACATTACCTAATTATTGGCTAAGTTTGGATATCCAATATTAACTTATCAAATTGTTAGAAAACAAAAACAAAATTGTGAAGTAAATCACTTGAAAATGGCATATTTTAAAAATTTTGATTACCCAGCACATCAGACATTTTCTTTCATATTGGACATCAGTCTTGTAATGAGCCTGAGCTACAATGGATACACACACACTGAGAAAACAGAAGGAGAAAAGAAAGAGATGGAAAAAGAGTGTAAGTGGGAAAGGCGGGAATAACTAAGAAAAGCTTGAGACAATGTGCAGGAGCTACTTACGTGCTTGATGAGAGTTAAATTCTGAGTAAGGGCTGTGATGAGAACCTGCCAATGGCTCTCTGTGGGTTGGGCTAGAGTTTTGATACCAGGATGATGGACAGCTCTCAAATCCTACATAAAATGCAACTGCTTTTCATTCATTTTGGAGCAAAAATAATTTGCTTCCTCCCTTCTAGAACTGTGTAGCCCAGATTTCCTTTCATTATAAAAATTTTCAAATATTCTTAAAAGCACAATAATACAATAGGCCTCTATCTACCCAATTTCAGTTAACAACATGTTGTCAGTCTCATTTCATCTACCCATTCTTTTGTATATTTGTTTTATGCTGGGGCGATTTAGTGCAAATCCTAACATCATGGTGTTTCCCTCCAAATTACTTCAGTATGCATTTCTAGCTGATATAGACATTAAAAAATATGACCACCACGCCATTATCACACCTAAAAAAATTAATAAAAAATTCTTCATATAAATGTTCAATAAGGGTGTAGTCAATATTTTGGCCAAGAATGCCTCAGAGTTGGTGCTTTACACTTTACACTGCATCACATGGGTAGGCACATAATGCTTGGTTATTCCACTTTTAGTAGTGCCGAGATGGAACAGTGGATCCAGGTGTTATCACCCTGATTTATTCTTATAAAGTTCTCCACCAACATTTCACCCAGTGGTTTCAGCATCCATTGAGGATTTTTGCCTAAAATTACTCTAAAATATTTACTAATTGTATCCTTCCATCTGCCTTTATTAGTTGGAATTGTCTACACAGAACTTGCATCACCTGTTTGGTTACGCTGAAGAGCAGTTCATGCAGGAGGCACAGGACAAATGCTTGAATCTTTCCCTTTCTTTGTCAGGATCCCTAGTAACATTGAAGATTGACCAGTAAATGTCTATTTTTTAAAAGTATCGTTATAAACATGGATTTTGATTCAGTCGATGGCAATTTCAGTCTACTGCGTTAATTTTTTATGCTTAAATTGTTTCATTTTTAGCCAGTGGGAGACCCTTCAAGTTGACCCCTGGGTGCCTTTGATATGACCCACTAAAATGGACAGTTACCTCCTTTTTTGGCACAGCCAGGACCATCTTGTACATTTCCTGCCCTGGGTGTGAAATCAGCCATTCCTCAGGGAACTCTGATTTCTTTTAGTGGGAAATGATATTTAGAGACCACAATTCAGGCATAAAGGTCACTCATTGCTCCTAGGTCCCTTCAGCAAACAGACCTAAGATACACACATGTCTTTTTAGAAACAAAGAAATGACGAGGTACTGATATGTCCTATTTATTCATGAGATTACAGGGTTTTCCCATTATTTCTTTGGTTGTACAGTATCTTTTTTTCTTATAGCCTGCCAGCTTTTTCTGCGTTCCTGAATTTGGTTGGATAGGCTCAAGACCTAACCCCACAGTGGCTTCAGATCCACCCTTTAGTCCCCTCCCCACTTTTCCATCCGAGCACCTCCCAGCTCTGAAATGTAATGAAGTGTCTGATAGTTTCCTCATTAGAACTAACATAGTGGAAATGAAATGAACTTGAGGGCATGCACTGAAAATCTTCCTATTCCAGGCCAGCCCAAGGTCGTGTGAGCCATTGGATCCCATAACACTAACATTTCCATACAAATACCTCACAGCTTTCCCAGGAAATTACTCCTGGCAGAAATGCCTCCCCAGCGAAATCACAAGCAAAAGTAATTAAATGAGCTTGGTAGTCAAGAGCATATCGCCAGAGAGCCCATCTCCGATAGTCCTCTGAGACAAAGCTGAGTGTTTTTCCATTCTTTCTTTCTTAAAAAAATTGGAGTCAGGTTGAATTATGTTCCATAGCAACTTCTGCCAATAAAGTTGTCATGGTTACAGGTGAACTGGAAAGTGAGCAGTGACAAGCTGGGCTTGGAGTCCCTGAGCTACATGTCTTAAAGATACATCCATTTGTCTTCTGGTCCTGGCCAGAAAAGTAATGAGAATTAATAGCATTTCCCAGCAAGGTGTAACCTGTGGACAGATGCAGACCAGGGGAAGACAGAGCCATGGGCCTCTTCAAATAAATATTCTCCTCCAGAACCCAGGGTCACGTTATTCCCCCATGCCTTCATCTGCCCATACATGGGAGATGGGGCTGAATCACTGTGTGCTTGCAGCTTCCCAAATGCAGAAACGGTGAGCCACACCCAGGAATTCTCCTTAGATTAAAAATGGAGAAATAATATCTCCCTCTCATCTATGGTACTGCTGTCCAATAGAAATAGAATGCGAACCACAAATGCAAACCATGTATGTGATTTTATATTTTCTTTTTCTTTTTTTTTTTTTTTGAGACGGAGTCTCCCTCTGTCGCCCAGGCTGGAGTGCAGTGGCGCGATATCAGCTCACTGCAAGCTCCGCCTCCCGGGTTCACGCCATTCTCCTGCCTCAGCCTCCCGAGTAGCTGGGACTACAGGCGCCCGCCACCATGCCTGGCTAATTTTTTTTTTTTTTTTTTTTTTTATTTTTATTTTAGTAGAGACGGGGTTTCACCCTGTTAGCCAGGATGGTCTCGATCTCCTGACCTCGTGATCCGCCTGTCTTGGTCTCCCAAAGTGCTGGGATTACAGGTGTGAGCCAGTGATTTTACATTTTCTAATAGCCGCATTTTAAAAAGTTAAAAGAAACAGGTGAATTTTAATAATTTATGTTTAACCCAATATATCCAAAATGTAATTAAAATGCCATTTCAGTATGTAATTAATATTAAAATGAGAAATTTTACATTCTTTTTTCATACAAAATTTTTGAACTTTGGTGTACACTTTTCACTTACGGCACTTCTCAATTCATTATAAACTCTCTTTGGAAATACTTGACCTATACTGAGATCTCATAAATCTTACAGTTGAAAAGTTGATTCACATACTCAAGTTAATCCAAACATACTTAAGGGTTTTAAAATAACAAACTGAGTATGTTCTAAATATTAAATTTAAATGAATTAAACTGAAATAAAATTTAAAATCTAACTCCTCCATCTCACTAGCCACATTTCAAGGGCAAAACAGCCACATGTGGCTGATGACTACTATATTGGACAGCATGAGTCTAAGGCTTTGCTACTCAAAGTGTGGTCCCAGATCAGCAGTATCAGTATCATGTGGGAGCTTATTGGAAATGTGTTCTTGGGGTCTACCTCTGACTTGCTGATTTAGAATCTGCATTTTAACATGATCCCCAGATGATCCTCATGCACATTACAGTTTAAGAAGCTCTGCTTTAAGGGAAAAAAATCTGAAACTCTTAATGTGGCTTTTAAGGCCCTTGATGAGCTGACCACTGCCCCAATTTCCACTCTAATCTCTCATACTCCAAATCCATTTTCTATCTCTTTCTTCCACAGTTCAGTATCTCTGTTCCTGCTGTTCTCCACTTACATGGAAGGTTCTGTTTCGACCTTCTTTCCAGACCCATTCAGATGTCACTTTCTCTGAAACCTTTTCTGATCCTTGCATTCTGGCAGTGTTAAACATCATTTCTCTGCATTTCGTATCACTCCGTACCTTTGCTACAGAGTCCTGTTTTTGCAGCCTGGCTTTAACACCTATTTACTGTGAAGTCTTGGGAAAGTTACTCAACATCTCTGAGTTTCACTTTTTCATTTGGGGAAATGGAAATTATAATACTTCCTTCATACACTTGCAGGGACTATAGATGCAATAATATTTCCATGTAAAGGTATCAGTAGTTTCTAAGTCATGGGGCATCTTTGGCCACCTACCACTTATGCAACATCTTGGACAGTCACTTAAGCCTGTCAGGCCTCAGTTTCCTCATCTGCAAATAAAGGAATGTGACTAAGAATTAGGATTTGAATGTCTGTTCCTCCAAAACTCATGTTGAAATTTAATTGCTACTATGGCAGTATTGGTGAGTGGGACTTTTTGTTTTTGTTTTTTGAGACAGAGTCTCACTCTGTCGCCAGGCCGGACAGAGTGGCACAATCTCAGCTCACTGCAACCTCCGCTTCCTGGGTTCAAGTGATTCTCCTGCCTCAGCCTCCCGAGTAGCTGAGATTACAGGTGCCCACCACCACGCCCAGCTGATTTTCATATTTTTAGTAAAGACAGGGTTTCACCATGTTGGCCAGGCTGGTCTAGAACTCCTGACCTTGTGATCCGCCTGCCTCGGCCTCCCAAAGTGCTGGGATTACAGGAGTGAGCCACCGCACCTGGCTCAGTAAGTGGGACTTTTAAGAGGTGTTTAGGTCATGGTATTAATTAATGTCATTATTGCAGGAGAGGGTTCACCCGCTCTTGCTCTTGTTCTCTCTCTCTTTGCTCTTCTGTCATTTGATGCCTTCTGCCATGGTATAGCACAGCAAGAAAACCCTCACTGGATGCCAGCACCTTGATCTTGGAAGTCCCAACCACCAGAGCTGTGAGCCATACCTTTCCTGTTCTTTATAAATTACCCAGTCTGTGGCATTCTGTTATAGCTGCACAAAATAGACTAAGACACTGGAGCTCTAATATTACATTTCTGAATTACATTGTTCAGTGTGAAATTTCCTTAAAGACATTAAATGATGCTGAAATTTTTGTTCCTTTCAGCTCACAGTCTTTAATTTCCCAGAGTTTGCTTTTCACCCATCTCTTTGGCTCCTCTCTAAGCCCTTCACCTGGTTTTAATTGGTTGGATCTGCTTGTGGTTTGATTGACCGGTTAGAACATTAGTCTGTAACACCTATCCCCAAGAGCATAGTTGGGATGAGCAATCTTGGTGAGAAGCCATACTCTATGCATTTTACATAGTCTGAAACCATTCTTATTCATTCTTAGTGCATATTTGACATGTCCAATCCAATGGATATTGAAGAAGAAACATCCAAAACACAAACTAACACACCTAAATTATGATTGAAAACATATGCGCGTCCATCTGCTAGAGCAGAAGAATGCAGGGATCTATGCATGTATGATGGCATCAAGTGCTCAAATTAGGCCAAGAGGTGGTTTGCTGTGATTGATCATGAGGCCCATGGGCTAGCGAGGTCCTTTGGTGGATTCCATCACCACTGCCTTCTTCGGGGGTTTCTCCCTCCAGCCCCAACTGTCATGCGCATGTTGTTGCCCAGCAGCTGCCATTTTTTGATATGATCCTGACCCTGCCTACTCGAAGCAGTTGCTTGCTCCTGGAGAGGCACTTAATCTCTTCCTTGGGACTTTTTAGGAATTGGGAAATAGAGTAAGCTCCTCTTTGTTGTCCTGGCATTTCCAATATAAATGTTAAGAATTATGGTTTCTCCCATATGGTAGAAGCTGATCTATGGTGAAGGGAAGAAAATGAAGCCAATATGTAGACTGAAGCTGAGACAAAAGATGGAGCACACCCATATGGCCTCACTCCTGCTCTTTCAGGATTTCATGAGCAAATAAATTCCATTTCTATCTATGGTATTTCCAATTGGATTTCATTTATTTACAACCCATAAACTCTGAATTCTTCTTACACTTGAGGTCCTGGTGGGGTTGGCTGGTTAGCCTTGTGCCAGTGCCGCAGATATTGGGAGTGCTGACCAGGCAGTCCAGGGGAGGATGCTCTAGACCTAGATCATGGCCTGGCATCCCAATGGCAGCAGCATCCCTATCATGCAGGTGTTACTTCAAATCATTAGAACACAAAGCTCGTAAGCATCCAGGTCACAAAAGTAGCTCGCCTTGTTCCAACTCATTCTAAGGCTGACTATGTGGGGAGAGAACACCAAGCCAGGGGACACTAGTGTCCAGGCCCCCAGTTTCTACATTTCTCCACGTGAATTGAAATTCAGATCCATGGCTTGTGGATATCAGGCTTCTGTGAGGATAATCAGTTTGAATCAATTCTCTCCAATTGATCATTTCTGGGGCAAGTGCACGACAGTTTCTGGACTGTAAGTTTTTGTGGCACACTGAGTACTGACAGCTTCCCAGTACAGCAGCACCCTGAGGCCTTTTGCTGTTGCTCAGCCTTCTTCTCCTGGCACCCACAACCCCCCCACATGTCTGACTTCAAAGTTCCTGCAAGCTCCTGAGCCTTGTTTGTTTATTGTTTTTAGAAGCTCATACAGTTTTGGGGTTTTTTTTTGTTTTTTTGTTTTTTTTTTAGGTAGGGTCTGGCTCTGTCATCAAGGCTGGAATGCAGTGGTGCGATCTCAGCTCACTGCAACCTCTGCCTCCTGGGCTCAAGCAATCCTCCAACCTCAGCCTCACGAGTAGCTGAGACTACAGGCACGTGCCACCATGCCTGGGATTTTGTTTTTTTGTTTTGTTTGTAGAGACAGGGTTTCACCATGTTGTCCAGGATGCCTTGAACTCCTGAACTCAAGCAATTCACCTGCCTACGCTTTCCAAAGTGCTGGAATTACAGGCATAAGCCCCTGCACCCAGCAGAAAAGCTCTTATAGTTTTCATATATCAAAAAGTAGGACTTCATGAAAGAATCTGATAATATTAACATTTTTAAACACAGAAAGAAAAATGTTTAGGTGAAGAGGTTATTTCCAAGTCACAAACCTACATGATGTGTTAGGGCAACTCAAAATACTACAGCTCTGGAACAATTGTGCAGACAATACAAGATTCTAGGGGGTAAGTTGATAAAACATACAATGGAATTTTGTTTTTTTTTTTTAAATTCTCATCTCCTCCAAAATTCTTTTAGGTTGACCCCAGACAAGTAGAGGATCTGAAGGTGAGGTTTAGAGGCTCTCTTGCTATTAGGAAGAAAGCAATGCAAGGGAAGGGTGTGGAAAATGGATGAAAATTGTTAACAAGCAAACATTTCCCAGTATCTGTACTGTCCATGTGAATTAATTATAAACAAGAGCAGGGCGATAGCCTGTCTCTAAAATGGCCCCTATAGTCTCCCTGGCCTGGTAATTCACACTTTTGTGTAATCTCCTTCCATTGAGTGCATCCTGGACCTAGTGAATCACTTCTAACATGTAGAATATAGCAGAAGTTATAAGATATCACTTCCAAAATTAGATTGCAAAACGACTGTGACTCTGTCTTGCTGGCCCTCTCTCACTGTCTCTCAAAGCCTTTGCCCTGGAAAGCCAGCTGTCATCTTGTAAGCTGCTCTATGGAGAGGCCCATGAGGCAAGGAACTGATGTCTTTGGACAACAGCTGGAGGACCCGAGGCCTCCCATCAGCCACATGAGCGAGCATGGAAGCGAATCCTCACTGAGTCGAGCCTTCACATGTAACCAGTGGACCTTGGTCCAAACACCTTGATTACAGCCATGTAGACACCCTGAGTCAGAGAAGCTGCATCCAGAGTACTGACCTATAGAAATTGTGAGATAATGAATGTTTGTTGTTTTAAGCTGATAAGTTTTGAGGTACTCTGTTATAATACAGATTACTAATACAAATGACAATGTGAGAGCCAAGAGAGACCCCGCCTACTTCTCCAGCCTTATTGTTCACCACTTTTATCCTGTGCTCCAACCGTAACAATTTAATTTTTGTTGTTGTTGTTTACCATTTCCTAACACTCTATTTGCTCTGGCTCATTGGTAGGTTTCTGCATACTCCATTCCTACTTCCTAATATACTAATCTTTACCACCATCCCCCCAACTTCTTTGTCTGTCTAATTCCTACTTCTTTTTCAACTCTTAGCTTAAATATCATTTCCTTTGGGAACCCCTCCCTGAACCTCCAGGTCTGGGTTAGTGCCCGTGATAGTGCCCCCATCACATCCTGTGTTGTATTAATGTTTACTCAAAAAATGGGCTGTCCACCAACCCTAATAGCCAGTGATTGCCACCATGGCAGAGATTGTGTCTGTCTTGCTTATCACTGCCTTGTGTCTCCTGAAGCAGGCACAGAGCCTGGCATATAATAAACAATCAATAAATATTTGTTGAACATTGTTGAGAACTAGGAAAAGAGGATTGTAAGGAAGGAGGATGGACTGCAAGCTAGAGTAATTAGCCCCCACAAAAGTAATCAAAGCAACAACAAAGGAGACCCAAGCTTGGGATATTTCTGAAAGTAGAGCTCATGGGATAGGAGTTAGGTGGCTTAGCTGTGTGTAGGGCAGTTGAAACTGTTCTCTGAGGTTCACGTGTAAAAGCGGGGTGCTTTCCACGGATGCCCAGAAGTGAATTTAGGTGGGGTGTTGTGATCAAATCTAGGGGTGGGAAAGGAGGGAGGCTGTATGGAAGAACATGTCGGGGGCGGGGGACTTTAATTGGATGTTCACACCAGAAGTACCTGTCTTGTCACAATGTTAAAACACTTTCAAATCTTCTGGTTATGATACTCTCACAAGGCAGAGGCATTTGGAAAATGTGCAAAGCATTTCTGGGATCTTAAAATGTGTCATTTGTCAGCTTTACCATCCAAGTCCAGTTCCATCATCTATCTTGGACCTCAATTTTCTGGCCCATAAAATAAGAGGTTCATCTACATCATTGCTAAAGTCCCTTTAACCTTTGTAAAATAAATAATTCCTCTATGATCTGAAAGAGTGAACAATTGGCTCATGTTACTGGTATAAGTCGATTCTCCTCAATGGAATAAAATATAATAATCACAAACAAAGTAAAAACATGCACTATAGCAACAAAGAAAATTAAGGGCTTATTAAAAATAGAAAATGATAATTTTACAACATCTGCGTTCATCTCTAAGGCACTTAAAGGAAAGTGGTTTGGGCCAAGGTAGATGAGTCAGTTCCCTCATTCCAATCTATTTGTGATTCCCATGAGAATTGCTGTCACTTCTTAAAGACTCCTTTTGCAAGACACTTGTGATCTATGGGTAAATGAAAAAGGCAGGTTACAAAACAAAGCATACAGTATGACTTCTCTTGGCATGTTGATGTACGCACACAAAGAAAGCCTTTTAGGAGGTGGTATACCAAAAGGCTAACTGCAGTGCTCTCTGGATGGTTAAATTAAGGGTAATTTTAAATTATGTTGTTTTAGCTTCTGTGGCTTTTGCTTTTGCCCATTAGAAACATATTATTACTTCTTCAATAAGTCAAGCACAAAAGCTTTGTCAAAACTCCTTTTATGTCCAAACTTGCACATCTGGAGTAGTATAAGCCTTGCAGAAAGAAGACTGTTGCCACAGACATCATTTTATCAACAGAGCCCCAGCAATTTGCAATGTGAGCAGGCTGGGCTGCCCGGGGCCTGCGTCCGGTCCTCTCTACACCTACAAGCATGTCTCTGATGTGCCCTTTGGAAAACAGAGGGATTATTTCCTCGTGTTTTCAGAATTTTGTGTAGTAGAAACTTTGATTAGGAAAATGAGGCCTCTTCCAGCTTTTAATTATTATGGCATCCATAATTCTTTTTAAATAACATTTTCCAAGATTCAAGTAAAATGCACTATAAGTTGATTGTAGACACTTTGGAGAATATAAAAAAGTAAAAGTAAAATAAAAATCACCTATAATCTTACCACTCACAGAAACATGTTTCATCCATTGAAACATGTTGGAATATGTTCTATTTTTTTTTCTTTGCTCCCTCCCAAGCTTACATATGTGAATGTCTTGATGTGAACCAGTCATGTCCTATTTTTTCCATATAAAATTATATCTGAAGCATTCTTCCATACAGTTGCTTTTCAAAAGCATGGGTTTAAGTGGATTCATGAGATGCTCTCATATAGATGTGTCGTAAGATACTTACTGTCCTATTGTTGGACAGTTGGGTCGAAGTCTTGCTTTCTTTCTTTTTTGGCTACTGTGAAAATACAGTTATTATATTTTCCTGGATTGATATTTTTGTCATGACAAAATGTACCTCTTTCTCCCAGCAATATACTCCTTGGCCCTTTAACTCACTTTATCTTCAGTTTCTATTTGGTTAATGCTTGCAGTGTTTGTAGTGTTTTCAATCCTTGTGCTTTCTAGTAAGCAGCATATAATTGAATTTTATTTTCCTTGATCTAGTCCAACCTTGTTTGTCTTTTGATAGAATATTTAGTTCATTTATATATAAATGTGGTTGCTGATATCTTAGGGTTTAAATCTACAATATTATTATTTTCTT
The DNA here is from genome assembly GCF_003255815.1 of Theropithecus gelada. Lineage (NCBI taxonomy): Eukaryota > Metazoa > Chordata > Mammalia > Primates > Cercopithecidae > Theropithecus > Theropithecus gelada. Next base: position 97,251,480 of record NC_037669.1, read on the forward strand.
TACCTCTGCTGTGTTCCCTTTTTCTCTTTCCCTGTCTCTAATTTAATCATCTTTGTTGTTATTTCATTTTCTCTCCTGTTAAGGTTTGTTAGTTATCTATCTTTTCAGTGGTTACCCAAGGGATTTCAACATGTGTCCTTGACTTTTGAGAGCCCAATATAAATTAGTACTCTTACCATTCTTCTTCAATTTTGTAAGGTTCTTAGATCATGTAACTCAACTTACTCCTCTTTTTTGTATAATTGTTGTCATATATTTTAATTCCATATGTACTTTAAACCCCACAAGACACTATCATTAAAATGGTGTTCTACAGTCAATAATCCTTTATATTTATTCACATATTTACCTCTACATTTTTTCTTCATTCTTTTGTGAGTTTCCATACTTCCATCTGGGATCGTATCCTTCTACCTGAAAAACAGCTTCACTATTGCTTTTATTACAGATCTGATAGTGGTAAATTATCTCAGTTATTGTTTGCCTGAAAATGTCTTTATTATCCCTCTAGTTTTGAAGGCTATTTTTGCTTAGGATAGAATTCTATATTTGTAGTTATTTTCTTTCAGCATTTAAAAAAACACTTAAATTTTTAAATTAACATTTAATTTAATCTGAATTTTATTTTTTATTTTTTATTTTTTTTAGAGACAGGGTCTCCTTCTGTCACCCAGGTTGGAGTGCAGTGGTGTGGTCACAGCTCTCTGCAGCCTCAAACCCCTGGGCTCAAGTGATTCTCTTGCCTCAGACTTCCAAGTAGCTAGGACTACAGGTGTGCACCACTATGCCTGGCCAATTTTTTAGATTTTTTGTAGAGAAGAGGTCTCATTTTGTTGCCCAGACCACTTAAAATTTTAACAACATTTAAAAAGTTTTTTTATTTTAAAAATGTTTAAATGTTTAAAGATGCATTTTTATTTCCATTATTTATTTTAAGAAGTCAATTGTCATCCTTACTATGACTTTTTAAAATGCAATGTGTCTCTCTTTTTTTCTGCCTTTTAAGATTTTTTTTTCTTTAGTTTTGTTTTATAGCAGTTTTACTATGATTTGCCTAAGTATGATTTTCTTTTTTTTTTTTAATTATTTTTTATTATTATACTTTAAGTTCTAGGGTACATGTGCATAACGTGCAGGTTTGTTACATATGTATACTTGTGCCATGTTGCTGTGCTGCACCCATCAACTCGTCAGCACCCATCAACTCGTCATTTACATCAGGTATAACTCCCAATGCAATCCCTCCCCCCTCCCCACCCCATCACAGGCCCCGGCATGTGATGTTCCCCTTCCCGAGTCAAAGTGATCTCATTGTTCAGTTCCCACCTATGAATGAGAACATGCGGTGTTTGGTTTTCTGTTCATGTGATAGTTTGCTAAGAATGATGGTTTCCAGCTGCATCCATGTCCCTACAAAGGACACAAACTCATCCTTTTTTATGGCTGCATAGTATTCCATGGTGTATATGTGCCACATTTTCTTAATGCAGTCTGTCACTGATGGACGTTTGGGTTGATTCCAAGTCTTTGCTATTGTGAATAGTGCCGCAATCAACATACGTGTGCATGTGTCTTTGTAGCAGCATGATTTATAATCCTTTGGGTATATACCCAGTAATGGGATGGCTGGATCATATGGTACATCTAGTTCTAGATCCTTGAGGAATCGCCATACTGTTTTCCATAATGGTTGAACTAGTTTACAATCCCACCAACAGTGTAAAATGTTCCTATTTCTCCACAGCCTCTCCAGCACCTGTTGTTTCCTGACTTTTTAATGATCGCCATTCTAACTGGTGTGAGATGGTATCTCATTGTGGTTTTGATTTGCATTTCTCTGATGGCCAGTGATGATGAGCATTTTTTCATGTGTCTGTTGGCTGTATGAATGTCTTCTTTTGAGAAATGTCTGTTCATATCCTTTGCCCACTTTTTGATGGGGTTGTTTGTTTTTTTCTTGTAAATTTGTTTGAGTTCTTTGTAGGTTCTGGATATTAGCCCTTTGTCAGATGAGTAGATTGCAAAAATTTTCTCCCATTCTGTAGGTTGCCTGTTCACTCTGATGGTAGTTTCTTTTGCTGTGCAGAAGCTCTTTAGTTTAATGAGATCCCATTTGTCAATTTTGGCTTTTGCTGCCGTTGCTTTTGGTGTTTTAGACGTGAAGTCTTTGCCCATGCCTATGTCCTGAATGTTACTACCTAGGTTTTCCTCTAGGGTTTTTATGGTATTAGGTCTAACATTTAAGTCTCTAATCCATCTTGAATTAATTTTCGTATAAGGAGTAAGGAAAGGATCCAGTTTCAGCTTTCTACTTATGGCTAGCCAATTTTCCCAGCACCATTTATTAAATAGGGAATCCTTTCCCCATTTCTTGTTTCTCTCAGGTTTGTCAAAGATCAGATGGCTGTAGATGTGTGGTATTATTTCTGAGGACTCTGTTCTGTTCCATTGGTCTATATCTCTGTTTTGGTACCAGTACCATGCTGTTTTGGTTACTGTAGCCTTGTAGTATAGTTTGAAGTCAGGTAGCGTGATGCCTCCAGCTTTGTTCTTTTGACTTAGGATTGTCTTGGAGATGCGGGCTCTTTTGTGGTTCCATATGAACTTTAAAGCAGTTTTTTCCAATTCTGTGAAGAAACTCGTTGGTAGCTTGATGGGGACGGCATTGAATCTATAAATAACCTTGGGCAGTATGGCCATTTTCACGATATTGATTCTTCCTATCCATGAGCATGGTATGTTCTTCCATTTGTTTGTGTCCTCTTTTATTTCACTGAGCAGTGGTTTGTAGTTCTCCTTGAAGAGGTCCTTTACATCCCTTGTAAGTTGGATTCCTAGGTATTTTATTCTCTTTGAAGCAATTGTGAATGGAAGTTCATTCATGATTTGGCTCTCTGTTTGTCTGTTACTGGTGTATACGAATGCTTGTGATTTTTGCACATTAATTTTGTATCCTGAGACTTTGCTGAAGTTGCTTATCAGCTTAAGGAGATTTTGGGCTGAGACAATGGGATTTTCTAAATATACAATCATATCATCTGCAAAGAGGGACAATTTGACTTCTTCTTTTCCTAACTGAATACCCTTGATTTCTTTCTCTTGCCTGATTGCCCTAGCCAGAACTTCCAACACTATGTTGAATAGGAGTGGTGAGAGAGGGCATCCCTGTCTTGTGCCAGTTTTCAAAGGGAAGTTTTCCAGTTTTTGCCCATTCAGTATGATATTGGCTGTGGGTTTGTCATAAATTGCTCTTATTATTTTGAGGTACGTTCCATCAATACCGAATTTATTGAGTGTTTTTAGCATGAAGGGCTGTTGAATTTTGTCAAAAGCCTTTTCTGCATCTATTGAGATAATCATGTGGTTCTTGTCTTTGGTTCTGTTTATATGCTGGATTATGTTTATTGATTTGCGAATGTTGAACCAGCCCTGCATCCCAGGGATGAAGCCCACTTGATCATGGTGGATAAGCTTTTTGATGTGCTAAGTATGATTTTCTTTGTAGTTACCTTACTTGGATTTCACTGTGTTTCTTAATATCTTTAATCAAGTTTTATGTCTTTCATCAGTTTGGGAAAATATTTTGCCATTTTCTCTTCAAATATTACTTCTGTACCATTTCCTCTTTCCTTTACAGAGTTCTAATTATATGCTTATTAGATTTTATTTTTACTATCTCCCATTTGTCTCTTAAATCTTTTCTATATATTTTTTTCTTTTTTCTCTTCATGTGTCATATGGATACTTTCTATTAACTTAACTTCCATATTACTAATTCTCTCTTCAGATACATCATCTAATCAGCTATTAAACCTATCTAATGTGTTCTTAATTTTGTTTACTATATTTTCCAATTCTTGGATTTTCTTTAAATATGTTTAAAAATATATTCCAATTCTCTGGCAAAATTTTTCATTTTGTCATCTGCTTTCTTAAGCATATTAATAATAATTATTTGAAAGGCTATGTTTAATAATTCTAATATCTGGATCAACTCTGGTTCTGTTTTTATTGTCTGATTTTTTTCTTTCTGCTGTCTCTTGATATCCTGGGAATTTTAGTTGAACGTGAAATATCATGTATTAAGTATTGTAGAAACCCTAAATGAGCTTTTAGCTTATGGCAGGCAGTTAGAGTTAGGACAGATCATGTTAATCCAATTGCAGATTGAGGGTGAGTATCAGTTTTTTTGAGGTCTAAGTTATTTTTAGCTAAACTTTACTCCCAGGGTGTAGGTCTCCAGGGGTTCCATCTGAAAGCCTGAGTTATTTACCAGAGTCTCTCTTTTTTAGTGGGACTTCAAAACCAATTTTTATCCCCCATCTCTCTGAGGCTGCAAAATCTGTTAATCTCTTCAACCTCTTAGCTGACACTATCTGCTCAGTTTCTCGAAGCCTACACTATTAGTGATTTTGTGATTCTGTATCACATAAAAGTCTCTTTTTGTTGCTTAGCATCTCTGGCTACACCACTCATGAATCCACAGATCTTTTGTTTGTTTTTGTTTTTTTGAGGCAGAGTCTTGCTATATCACCCAGACTGGAGCGCAGCGGCACAGTCTTGGCTCACTGCAACCTCTGCCTCCTAGGTTCAAGTGATTCTTCTGCCTCTGCCTACCAAGTAGCTAGGACTACAGGCACGTGCCACCACGCCTGGCTATTTTTTGTATTTTTGTAGAGATGGGGTTTTGCCATCTCTACAAGACTAGCCTGGGTTGGCCAGGCTGCTCTCAAACTCCTGACATCAGGTGATCCACCCACCTCAGCCTCCCAAAGTGCTGGGATTACGGGCATGAGCCACCATGCCCAGGCTGATCCACAAATCTTTTGAGGGGAAAACAGCACAGAATGTCAGGTCACCTTATTTGATTTCCCGTGTATCCTGAATCTTGGATCCTCAAGTTATGGCTGTCTTGGTAACTTTCCAATCCCTAAACAGATTTGCTTGAGTCTGAGCTTTCTAGCAGTTTTCAGTATGAGGTTTTTTTCCTGCAACAAGCTAATCTAGCATTATCCTCTTTTTTTGCTACTCTAAATATTACTTCAATTAGCATCCTTATACATAAACCTTTATCTATATATCTCCAAATTCCTTAGGATAGATTTGCCATAATGGAAATTTCTGAGTCAAAGAGTACACATTTTTAAGGCTTTTGATACATACTGTCAAATTTCTTTCTAGAAAGATCTTATCAACTTACATTGCCGGCAGCACTGTGTGAGGGTGTCCAACCCAAACTGTTAATTGATTGCTATATCATATAGTATGCCAAGCTTTATAATAAGCAAAGATAGCCTCAAATGCTTGGAACCAATTTATTTTTACTCTTAAAATCAGAGTCAATTACCCAACATTTGTTGAAGAGGAAAGCAGATGTAGGTATTAAAAACCTACAACATGATTGGCATGTTACATATGCTACCTAAAAAAGTTCTGTTTTATAGGTATAGTCCATTACATCAGTGCCCCAATTCCTGACCTGTCTCTGCATACATGTTCTTTTCACTTCTAAGACTCATTGATTCAGAGTTCAGCAATGTGACTTTCTTTGGCCAACGGGATTGCTGACTGACATGATACAAGCAGAGGTGTGAAAAAGCATTTATACCATTGGGCCAGTGCTGTTGCAGTTTTGCCACATCCATTAAAAGGGCATGCTTCCCCTAGCTTGTTGGCACCAGGACAAGGGGAAGAGATATGTGGAACAGAGCCATGCGAGGTAAACTTCTCCAGCCAACCCACAGATGCATGAAGAAGCCCAGCCAGGATCAACAGAGCCAGCCCCTGCTGACACACAGACATGTGAGTTATAATCATAAATGATTGTTATTTTAAACCCCTGAATTTTGGGGTAGTCTGTGGGGCAGTGATAGCTAACTGATAAGAAGGTATCATTGTATACATTTTACGAAGGAGAAAACTGAGGCTTAGATAGATTCAAGTTTATAGCCAACCTCTGTTACATACTTACTTATTTTATGCTAGGCGCCTTTCTAAATGCCAAGCTTATGTTATCATGTTAAGTCTCCTCATAACCTACGAAATAGATTCTATTACTATTATTGCCATGTTACAGATGAGGAAACAAGTAACTTGCCCAAGGTTATACAATTAGTAAGTGGTGAGTCTGGCATTGGAGCCAGGCCTCTCTTATTCCAAATTCCATATTTTATCCACCTCATTATGCTGCTTCTACTAAACTAGATATAAGGGTGTGGAGGTCTGGCAAAGATAGGGGGTTAAGTTAAAGGCCCTGAACCCACAGAGCTTACAACCTGTAGGGGAAGAAAAGGTGTACACACAAAGCATTCAATATGAGTATAAGGTAATGTTACAATATATGAGTATCAAAGGCTTTTAAGGTCATGTCTCCAGTTCAGCGCACTTCATCTGAGCTCCACACGTGGTGATCTGCAACTCTGTGCCTAACATCAATCACTATTTCCCACTCTGATCCATTCTCTGCTTGACAGCTATCTTTTTTCTTTTTTTTTTTTTACATCTATCTTTTAAAATTCAAAATCTAATCATATTGAATCTTGAGGAATCTATGCTAAATGAAATAAGCCAATCACAAAAGGACAAATACTGTACAATCCCCCTTATGTGAGGTACTTAGAATAGGCAAACTCACACAGACAAAGTAGAAGGGTGGTTTCTGGGGGTTTGGAGGAGGGGATAATGGAAAGGTACTGTCTAATGGGTATAGAGTTTCAGTTTTACAACTTAAAAAGGGTTATGGGCATGGATGGTGGTGATGGTTGCACAACATTATGAATGCATTTAGTGCCACCAAACTGTACACTTACAAATCTCTAAGATGGTAAATTTTGTTATGAGTATTTTACCACAATAAAAAAATTTGGAAGAAAAAAGTGTAATCACTTCCTAGCTTAACACCCGTCAATGGCTTTCACTGCTCTGAGAATAGAGACCAAAACCATGAGTATGGCTTACACAGCACTGCATACTCTGTTCCGTGCTCACCTCTTTAGTCTTATTCAGCTCCAATTCTCCCACTTGCTGTTTCCCTCTTGATCTCCAGCTTCACCACCAGAGTTCCTGGTGCCGAGGGCCTTTGCACATGTCATTCTTCCAGCATGAACTGCTTTCCAGAGCGCTCCCACCTCTATTTAGATAGCTCACATCTTCAAAGTAGCCCTCCATGATTTCTCAAACAGGGGCACGTTTTCCTGCCATCCTCTTTTAGAGCTCTTGGTTCTGTTCTTTCACTTCACTTTGTCACTGGTTTTATTATATACTTGTGTGCTTATTTGATTAATTTTGGTCTTTCCTGCTAGATTTTGATCTTCAGGAGATCATGGACAGTGTCCGTCTTGTTATTCATTGCAGCTACAGCATCTGGCACAGGACTTCATATGAAGTGATAAATTAATGGCTCAATGAGACAAAGTACAGGAGATGCTGTTGGCTCCTGCTCCTACCACATCCCCTCAGCCCTCCTCATTCCCTTATATACTGAAGGCTTTCTAAGGAAAGTACCTGGGATTCTCCATCTGAGGGCTTTCTCTGGAATGTTCAGTCCACAGCTGTGGGGCACAAGGAAGTGCTGAGACTCCTGAAAACAGCTCCTGCCAAGATGGATGTTAAAGCCTCCCCACTACCCTAGGGTGGCTCTAAGGAGCACTCTACACAGCCTGCAGAGTTTCCCTCTGGAGTGAGCTACCACTTCCTGCAGTGATGGCTTTAGTTCACCCTGTGTTTGGCTTCCTTCCCTTCCTTGTCTCACTTCTCACTCTCTGGTTAGCTTCCTGGTACCACCTCTCAAATAAACCAACTGAAGAGAATGTCACAACGAATGAAAGTCATGGGAAGGGAGAAGACATCCCCATAGAGGGGTGATTTGGACAGTTTCTATGCAGCACCTGGGATGTTAATTGGACTTTGCAAGCCTGGAATTGGAGCATGGATGCAGCTCTATTTGCAAAGTTGCAAAGGAGAGGTGTAGAAAAATGAGCGGGATGTATTGGATCTCCTTCCCTGCCCACAGAATGAATGACTTTTCTGCTCTAACAAGCTGTCTTTGGGTTGTGTTAAGAATTCTTTTCCATCGCCTTCAGGAACCTTCCTTTTCCTAACTGGCGAATTTTAATGTGACAGTGAGATCATTTGTTCTTCAGGTCACATTGCCAAATCAGCCCCATTACTATTTGTGCTTTTACAAAATGTCTCTTTCACAGTACAGGATCAAATACTTGACAGAATAACAAAATATGGGACAGAGAAAATTAAAGAGCCTGGTCTCCAACCCTGAAAGTCAGGCCAAGGGCTGGCGATTTCTCCGGTGAACTAAGGAGGAAAGGGGTGACGGAAATCTGATCAGAGTAGCACAAACAGAAGGTTTCTTCTCCTTCACCCCACAGTCGTTTAAAATGTCTGTCAAATGATTGCCCCATCCAGCTTGGCTGTGAACCAGTAGATTCAACCAGTCTAGAAGAGGGTTTTTGGTTTGTATTTCTTTTTCTTTTTTTTTTTAATTAAAGGAAGCGAAGCCAGCAAGCTTACAGCCTTCTCTTTGATGGATGTAATTCAGTCCAAATGCCCAAATGTACATTGCAGATTCTCCAAAACACTGATAAATATTCCAAATGATATATTGCCTACTGAAGGAAACTGTTGAAGAATGGTGTTCCCCATGCAGAACTAGGGACCCAAGGCTCCCTCTCGATTTGGTGCAAGAGTTCCAGCAGTGGCAAGACTGCTTACACAGCATCTGGGTAAAAGTCAACTCACTCATAGCTGGGCCTCCACCAGCTCATCTGCAGATGTTTTCTGGATAGAATTTGTGTATGATATACAGCAGATCATTTAGGTTGTTTGAAAAAAAATAAAGCAGACTCTCAGTGAGAAACTCAATAACTGAACATTCATTACTATCTTCCAAGCTTTCTGAGGTATTATTCAAGGCAGAGACCTTATCTATCTCGTTATTTTCAGAGTTTTTACCTGGATATAATAGTATCCTCCAATCCTGCACCTGTTGACAATAAACCAAAAATTTGTGCAGGCTGATGGAGATGCACAGTGGAAACTAAGTCAGGGACTACGGATGACTCTGGAGTCTTGTGAAGAGCTGACTTGTTCAGTGTTTCAACAGGTGGAGTCAATGTTAAGTGAAGCTGGTCATTCTAGTATAATGAAAAGACATTCAAGGAGAATTGAAATGAACCATAGGGAGAAAATTAAAGGTCAATACTTTTTAAATGAGTCTCTCTCTCTTTCTCTCTCTCTCTCTCTCTCTCTGTCTCTCTCTTCTCCTTCTCTCTCTGCTCTTCTTAAGCACCTAGCTTGGAAATCCTCTCCAACCTTGAAGGGCCAACTGACAAGGTACCTCCCTACTGCCTTACTAGTTAATAGCTAATATGTACTGAACCATCACTATGTGATAGATATTATCTCAATAGCTTCCTGGACTTACTCTATTTAATTTTACACTGCCATATACTAAGATAGAGAAAAAAGTCTTAAAACGTGGCAATAGAATTTCTGTTATGAAAAAACCTGTCTTTTGAAAGCATGAAGTATTTGATGAGTATAAGGAGATCGCACAAACTGGTTCACTGAGTGCTCTCTCCAATGCCCTTCCACCGTGCCCTCCATGCTGGAGATAGAGAACTACAATCTCCATCTCCAGATTTCATGCAGGTTGGGGTTCACCTTAGACCCAGGCTCCACCAAGAAGATGCAAGCAGACATAACTTGGAAGAAGGAAAGGAATTCCACAAGGTGGTATCCTACATGGGGATATGGCAGAGATGAGTTTGGCTTCTCTATGGCTGGCAGGGACAGGTCACTTCCTGCTCATAGGAGGGACAGCATGATCCTGGGGCCAAGATGGCAGCTGTTCCCTTGGCAGTTTGATTCTCGGACATCGTGGTTGTAGGACTTGTTCCTAGAAGCCCATCTAGAGTCTGTTTCTTCTTCATCCCAGTGAATCTGTGGGTCACCTAACATACCTTAATAATAAGGTATTAAGGTATTTTCTGCTTAAGCCAGCCGGTGTGGATTTTGTTGTCTGCAACTAAGATCATTTCTGACACACAAGGCAGAAGATTAATCCTCAAGGGCCTGGGTCCAGCTGGTACTGAGGCTCCAGAGAGCAGCAGTGACTGCCTTGCATAAGGCAAAGAGAAGCAACTGTGTTGAAAAAAACAAGGGCAGGAGGAGAGGAGAGGAAAGCAGACAGCACACACATGGCATGGAGTACAGGAAGCAGCAACAGAAGCCTCAATTGTGGTTGCAGACGAAGAGCAACTAACTTGGATGTTGTTTGTTATGTGGTGCATGGGACATGACACATCCTCAACTTTGTCAGTTCTTTGGTAAAGTCTATTATTCTTTGACTCTCACAAATGCTTTATATAAGTGCAGGTTTGTTGTAGGACCTAGCAAAACAGTAAAATTTCTTTGGACTGATTCATAATAGCAACCATGATGGAAGTTCACTGAAGCCATGGGGTGGCCTTGCAACCAACCAGGCCAAGAAGCCAGGAGGACCCAAGTGCCTTTCCCTGATTCTCAAGGAGCAAGAAGCCCCCAGCTGACATCTGTGCATCATGCCTGCACAGTATCATTGTTTCCATTTTCTGAATGAAAAATTTGAGGCTTAAAAGGGTCATACAGTGACTCAGGTGTTCATAGTTAGATCTGCCTGATTTCAAAGCCTGAGCTCCCACTCATAGTAAGCTGCCAGTTTAGCCATAAAGCCAAATTAAAGTACCAGGAAAAAGCATATGATAAATACCAAGCCAGCAAGTAGAATATGCAAAAGGGACAAGTCCCTGTGCTACCCAGTCACAGTCTGGGGATCTCTTACTGTCCACATGGACATTGCAGAGTTGAGGGTTCTCTATGAGCTGCCTTCCCCTGGCCTTTGCTCTATGTGGTTTTCTGATGATCTCACCTTCTCTTGGGCCTCAGCTGTGAGCTCCCTCCTGGTTCTCTCAGAGATCACTAGCATTGTTGTGGCCCTGGTCATACCCTTGTCTGTGTTCTTTGCTCTCTAGAGTCCTTCAAAGGCAACATTTTATCCCTCAAGAACTTGAAAGAGGGGAAAGAGAGAAAGTGCCTTTCTGTCCTTTTTCAATGCCCTATCTTTATCACTTTGCTGCATGCCTAACACTGATGGAAACCTTACTCAAATTGGATTAAGCAAAAAGGAAAAAAAAGGAGAGAAGGGAATTGATTAGCTCATGTTTCTGAAAATCCCAGGGATTTTAGCTTCAGGTCTGGTTGGATCCAGGGGCTCAGAGGGTCTCTCATTCTCTTACTCTGTTTCCTTTTCCCCTCCATCTCTTTACTCCATTTCTTTTATTCTCCAGTAGAGTCTCACCTTAGGTGCCTCTTGGCATATTCCAGGCTCACATTCTTAATGACTCCCAAAGAAAGGGGCTTCGCTTTCTCAGGAGATACAACTCAAGTCCTAGAACTGACTCTCATTGTCCACTTCTGAACCAAATCCTGTGATCAGGGGTAGAACTGCTGTAATGGCCGAGACTGGGTTATGTCCCACCCCTGGCACTGGGACGAGAGCAGCCTACTCAAACCACAGGGACAGAGATAGAGAAGGAATGGCTTTCCATGAGAACTCCAGGGAGCATCCCCACAAGGAGAACAGATGCTGGCTGAGCTAAAACAAGAAACATCCACTGTTCTGCCTTTACTGCCTTCTCTACACCCAGTCTTCCCTTCTCCTTCACCACATAGTCTGTTCAGAGCATCACTCCTGGGGTCTGTTGGAATCTATCTGAATGCATTTCCTCCCTTTCTCAGTGGAACTTTCCAGATTGTGGCTCTGCAAGGGACACACCCCTTGCTTGCTGGCCATGTCTGCCCAGCCTTGCTTCATTTTATTCCCAATGTTCGGCACAGTGACTGGCACAGATACAGTGTTTGGACAATGTCTGTGGCCTGACTGGATGAGGCCAGGGGAGCAGAGAGGCCACCGAGCTCTTTTTCATTGCTGGGGTGGACCCAGAACAACTCCATGGTGCTGTCTCAAGACTGCAAGGGAAAGACCCAAGATTCCAGACTGACGGAGCTGTCATGTTGGGATTTCACTTGGCTCTGCTTCTTCTTTCACGTTGCTAAATTTTTTACAATAATATATGCCAAAGGGCTCACCATACATGAAATTTCCCTTAGTTGAAAAGAGCCCCAGATCCAGGGTCTGGGGTTGGAGAGAGAGAAGCCAGGATAGGTGCTGCTTGGGAGTGAGGTACAGAAGAAAGATGTCCCAGGGATGATGCTCTCTTCCTACCTGCTGAGGCCTGTGATGTTGTCATGGGAAGAGGGGAGGATGGAGGAGGCATCAGCTGTACTTGCACACATGTTCCTGCCATGAACGTACAGCATGGGATGAATTGACAATGCTTCACTGGGATGACCCTCAAATGAAAATCTCCACTCCACTGTGGCTGTTTGAACAGTCAGGGCAGTAAAAATGCTCATTTCTCCCCATCTTGATCATATCAGAACTTTGAGTCCTTCTTTTCCATATGCCTCATGAATTTGAAGAAAGTACAAAGCCATGGTTGGATGATAACCCAGGGCCTTCTTCTCCCCATAGATGGGGCTGTTCCCATATGAATTCCAACAACGCCCTTCCAGAGGCCCTTTCGGGATTTCATTTAGCAGGAGCAGTTGGTAAATGGAGGCACCAGGGACCTGGAGAGCCATTTGCTTTGAGCTACTATATTAGTGCTGTGTCCTTATAGCCAGCCAGGCAGGGGGCCCACAGCACACAGACCCAGTGAGAAGACTGGGCAGCCCCCACGCATGAATTGCCAACTTAGTGCTCCTGGCACTCCTCTGAGTATGGAAGAAAATGACTGCTGTCAACGGGGTAACAGTGATGACCTTAGAGTGTCTGAGAATCTAGTTTAAGACAGACAATCTCCAATAAGTTGACCTAGAAAATTCCTGTCACCACTGCCCCTTTACCTCTCTAGGTCTCAGTTTCTTCCCCAGAAGATGAAGGGTAGACTCCATTGTCTCCAAGAGTCTTGAGTGTTAACAGCCGCACACTGAGCTTTGCCTTACCTGCTTCCTCTACCTGGAAAAGGACAAAAGGAGAACAGTTATTTACAGACCACTGAGCAGCCCTCTTCAATCTTGGAGATGGTCTGCCTGTCCTCTGACTTCCTGTTGAATGTTTACTTTGGGGGCACTGCAGCTACAGGGGAAGTGTTTGTGTCATCTCCCTACTTTTGTGCTTTGGTTCAGAGAAGGGAGCCTCCACCCACACTTCTGCTCCCTGTCTCTTCCCACCTCCCTCATGGGAAAAGGAGTTGATAATCCAGTGGATCCAAACCTGACATTCGCTGGGGCTTTACACTTAGTACAAATGCATTTCCATGAGCCCTTTCCCGCTGCAAATAACAGCTTGTAGTGTGTAAGCGCACGCACATATGTTAGAACACATCTCCAGGATAAATTCCCAGTGGAGGAATTTCCGAGTCAAGAGCAAATGCATTGAAATTTTTAAACTTCCGATTGTCCTCCAAAAAGGCTGTACCTCGTGGCAGAGAGTGCTAGTAATGTACCCAATATCCATTCTCCCTTGGCAATCAAAAAGCTACATATCTGGGACTCTCTTGTAAATGGGGTGGCCAATGAGACGTAAGCAGATGTTTTGAGTAATACTTTTAAGAAGGCTCCTTGGCTTCTGGACCTTCCTCCACTTTCTGTGTGGATCTCTGTCTTGACGGCAGGAACTATAGCAACCTTGTTATAACCTCAAGGATGGAAGCTGTATGCTAAGTACAGGGATAAGAAAGGCCAAATGAGCCTGGGTCCCTGAAAGTCCTTGTAGAGGCTTCAAACAGTTCTGAGCTGTTTCTCGTTAAGTAGGCAAAAAAAGTCCTAATTGTTCTAAGCTATCTCAGTCAGGCCTCTACTGCTAACAGCTCAGTGTAGTCCTTAACTGATTCACACTGACTTTCTCACTAATAGCCAATAGCGTATGTCTACTGTGTGTGTGTATGTGTGTATATGTGACACACACACATATATATATGGAGAAAGAGAGAGAGAGAGAGAGAGAGAGAGAGAGAGATGGAGTCTCACTCTCGTCCAGGCTGAGTGCAGTGGCATGATCTCAGCTCACTGCAGCCTCCGCCTCCCGTTTTCAAGCAATTCTCAGTCTCTTGAGTAGCTGGGATTACAGGGGTCTGGCACCACACTGGATAATTTTTTATTTTCAGTAGAGACAGGGTTTCACCATCTCTGGTCTCTAACTTCTGACCTCAAGTGAGGACAGGCCTGGCTCACTTGGCTAGACTGGTCTCAAACTCCTGACCTCAAGTGATCTGCCTGCCTTGGCCTCCCAATATGTACACTATTTTTGACCATTACATTTCTGGTGGAATTATCCTCTAAGAAATCCAAGATGTGGGGCAAGAAAGACTGAAGTAAATTACTGAGTTGTAGATTTCAGAAGCAGCTATATTCAGGGGGTAACTGTATCTATTTGCATAAATGAGCCACTAAACAGATCCAAGCAAGTGACCCACGATTGTCCTGTAGGGTGTGTGGAGGCCAGTTCATAGGGTTCTCAGTCATGTATTTCCCAGGATATGTACCAAATGGACTTTTTTTCAATGAAACCCAGAGTATTTACCACTAGAGGATGTATCTTCCTTCCCTCACTCATTCAGAAAAAAAAATCTCCTTCCGTAAGCCTGCATAGGCTGGAAAATTCAAATAACAGTCATCTGCAGGAGCAAAGGCGAAGGGCAATGTTGAGGATGAGGAGGTAAAAGAAGGGAATGATTCGGAATTATGCAAATTGCACATGACCACAACTTAACGTTTATTAAAGGCACTGCAATGAGTTAATCTTTAATTTCAGGAAATGAATGTCTTTTATAATTATCGTCCTCCCAGGTAGCATGTAATTATCTATAAAAATCAGTGCATAGCAGGGGCCTTATCAATGCCCTGATTTCACCTCCTGCTCTTGCAGGATGGTGAATACTAACTGTGGGAGGGAAAGTGGAGGGTCCCCATGGCAAACAGATTTGATAAATTCAGATGCTAGCAAAACGGCCTATCATGCCATCAGTGAGCTGGCCAAATATAACCTTGAATTTAAAATATACAATAGGGAAGATTTACAAAAATTATGTTACCAAAAATGATTATTACATTTTCAAATGCATTCTTTTAAAATTCCTTCAAAACTTCATTTCAGCACCATATCTGGAGAAAGAAGGCCTGGATGCTTGGCTGGGGGAAGGACCCTCGTGCTTTGCCTCTTCTCTCACAGCAGCTCCCCCAGGCCTTACTCTGGCCTCATTTTTCTGATGTGGACACAGCTTCCATTGGATTATCTGGCTTCCCATTTCCCCACTTGCTTTGAGTCTGAAGATAACTTTTAAAGACCCAAATAGATGCATGGGTTTTAAACTGAGTAGCGTTATAACAAGTTGCTAGAATTTCTTCATGCATTTAACAGACAAGTACTTTTTAAAAAATCTTATATACTTTTTGAAATGGCTAATATATATAGGGCCACCCTGTAACAGAAGAGTAGAAGCAAGACTGGAGGAGGATGAGGGGAAAAGATAGATATTACAGGAATTTACACAACTTGGCAGTGGGGAGGGAGAGGGAGCAGAAGGGGTGCAGCGTGGCATTGGGGAGAATGGAGGGAGAGATGGCAGGTCAGAGATGCTAGTGTGGCATCACACCAAGCTGGGTTTCATCTCTGTGCCTCCATTTGCTAGCTACATGGCCTGAGGCAAGACATTGAATGACTTAGCCTCAGTTTTTTCATCTGTAAACTAGGAACAAAAGTAATCTACTGCATAAAGTTGTAGTGAGGATTAAATGACATAATTTCTACATAAAGCCAAACACATGATAGGCACTGAACAGATGGTATCTCTTATTATCATTGTGGTAGGTAACCTCCAAGAAGGTCTACTATGATCCTTGTCTCTTGGTATTCAGCACCTTGGCATGGTCCCCTCCCAAAATGAATCAGTGCTGACTGATGTGATCAACAAAAGACTGCAGAATTGATAATTTATGAGGCTCTGAGCCTTCTCAAGTGAGATCACAAAAGGAATAGCAGCTTCTGCCTTGGCGTCTTGAATCAATTGCTCTGGAGGAAACAAACCGTCTTGTCTTGAGGACATTCAAGCAGCTGCATAGAAAGGCCTGCATGGAGAGGTGCAAACTTGCCATCCCTTTGAGCTAGCCATCTAGGATGCAGATCCTCCAGGCCCACTCAGTCAATCCTTCAGTTGACTGTAGCCTCAGCTGACATCTGACTGCAACTTTATAAGAACCAATCAGCCAAGTCGCTTGCAGATTTTGGACCTAAACAAATGGTGAGACACAACAAATGATCATTGTTGTTTTATGCCACTAAGTTTTGGGGTTATTTGTTATGCAGCAATAGACAACTAATACGGGATGATGATATTCATTATCTAATGCTACATAATCAGATTTGAAAACCTAGTGGCTCAAAAATAACAAAAATCATTGATTATTTATTGTGGTTTCTGTGGGTCAAAAATTTAGATAAAGCACAACAGAGACAGATGAACTTTGCTGTGATGCTCAGGGTATCAGCTAAGATGGATTGAAAGCTATGGGCTTGTATTAGTCTGTTCTTGCACCGCTACAAAGAACTACTTGCTACTGGGTAATGTATGAAGAAAAGAGGCCCAATTGACTCACAGTTCTGCAGGCCATACAGGAAGCATGGCTGGGGAGGCCTCATGAAACTTACAATCGTAATGGAAAGTGAAGGGGGAGCAAGCATATATTCACATGGTGACAGAAGAGAAAGCTTGCAAAGCAGGAAGTGCCACACACTTTTAAACCATCAGGTCTCATGAGATCTCACTCACTATCATTAGAACAGCAAGGGGGAAACCTGCCCCCATGATCCAATTACCTCCCACCTGGTCCTTCCCACAACATTGGGGACTGCAATTCACCATGAGATTTAGGTGGGGACACACAGCCAAACCATATCAGGGCTGGAGTCATCTGAGGGCTAATTCGCTCATACGTCTGGCAATTTATATTGGTTGTCAGTTGAAAGCCTAGCTGGGGCTGCTGGCTGGTATACTCATTGTTATGGACTGAATGATATCCCCCTGCCCTCGAATTCATATGTGGAAGCCCAAACCTTCAATACCTCAGAACGTGACTGTACTTGGATATACAGCCTTTGAGAGGTAATTGAGTTAACATGAGGTGAATAGGCTCATTTTAGGGTTAGGCCATAATCCAATCTGACTGGTATCCTCATAAGAAGAGGAGACTGGGACACAAAAGAGACACAAGGATGGGCATCCACAGGGAAAAGGCATGTGGGGGCTCAGTAAGAAGGTGGCCATCCTCAAGCCATGGAGAGAGGCCTCAGAAGAAACCAACCCTGCTGACACCTCAATCTTGGACTTCCAAGCTCCAGAACTGTGAGAAGTAAATCTTTGTTTTTTAAGCTTCCCAGTGTGTGAAATTTTGGTATGGCAGTTCTAGCATATTAATACACTCATGCACGTCCTTTCCATGTAACCTGAGCTTCCTCACAACATGGTGAATCTGTTCCCAGGGAAACCAGAGAGACAGCAAAAGAGAGAGAGAGAGAGGGAAAGAGAGAGAGAGAGAGAAGCTGTACCACTTTTATGACTCAGTTTCAGAAGTCACATAGCATCACTTCTGACATTTTCTGTTCATTAGAAGTACGTCACTAAGTTATGACCATACTTGAGGAAAAGGGAACTAGACTCCCCCTTTCAAAGGAAAAACAGTCAAATAATTTGTAGACATATTGAAAAACCATCCCAGTCTTTACCATCACCACCATGTTCCTCATGCAGATTTTAAGATGCTGGCAGGCCAGGCAGGTGGAGGTGTGTATGCCCCAAGCAACTTGGATTGGGAATGTGGATCTGGAACTCAGGGCTAGAGATGTGGGCTTGGAAGGCATCCACACAGAGAAATAGAAAGGGAACGTGACCCTAGAGAAAGGGAGAGGGCTTGGCCTTGAGGAATGCCAAACTCAGCTTGGTGCACATGAATATGGATTTAAAATGCTGGGAAAGACCTCAAAAAGCCAGCTACCTAACCCAACTTGGATATTTAATAAAAAGAAATGTACTAGTTTTTTCCAGTCTACTAAAGCTTCCTACCAGCAATGCTCCACAGCCAGAATAGTTTTCAAAAAATGATGGACTCAAAGATGATCAGTGTGTGCAAACTGGGTCCTAGGTGACCTGCAGGCCATCCTGTTAGATCCTATCCAGGAGATTCGGCTTTGGCCAGAACCCAATCCCTGTCCACCTCCAGCAAGGGGCTGCTCTCTTGGGCTGTTAGGTGCCTCTTTCCATCAGTGACTATGACTGGCTATCTTGTGGAGACTCATAAACTCAACATAGGAGCTTTTTAAAACATAGAAGTTTTTAAAACAACTTGTATTTAAAATAACAAAACAATATATGTTCATTTCAGAAATAAATTCATACAGGTAACCAGCAAGATGGCAATAAAAACACCCATAATCTTACCACACTGGGTCATGGCTCATTGAAATTTTGTTGATATCCTTCTGTGCTCTGTGCTCTTACTGTGCACAAATATGTTCTTTTTAAAAATGGGATCATATGGAATGTTTGATACTTTTTTCATTAAATATGATACAATGTGAAATATCTTCCACTGCACTAAGTAAATATTATTTTGCAGCATCCTTTTAATGATTTCTGAGATGATCTGTGATTTTACTTAATCCTGTATGACTGAGGAATTAAGCAATTTCCAAATTTGTTTGGTTTCTTTTTTCCTACTTTTTATCTTGAAATAATTACAGATTTGTGAAAATCTATAATAAGATAGCACAGAGAGGAATCTCTTCATCCAGTTTCCCCCAATGGTTACATTGTACATAATTATAATACAATATAAAAATCAGGAATTTAACCTTGGTAGAAAGTTTGTGTGTAGTTTTAGTCATTTTATCACGTGTAAATTTGTGTAACCACTACCACAATCAAGACAAATAACTATTTCATCAGTACAAAGATTTCCCTCCTGTTACCCTTATATATTCACACCTACACCCTGTCTTCAACCTCTGACAACCACTAATATTTTCTCCATCTCTATAGTTTTGACATTTCAAGAATGTTATACAAATGGGAACCATGCAGTATGTAACCTTTTGAGACTGAATTTTTTCACCCAGCATAATGCCCAAGTTGTGGCATGTGTCAATTGTTCCTTTTTATTGTTGAATGATATTCTTTATATAGATGTAATAACAGTTTATTTAACCATTCACCTATTGAGGGGCATTTTGTTTCTTGACAGTTTTTGACAATTACAAATAAAGAAAGTAGGAACAATTGTGTACAAGTTTGTGTGTTGACATAAGTTTCCATTTCTCTGTGATAAATGCCCAAGAGTGTGACTGATGAGTCATATGGGAGGTATATGCTTAGTTTTTTAAAAGAAACTACCAAGCTATTCCCACCAGTCAGTAATATATGAGAGATCCAGTTCTTTGCATGCTCACAGCATTTGGCATTTTATTTTTTAAGCTGTCTTTCGTTGTTGTTGTTGTTTGTTTGTTTGTTTTTGAGATGGAATCTTGCTCTGTCGCCCAGGCTGGAGTACAATGGCGTGATCTCGGCTCACTGCAACCTCCGCCTCCTGGGTTTAAGTGATTCTCCCCTGCCTCAGCCTCCTGAGTAGCTGGGTTTACAGACACGCGCAACTATGTCCAGCTATTTTTTGTATTTTCAGTAGAGACGAGGTTTCACTATGTTGGCCAGGCTGGTCTCGAACTCCTGACCTCGTGATCCGCCCACTACGGCCTCCCAAAGTCCTAGGATTACAGGCATAAGCCATCATGTTATGTCTTTTTAAGTTGTTTTAATAGATGTATGGTGATACCTCAGCATAGTCTTAATTTGCATTTCCTTAATGGCTAGTGATGTTGAACATTTGTCCATATTTGCCATCTGTATATCTACTTTGGTAAAATATATGTTAATGTCTTCTGTATTTTTTAAAATTTATGACCCAGGATAAAGTTTATCTTAATATATATACCTTGGTTGCTTGAAAAGAATGTGTATTCTGTTGGTGGGTGAAGTATTATGTAAATGTCAATTAGATCAGGTTGGTTTTAGTGTTGAGCTTTTCTATATCCTTGCTGACTTTCTGTCTAGTGTTCTATCAGTTGTTGAGAGAGGGATGTTGAAATCTCCAATTACAATTGCAGAGTTGTCTATTTCTAATTATAGTTCTATCATTTGATTTATTTATGTTGAGGCTATGTTGTTAGGTGCATCCACATTTAGAATTATGGCTTCTTGGTGAATTGACCCTTTTATCATTATATAATTATCCCTTTTTTATTCCTGGTAATTTTCCTCGCTCTCGATTCTACTCTCTGTGAAAGTAGTATCACCACTTCAGCCTTTCAGTTTATTATCATCTAAACAACCCTATTCAGCCTTTGCAGTCATCCACAATTATTAGAAATTCTTGGTTAGAGGCTTTTGACTACATGTTTTTAAAGGCTTTGGGCTGAACTGACAAATTGCCCTGCATAAATTTACCAACTTAATACCTAAACATTTGGGCTAATTTAAAATCATTATAAACTAAAGGCATGGCTTTCCCAATTTGATAGGCAGAAATCTTATAACTCTATGGAGGTGGAGTTGGTGGTGATAGGTGCATCTCTAGATGACTTAAATTCAAAAAAAGTCAAGAGATCTAAGAAAGAAGTCAATAGATCTAAAATTCATAAATTGAGAAATAGGGGCATATGTATATTCTTAGAATCCGCGGGAATGCCAGATGCCACAGCCATAAGTAGCTGCCCTTGAGGACTGGACAGCCAGAACTGGACAGTGGGATAAGGTGACAGCTGGTTAATGAAATGGTGCCGCAGAGGACTGGTACTTTTGTATTTAAGTTCTCTGTAGCATTACAATTTTTAAAAGCATGTAAACCTATTACCCTGACTTTACAAATGACATTTGGTTGTTCGTTAAGCTTGCATTTAAATTTATTATCAGAACTCCCATAACTGTGTAATCCTAACACTAAATACAACTCAGCCTCTCTGGGAGCAAATTGTCACTCTCAACATTCCGCAGGCTGGTGGCGGCGCGGGCTGTCCTCGGACGCAAACTACACCTCCCAGGATTCCGCGAGCCAAGGGGGTGGTTCTGGCCGGGACCGGAGCGACTGAACTCGCGGCTTTGCGCACGCGCACAGGCTCCGCGCCGGGCTCTCCAGCCGGGCAGGCGCACGAGGGACACCTGCGAACCTGGAGGTGGCGGAGGCTGCGAACCCGGCGGCGCGGCCAAACCTGCGCTGGCTGCCTGGGCCTCCTGGGCCAGGAGCTGGCGCTGGGGGCGGCGGCGGTGTGGGGCCTCCTGGACGTGTTGGCGGAGGTGGCTTCAGTCCCGCGGAGCCCAGGCTTCAGGTAAGACGCGCGCGCTCGGGGCTGGCGCGCACTCTGACACCCGCCTGGGACTTGGAGTGGGGGGGCCGAACCCTCGACCCCCTGGAGGAGACGATGCGGTGCCGGGCCCCAGAGTGAGGGGGAGGTTCTAGGACGCCTTCCGGAGATAGGAGAGTTTGCAGAACTGAGGGGTGTCGTGTGAAGCGAGCTGAGGGAGGCGCGGGAGGTGGGCGGGGCGGGGGTGGACCCTCAGGGTCGGGGGCCGAGGACCGGGGCAGCGCCCTGGGGCTTGCCAGTTGGAGGCCTCAGCTCGTGGCAGGCACTGGCGTTGGGTCCTCAGGCCCTTTTGCTTTGGGAGGTGATGGGTGGTGCGCATTTGACGCGGGCGGTGGGGAGCCACGCGAGGTGCGCGGAGCGGGCCTGGGCCTCCCGAACTGCCAACCCGGGCAGGCCTGCAGCTGATCCCTGGGCGCCTTGGGGGCGAGTGGGGCACGTACCATGTGTGTCCGGTGTAAGAGCTTGCCACGGCCTGCTTGGCAGTGCCGGGGTAGCCTCTGAAGTAGGAACCCAGTGGACTCCTGACTCCGTGTGTGTGTAGGAACCCGTCTCCCGCTCACTGATGGGAACTCTGCTAAAGTATGTGACCCTCAGGCTGGAGTCTTGCACCAGGTGCAGAGCGACCAGTGTCCGCCTACTTTATGCCAGCCAACACTTAGAGCCTGCTCTTGGGAGAAACAAGGATCCGCGTGGAAAGGGATGACTTCAGGGTTATGGGGCGAGCTTGGTAGGACTTAGTAGCTAAGAGCATAGACAGAGGAGGTTTCATTCACCAAATGTTTACTATAGTAAGCGCCTGGCCTTCAAATCCTGGTTCTCCGCCACTAGCGGTGTGCGCTTGAGCAAGTCATTTATCGTCTCTGAGCCCCTGTTTCTTTCTCTGTGAAGTGGAGATGAAAGTACAATGCCTTTATCACGGGGTTGCAGTGAGGATGAAATAATGCCAGGCAAGTCCGCAGCCCAGTATGTCTAAACAGTGAGTGTGCAGCAAATATCAGCAGTCGTGGTGACTAACGATAGAAACTGTTTGAGGTGCTTGGAGTCCAGGTTCATCTTTACTGGGACTAGCTGCCCTCTCTGGCTCTCGTGAATCTTGCAGATCTTCCAGCTCATCCTTTCATATTAGTCATGAGGAATCTCAGTCCCGCAGAGCTAGGAAAGAGCATAGGTCCCCTCATCCCCAGGGATGGTCAGCACGTTCCTTCCTGAGCCTTGGGCCCCTGCGAGAAGAAGAGGAGAGTGGAGATCTTCAGCAGAAAGGAAGACATGGTGCTGGTGGCTGGACCCTCCGTGGCCATGTAAGTATGCTGGTTGGCAAGTTCTTGCTCTGAGCCTTGCTTTAGAAAATATTTAGCAATAAACAAAGCCTTCTAGTAAACATTGCACTAACTAGAAAATTAGATTACCAAATCCCCCATTCCCCAATGGTCCTTGTCAATCTCAGCTTGGTTGTCAGTGGAATACTTTCCCCCGGGACCTGCTAATCACGTGATTCCCAAGGTTTCTTAAATTGGATGAAATAATAAATGTGAAAGGTGGAACCTACAAATGTCATCATGGGCTTTGGAGTCAGTCTTGGTTTTGAATCCTAACCCCTCCACTTAATCGCTGTGTGACGTTGGGCAATTCACTTAATGCCTTTAAGCATACTTCCTTAAATGTGAAATTGAATTAATAGCATTTACTTCAGGTTTGTAGTGGGGAATAAATGAGATAATAATGTAAAGCAGTTAGCACTGTGCCTGGCTGAGAGTGAAAGCCAGTGAACAGGAGTTATTTTACCATTATGATTAATAATAATATTAGAAAAATAATAGGCATGGTGCTTTGCCTTTGCTGTCTCTTTGAATTCACAAAACCACCCTGTGAAGTAGGCATAATTTTGTTTTTCAGATCAGGAAATGAAGGCTTGGAGAGGTTAAGAATTGGCCTAGGGTCACATAGCGGTTAAGTGACAGGGATGGGAACTCATATCCTGACATCTCCAGCTCCAGAACTGGTGCCATGTAATTCTCCTTCTCTGCTGCCCATCATCCTTGCTGTTGTTGCATTCTTGAAGCCTAGTTATGACCTGGGGCAGCCTCCAGTCTTGCAGCAGGGAGTCTTCTCACACCAAGTGGGTGGGAGGCAGGACCCTGCAGCCTGGCTGTGTGCTTCCTCTCTGTGGCTGGTGTTGGATGTGTGGTGAAGCTGTAGGGGACAGTCCCTGAGTGAGTTCAGGGGAGGAGGTGTTAGGAAGAGGCAGCCCAGGTAAGGCCTGTGACCTCTTTAGGGTCTCATCACCGGACGGCAGGGCCGGGTGAGGGTGCAGGCTGGGTGGGACCTGGGAAGCTTGTGTATGAGAAGAAATGCCTTCGTTTAGCTCCTGGGAAGTGTTCTGGGGCTGCACAATTATCTGAGCCTGATCTCTGCTTTGCGAAGGAGAGCAGACCTTGAGCTGTGGATGTGAGGAGAAGGAGCCCCGGACTGAGAGCCAATATGCTGCCATTTTAATCCTGGCTGCCTGTGAGAGCTCACACTGCCTCTCAAGATCTCTTTTATGAAATAAAGAGTTGGAGGAAATCATTTCTAAGGGTTCTTGTAGCTCTAAAGGTCAGTGGTTTTGTAATTCTAAATTGATGGCTTAACCCTCTCAGCACAGTACTAGGGCACATGGGATAATTATCACACTAATATGTTACCTAGACTCCTTAGGGTGAGAGAATGTTCACAGCTCCCTAAGCCACCTGTCATAGCCGGGTACTCTCTGCCTGGCTGGGTGGGGAGGAATTACAGTAAGAAGCCTTGGGTTGCTAAGTTACAGTCTAGGGCCTGTGGTTCTACATTTCCAGGGCCACCACACCTGCTGTGCCCTTGACTAATAAAAACTCACAGCTCTACAGTTTACTCTGCTTCTCTGCCATTGAGTGTTCCTCCAAGTCTGATGACAGATGAGCACAGTACTAAGAACAAGACCTCTGGAGTGAGAGACAGGTTCAAATCCTGGTGCCCCTTCTTGAGCTTTAGGAACTTAAGCAAGGTACTTAACTCCACTAAAACTTGGTTTTCTCATGTTAAAAGAAAGGGGGGATAATACTGGTACTGCATTGGAGGGTGAGGCTTAAATGAAATAGGTCAGGAAAAGGGCTTAAGACAGCGCCTCTCACATAGTAGATGCTCAGTAAAGTAAGATGGTGAGACTGTTCATCTCTTTCCCCTACCCAGAGGCCAACATCCTCTTTCTTAGCTAACCTGGACAAGGATCAATCCTTTTGTTTTCTCTGACTTCCCATGTCCTCACTGGTACATACTCCAGCACCTGTAAGAGAATCAGATCTTTCACTCTGCCAGTAGTGACTGCCATTGGTACAATCTTATGCTACAAATTTCTCTGTTTTCTCCATTCTGAAAAGGCTAAGAGAGGGCCCCTTCTTTGCTGTGTAGTTGCTCCTCAGCCCTGAGCTAAGCCTCAGGAAGGGGTTGGGGAGCTGGTCTGCTGTATTGCCACACCCAGTGATGAAACAGACCCCGGGGTCCTTTGACAGTGGAGGTTTGTGGCAGGAATCATGGCACATCCTGGAGTGGCATCTGGAGTTGCCACAGTTGTGCTGGGTCGCAGAGCTTCCAAGAGAGTCACACAGTAGCCATTGTAAGGAACTGGAGATGCTGTCCAAATTTGCTCTGTTCAGGGGCTCCTTTCTCAGGGGACCTACCTCCTGTCTGCTGGCTTGCAGGGATGGCCATCTCCCTATGTCCCCAGCTGGTGGCTGCTTTAGACCCAGGCTCCATCCTTAGTCCATTTAGCTGTGGCCAAGAGGTCTGGTCTCATGTCTTGCCACTCCCATACCACAAGTGGTGCACTTTGTGTGGGAAGGAATGGGTTGGGGCAACTTGTTTCAAAAGAGAGCTTAGAATCTGGCAGGCTTCTCAGATTTCCCCAGAGCTTAGGCTTATGCATCATCTTAGCAAAAGCTGGGAACAGAACTTATTTAGCCTTTACTGATACTGATGGGGAGAGTTATTCTCAATTGAATCAGTTGTTTAACCTGGGCTAGCTAGAAATGCCTTGCTGAGTATCGCAAAATTGTGAAATGTTAGAAGAACCTTAGAGCAGTTCTCTCAGTATTGTGCACACATTAAGAATCACCTGGAAGCTTTATTAAGACACAGTTCCTAGGTCGTCCTCTCAGAGAGATTCTGGTTCTGCAGGTCTGAAGTGGGGCCCAGGATTCTGCATTTCTCAGATCCCAGGTGATGCTGCTACAACAGGTCCATGGATCCACTGAGTCCTGCTTTGGAGGACACCATGGCCAGCCCTACTCCCCGCTATGGAGTAGCCCACATGGGTTGTTCTTGTTTTTTGCTAGACCACTTCCAGGCAGGGGGTTCACTGCCCTACAAAGTAGCTGATTCCTCCATGCTCAAACAGTTATAGTCTTTAGAGAAGTCTTCCTCCAGCCGATCATGCTGAGCTCCACCTCCCCGTGACTTCTTTTTGCAGTTCTTACTCTAGGTCCCTGGAGCAGCTGGCACACCTGTGCTGGGCAGGACAGAATGGGAATCATATGTGCCACAGTCCACACTTGTGCCTGGGGCTTGGGTTGCATGTGTCACCATCATCCACGTGTGTCCAGTCAGGTAGAAGGGATTGTATCCACTCCTCAGGAGCGGCCTCACTCTTGTTGTGCAGCAACTCAGGTATTTGAAGACGCTTGGGTGCACGGGCTTCTTTTCTCCAGGAAAGTGTCCCTACTCCTTCTAGCATCCTACACAGTATAGGGGTTCTCAGTCCTTCCTCATCCTGGCTGCTCCAAGGTGAGTGTCCCAGAAAGATTCACATAGGGTGGGGTCGTATTAATGACTAATTGTACAGACTCTAATTCCTGACAAAAATGCGTAACCTGAACCTAATCATGAGAAAACATCAGACATTGAGGAATATACTAGAAAATAGCTGGCCCTGACTCTTAAAGGTTGTCAAGATCATAAGTCGAAGATAGACTGAGAAGCTGCCCCAGATTGGAAAGGAGTAGAGAGATGTGATAACTGGATGCCATGCTTCATCCCAGACTGGATTCTGGACCAGAAAATAGAAATCATATGTTAATAGTATTATCATTATAGTATCAATATTCATTTCATGAATTTTTGTTGTGTAACAGAAGGTTTTCATTCTTAGAAAATACATGCTAAAGTATTGAGGGCTAAAGGGGCCAGATTTCTCCATCTTATTTTAAAATGATTCAGAAAAGAGAGAGAATTTGTATACAGTTGCCCTTCTCAGGGAGACTTGTTCCAGGACCCCCCACAGATAACAAAATCCAAGGATGCTCAAGTCCCTGTTATAAAATGGCGCCATTATTTGCATATAACCTACGCAGTCCTCCTGTATACTTTAAATCATCTCTAAATTCTTTATAATACCTAATACAATGTAAATGCTATGTAAATAGTTGTTATACTATATTGTTTTTAAATTGATACTTTTTTATTGTATTTTTTTTTTTTTAATATTTTTGATCCACAGTTGGTTGAAGTCACATATGCAGAACCTGTAGATATAGAGGGCTGACTGTATATAGAGAGAATGATAAAACAAAGATGTCAAATTAGCAGTTGGTGAATCTGGGTAAGAGTGTAGAAGAGTTCTTTGTCCTATACATGCCACTATTTTGTAAGTTTAAAATTATTTCCAGATAAAAAGAAGGAGATCGCAGACCCTGTAGCCAGCCTACCTGGGTTAGTCTTATCATTGCTTCCTCTGTAAACCTGGCTTTCTAACCTCCCTGAGCTTTGATTTTTACCATCCAAAAAATAAAGATCATCATTGCAGAGTGAAGAACCTGGCACCTAGTGATTGGCCAGTGGATCTTAGCTATGATAATATCATTATTATTAGGAAAGGGAGGAGTTCAGGGTGATACAGTGGTAATGAGACCAAAGGAAAACTCAGCCTTATCCTGTCACCTCCTTCTGCTTGCTAATGTGGGATCTCAGGCTCCCTGGGTGTCTGGCAGGGACCTGGCTGCTGTAAAGCGTCACCCTGCAGAAGGCTTTGCAGGTAGTCACCTGAGCCCATAGTGTTCCAATGTTGAAACCCAGGTCTCCTGGCAGCTTTATCCCCTGCCTTCCCTGGCACTTCTGTGCCTGCCCCACAGCCTGGGCTCCCCAGGCTCTACCTGTCTGGGTATGCAGTGCCCACTGAACTGCACATGGCTTTGGACCTGGCCATCACTGCCCATGGCTTGGAGGCCTCATGGTTTGCTGGACATATGTGAGAACTAGACAGTGATGCTTATCTTACTGTGGACAGATTGTAGCAGTCATGAGTAATTGGGACATGTAGACACATAACAGAGATGCTCATCTTATCCTCCATCACCACCAAAACACCTCCAAAAACTTGCTCAAAACTCACCCACCCTCCAGCCAGCTTCCCTGGACGATTTCCTGTTGTGCACACTGCCTCGTGTTTCTTTGTGAATATTTTATGCTTCATATACAGGGTGTCTTCGGACTCTCTTGATCAGTTCAACCCTCTCAAATTGGGCCTGACGGTCCATCTGGATGTGTGTACACACTGGCGTCTGAGCATTCCCTGTAAGAATTGTTTTCATTTGATTTTGCAGTTCCACCTAGAAAACCTGGTGTAGGCGTGTTCTCTGTTACCTTTGTGAGCCACACAGCAGAGGTTCCCACCATTCTGTTCCCTGTTTGCGTCCCTGTTTATAACCACATTGGTACACAGTGATGCCAGAGAGGACCAATACAGGCACATGTCACTTCCAAGTGACCCATTTGCGCTAAGCAAAAGCCAGATGACACGGCAGGCTATGTGGCAAGCAAAGGTTTCTGCGTTATTTGGAGGCTGAACACCGGTGAGAGGGTTGCAAATGAGCTGGTGGAAAGCCGAATGTCCTGCCCCATACTCAAACCTTGGTTTATCCTCAACAAAGACTGACATCACCCTTCTCACCAAAGTAGTACTTTGTAGTAGTATACAGATGACTGTGACTTAATTCTGTTGGAGGTTTTCCTGCTTTGAAGGGGTTCCTTTTCTATTGATAAGGCAATATAGTCACAGCCATCAGCTATTGATGGTGGATTAATGTCTCCAGCTTTGACTTTGCTTTGCTCTTTATTCTAAAGCAAGAAGATACTACCCATGTCAAAGTTTTAATCTAAAAAAGTGAGCCCTTAACTAAATGTTAAATATACCTTGATAATTAAACTTATTAAGTTTTACAAGAACCACTCAGGCTGCCAGGATTTTGCCAAAGGATAAATAACCTTGGTCAGAAAACCTGATCTATAAATGCCTGAATTTATCAATAGCATTAGGTTAATATTTAGGAGCAAATGTAAGCATTATATTATTAATACCAGTTCCATGTACTACTTCTGATAACCAAAAAAAAAAAAAAGAAAAAAGAAGGGGGAAAGAGATTATTCCGAGGATAAGGTTGAGTTAATGAAACATGTTTACTCCTGACTAATTCACAACATATAAGACCACAAATCAATACAGGACTGAAAGCTTCCACAATCTAGCACTAGTACTTCAGGCTGCATTTAGGACAAAGACGCTTTTCAGTGACAAAATAAGAATTCTGTAATTTTCAATTGAAAGTGTGAACAATCCTTAAAAGTCAAATTGCTGTAAAAGTAATATAAACCCTTCTGCACCATTGCTGACCCCTTCCTGGCTGGGGCCCTGCCTGATCTTCTGCAGCCTGGGTCTGGCAGGTGCTGGCTGTCTGGTCCCTCCACCTCTGTAACCCTTCTCATGGAGGAGTGACCGGTGAGCAGCTGGTTCTGGCAGTCACACAGCTGGGAACCCGGGCACAGGCCATGGTGAGGCCAGCAGGACAGGGGATTTGCTTTAGACCAGAGCTAGCAAACCAGCGTCCATTTTTACCCAGCAGCAGTGAGGCCAGCAGCCCCAGGCCTTGGTGCATGTTGTCTTCACTCAATTTGAATAATTGTGAGAAGTTACAAATTAGGACATTTCACATTTTCAATAGGTTTATTGCTTCTCTGGGAAGATCAGAAGAGGGTTGCTATGGACTGAATCATGTTCCCCCCATTTATATGTTGAAGACCTAACCCCCATGTGATTATGTTTAGAGATAGGTTGTCCTAATAGTAAAGCTTAAATGAGGTCATAAGGGTAGGGCCCTAATCTGATAGAACTGGTGTCCTTATATGAAGAGGAAAAGAGATCAGAGTGTTTCTCTCTGTCTCTCTCCCCACCTCCCTCCCTCCCCTTGCTTTCTCTCTCCCTTTCCCCCTCCCTCGCCTGACCCTCTCCTCCCTCCCCACCACACAGAGAAGAGGCCATCTACAAGCCAAGAAGAGAGGCCTTACCAGAAACCAACCCTGACAGACCTGTGAGAAAATTCTGTCATTTAAAGCACCCAGTCTGGTGTTCTGTTATGGCAGCCCAAGCAGACTGATACAGATAGGTACCACCAGACTGCTTTCGTGCCATTCTCTCATCAGCTGGCATTAGGTGTTCAGTCTCCAGGTCACACAGCCCACCTTCAGCTTTACTTTCTCCATTGGCTCTGGCCCTAGCAGGCATGTGAGTGTGCACCTTCTACTCTGGGCCCAGAATTTCTGGGGCTTTTACTCCTTATCAAACCTCAAGGCCCTTGTGGGCTTTTCTGTGCCCATGTCTGGGGCTGGCCAGGTCCCCCAGAATGGAGCCTGCACCCAGCACCAATGACCAGCCTCACATGGTGAGCCCCCCCGCCCCAGGCAAGTGGCCCCACCCCAGCTGCTCAGCTGTTACTGGGGTCTGCAGATGTGACAACATTATCGACGCTATCCTCTGATGCTCACAACAGCTGGGATCCTAGAAAGGAAGATTCACTAAGTCTGGGAATCTGATAACATTTAGCTGCTCTTGGGAGCTTAGTAAAGTGGTTTGGGGGAGTGAATTGATAGCTTGCTCCTGCCTCCCTCAGTTTCTAAAGGGATTTTCTAGGCATGTTTTTAATCTCTTGTTGATTTCTTTTTTCCCTGTCTTTTGAAAAAAATTTTGTTTTATCATGCTTTGTCCTGGCTGAGTCACTAAGCTCTTTGTTCCCCACTCCAGGTGGTCTCTAAATTTGGTGCCCAGTGTAGAGGCAGAAGCAGATAAACATGGTGGTGTTGGAGTACCCTGGTCTGTGTGACCCTGGAATGCCGAGAAGGCGAGGTCCAAATGGTGCCTGGGCTGTTAGCATAAGACAGTGCTTAGAATCCATGTTCAAATCCTGCCTCCATTCTATACATGCTCAGGGACTTGGACACATTTACTTAGCTTCTCCCAGCCTCTGTGTCCCGATCTATAAATGGGTAATAGAAATAGTGGTGTTAGCCTCTTAATATTGGTTTGAAGATTGAATGAGAAAATATACCTACAGTGTTCAGTATACTGCCTGGAACATAAAGTGTTGGAGGCTGGTGGTTCTGAGTGTGTGTTTCAAGGTAAGAGTGGGTTCATATTTAATAGTTGCTGGTAATCTGGGAATCAATTTTAGGTGCTGATTGGATCCTTGGTAGCAGGATGGGACGGGAGGTACAGCACAGAATCACTTGCTCGCCCGGAGCAGTGGAGGGACCAAAACTCTGCTTAGGGCACGAGTAAGAGGAGTGATGGGAAGAGGCAGCTTTTCCTAGTTTGATTACCTCTGCTTTTCTAAAGGAAAGCAAACAAATAAGGATCAAGGTTGTCATGTCCCCCTTGAAGCCCTTTTGTCTCCTTCAAGAGTTTCACCGCTGAGCATGGTGATCACATCCACCCAGCATTCACTCATCTTCCCTTCTCCCTGCTCCACAGCCTGATGACTCTCAGCTGGTCAGCCAGTGGCATTCTCTGGTCATTGTCATGGGTCCAGGAGGGGACTGGGCTGCAACGTTGGGTGGGATGTGTGTGCCCTTATTTGGGCTTGCTCCTCCCTGATTGAGTCCTCTGGATGTCTGAGGTGTTTCTTTCTCTTCTCTGCGCCTTGCCCCACTTTAATGAAGACTGGATCTTCTGTATCTTGAGGGTGGTTTTCAACACAGTCTTTAGAGTTTGAGAACACTGGGTTAAGACCTAAGCTTCACACCTGTTGTAACCTTGGACAAGTCACTGAAACTCTCCAACCTCCGATTCCTCATCTAAAAATAGGGAATAATGATACTTCATAGGCTTGCGGTAAGTACATAGAGGAACGCTTTAGGGCGAGACAGCCAGGAAGCACTGAGCACACAGCTGTCCTGGCTTGGAGCAGGGGCAAGACTGGAGAACCCTTTGTTAGGGCACCTGCCATGTCCTTGCCCAAGCAGGAAAAGGGCTGATCTGTTTTTTTTTTCTCTGTGTGGAATGGCTCATGTCAGAGACCATCTGTCCTGTACTGATCCCGTCTCATTGGAGGCTCTGTAAGCCCAGAGGGTGGTGGGGTGCTTTGCATCAGTGACCATTGGACCTTCATGCCCACCCGCACATCCTAAAGAATCAGCCTCTGTTTTCAGGAAGGCACTAAGTAGAGACAAAATGTATTATCCTGGGTGGCCCATGCCTCCAAGTACCACCTCTCACCTCCTCATGACAAGACTCTGTCTGGGCAGCCCTTGTCTCTTGAGAGGCAGCACAGGTGGAGATGC
This sequence comes from Theropithecus gelada, assembly GCF_003255815.1. Lineage (NCBI taxonomy): Eukaryota > Metazoa > Chordata > Mammalia > Primates > Cercopithecidae > Theropithecus > Theropithecus gelada. The sequence goes on from NC_037669.1 coordinate 97,283,617, forward strand.
TTGGGGTTGAATCCTGGACTGTCAACACATGGCTCAGCCTCTGAGCCTGTCTCTGAATGGAAAATGGAGACAAAGTGCACCACCCTGCTGAGCAGGGGTAAGGAAGGATTTAGCGAGGCTGTGTGTGCGTGTGTGAGGGACCTAGCATAGCACTGGGACGTAGCAGGAGCTCAACAGGTTGGGGTGCTAGCCAGATCTGACTGCAGACAGGGTGACCTTGCATGACTGCTCAGAAGTGGGTTCACTGGGGGACAGAATTAAGGACAGCAGGTGCAGGAGAGGCACATTCCAGCTCTGCTTTTGTGCTCTCAGAGTAAGTGCACAAAGGAGGGTGGGCTGCTTAGGACTGAGAGGGAGTTCCTCGTCACTGCACAGTCAGATTTCTTGTGATGCTGGGATCCTGGCCCCTGCCCATTTCAGCAAAGCCAGGAGACAGATGAAGTGGGGAATGGAGGTCTTCAGTCTGAAAGAGTTCTTATCCCTTTGTCGCCAGTGCTCTGGGGAGGCAGTTGGTGCACAGAGGTGCTCTGAACGATCAGACATTAGGACCAAGCAGACAGTGTCTGTCAGACCAGGCTGCAGTCCTGTGGAAGACAGTGGCTTAGCTTCAAGTCTCTTCAGGCTCCAAGGCCAAGGAGGGCCACCTGGGCTCTCTCACGCCCTGAACCTCGTTGCTGCTGTTCTGTTGTCAGTGAGACTGGCAGCCTCTCCAGGCTGTGATAGCCCCACAGCAGTGTAAATTGGCCCGGAGAAAGGGGAAATCACTGGGTCTGTTGCCCAGTAAGCAACTTGGCCCAGTTATTCTTCACCATTGTGAATTTTCCTCCTAGAGAAGTATGCGTTTATTATCCAGGAACATTTCGATGTGGTGAAGAGGAAAGGCCTCTTTATCTTCTTTGGGGCTGGAGATCCGATTAATGTACTCCTTGCCTCCATCTGTTGTCTTTTGAAAACCTTCCTGAAGATTTTGCATGATCCTTCAGTTCAGCTGGCTTATGCAGGCTGTTGGGAGGAGGGGCAGGTGCCACCGGGGTGTGGGAAACAGGCTGACAGTGTTTTGTAGTGACACTGACTGCTCAGGTACTTGTTGGCTTCCTACTACCACACTGTGGCTACCTACTTCACAGTAGGTAGAAGTGCAAGGGTGGCTTTCCATGTCTCCACAGTGACAAAATACAGTAATATCTGTTTATTAAGGTTCCCCTCTGGATTCAGGACTAGATCTATTATTTTTTTTAAGTCTCCCAGGAGCAGATCCTGAGATCCTAAGACAAGGATTCTTTAGCAAGTAGATGATTTGTATTCAGTCCCAATGGACATGTAAACATGAATGGGGAGTGAGAAAGTGAGAGAGGGAAGGGAAGGCAGCCAAAAAGGGTGTGTGTCACGCTTGTTACCATTGTGGACAGCTAGAGCTTAATCCCACTGGGGACCCCTGGGAGCCAGTGTAGAACATGTCTCAAAGCTAACCTGCCTGCGGAGTATGGGAGTGGGGTATTCATCCGACAGTGGTGTAGGCTACCTGCTTGTAAGTGGTAAAGTTGGTAGAAACTCCCAGGCAATCAGAACTCCAGGACCTGATTGTTGCTCTGTCCGTCTCCAGCAAACCTTTCTTCCCATTTTCCCCTTGGAAGGGTAACTCGGAAACCTGAAATGCCCAGTGCAGGTCCATGCAGGCCAGTCTGTCCTGCCTTCCATCAACACTATTCTGGCAGGGCCTGAGAGTGGGGATAGGAGGATGGGAGTTGGGAGGGATTAGGGACTGGGGGATTGGGAAGACTTAGCAGCTAATTAGAAGCAGCCCCCGTGTCCCCCAGTCTCGAAGGCTGGTCTCTGCTTAGTTGCCAATTTGCCTCACAAGGCCCCCACCCATGTTTCCTAGTTTATGAGCTTTGCCCTAAGGCCCTGATATCAGTGCTTTGCTGGGATTGTCCACTGCATGTACACAGTCAGTCAGGTCCAGATGTGGACCCTAGACTCCTGCCTGCCTGTGGCTACTGCCCCATATCCCCACCTGCTGCCAAGCCTGCCTTAGAGAGGGGCAGGTGGCAGAATGATCACTAGAGAGATGATGAATACCTGGAATACCTGGGGGCTGAGATGCCCACTCACGTTGGAGGTAAGTCTTTCCTCTCTTCTTTCCGTATCTCCGTGAGGGTCTGGCTATTTGATATTCCCTGGGTTTGTCTGTTTTGGCTTTAGCTTCTATTGGAAGCTATTCTTTGATCAGGGCAAAATGTATGTCAGCTCATAGGACATGCATCTGCCTCCCGTCTCTCCAGAGAGGGCTTAGTTTTGTTTTTTCTGAATATCAATTTATTTCTTGTTTACTCTTCAGAATTCTCTTGTTTATAAATAGTGATTTATTTAATTCTTTATTGTTTCCTTTTTAGTGTATTTATTATGTCAAGTAAACACAAAAGTGTACAAACATATAAAGAACCCCACCATCCCCCACCATCTTCCACAGTGATCAGTATTCCCCTGTCGGGTTCTGTCTGTCTACTTTGTTTGCTGGAGCAAACCACATTCATGTCATTTTACATGTCATTACCATTTATAAAGATTCATGTTCTCAGCTGGGTGCGGTGGTTCACACCTGTAATTCCAACATTTTGGGAGGTTGAGGCAGGAGGATTGCTTGAGGACAAGAGTTTAATACCAGCCTAGGCAACATGGCCAGACCCCTTTCTCTACAAAAAATTTAAAAATTAGCCAGGCTAGTGGCCCGTGCCCATAGTCCTACCTACTTGGGAGGCTGAGATGGGAGGATCGCCTGAGCCCAGGAATTCGAAGTTGCAGTGAGCTGGTATCATGCCACTGTGCTGTAGCCTGGGCAAAGCAACAGTGAGACGCTGTCTCAAAAATAAAAAATAAAAAATAAAAAAATAAAAATTCACGTTTCTTATGTAATTTATTTTAAAAATAAATAACTTTTTTATTTTGAATACATTTTAGACTTACAAAAAAGTTGCATAAACCACTTCTCCCCACTTCCCCTACTATTAACATCTTACAGAGCATAGTATAATGATCAAAACCAGGAAATTCACACAACACATTAAACCACAGACCTTATTCAAATTCTGCCTGTTGTCCCATTAATGTTCCTTTTCTGGTCCAGGATGCAAGCTAGAATCCCACACTGCATTAAGTTGCTGTGTCTCCTTAGTCTCCTCCAATCTGAGGCAGCTCCTCCATCTTCCCTTGTCTTTTATGACTTTAGCCCTGTCAAGTACTGGCCAGGTATTTGGTAGAACATCCCTTAATTTGAGTTTAAGGTTTTCTCTATTAGCTAACCTACAGACCTTATTCAGAGCCAGAACTGGAGCTAGAACCATGGATCCCCATTTAGAAATATAGATTGAAGTTACACATTTTGGGCAGGAAAACCATAGAAGTGAGGTCCTGTCTCAGTGCATCATATAAAGGGGTACATGATGTCAGTGTTATTACAGGTGATGTTAATTTTGATTACTTGGTTCGGGGCATGTCTGGCAGGCTTCTCTACAGTAGTTTCCATTTTTACTTTTGTAATTAATATGCACCTCATGGGGAGATACTTTGAGACTATGCAAATATCCTCTCATCATACTTTTTCACCCACTAATTTTAGCATCTATCAGCAGATCTTGCCTGCAACAGTTATCACTGTGATGTTTGCCAAATGGTGATCTTCTAGTTCCATGATTGCCTCTATATTTTTTAATTGAAATTCTCTAAGGAAGATCTGTCCGTTCTCTCCTAATTATTTATTGATATCAATATTGACTCATGGATATTTTATTCTATGGGTTATAATTCATTACTATTACTTTTTAATTTTGGTACTAAAATTATACAAGATTTAGCTGTTGGGAGCTCTTTGATGCTGGCTCCTGTGCCTTTTCACTGTCTCCTCATCTTTTTTTTTTTTTTTTTTTTTTTTAATACTTTTACATTCTGGCACTACAAAATGTTCCAAGCTCGTCTTGTACTTTCCCTGCCCTAGCCCTGGAATAAACCATTTCTCCAAGGAGCTCTGGTTCCTTTTGTAGAGAAAGATTTTTAGAAAGCTAGTTCTGGGTGCTGGGTATACTGATTGCTGCTGCACTGTCACTGCTTCCAGGCCCTCTTGGTGAACTGAACTATAATTCCAACCTTTTCCTTAGCTATGACAGTTATCACTAGACACTTTGTGGGAGGAGAATCAGTGTCTGAAATTAGCACCTTGATCTTTTGTATATACAAAAAGTGTTTGAGCTGTGCTTGACGTAGTTCCTCTTACAAATGTCAGTCCAGTCATTCGTTTAGGGTAAACACTCACAAATATTGCCACTGCTCCCCCTGCTCATGTTCCTCCCTGGTGCCTTCCTCCCTGCCACCCCAGCATGAGCTCCTCTTCAATTCCCTGGTTTAGATCTGAGCTGAGGACCTCGGGGTGATCTCCCTTCCACCCCCTGGTAAGACAGTCTCTCCCTGTCTTTCCAGTCTCTTTTGAAACCTTTTTGTCCCTTTTCTAATTTTATCCTTTTTTTTTTTCTTCTCCTAACCTCAAATGTTAATGAACTCTCCCTCTTCCTGGTCTCTTTCTAGCTCCTGGCTTCTCCTCTTTCCTCCTAGAGATCAGATGTCAGAACTCCAGCTGAGGGCATGTCTTACTGATCACATAGGTGTTCTCTCTTGAGAAGAACTGTCCATACCTTGGTGGTGGTAAGGATACCTGGTTCTTATGGCAGGACCACGGGACACTGGTCAAAAATAGTCATATCAGCACTTTAATGTGGTTCAGCACAGTGGTTCTTAGCTGGTGGGGTTTTATGGAGAATGTCCACTTGGGGGCATGCCTATTTGAAAGAGCATATCCAGTGATATAATTTTACATTGAAAAGTAAAATACATAGATAGATGTTGATATAAAATACCGACATCAGAAAGTAAAGGTTGATGGAATTCACTGGTCTTGAGGAGCAGACGTTGCAGAAGAGAGTCTTATGAATGAGGGAGAAGGGGATGTTGAACTTTACAGGTCAGTTTGGGGCATGAGAGAATTTCTCTTTATTATCAATGGGTGAATGGGTTGAAAAGACTGAGGAAACACTGAGTTTAATTAGATTTCTCAGCTTCAGGGTTTCTAGGCTCACAGAGACACTCCCCTAGAGATGAACAAGGCTGACGGGAGGTGCTGTTAAAACCCAGCTAAGAAGGCAGCCACAGAGCTCTGGCCTCTCACCTGTGGCTGGCCCAGAAGTTCTCAGCCCGTGTTCCACAAGAGCCTTGAAGACTTGAATGAAGGACATGAAGTCAGGGCCCCACTATATTCTCCTTTCTGCAGGGCCCTCAAGATAGCTGTGACTTTATCCTCTTCTCTTACCACCAAGAAGGCCCATTAAGATGTGAAAGAGTGGAAGTTTTATTAAAGGATGAGCTTTGAGGTTGTGAGAATTTATTTAAATTTAAATCATCTGCAGACTTTGGGACTTGAATTGCCATCAGGAACATGCTGCTGTGCCCCCTTCATGCAGCGTGTGACCCACCAGCTTCCTCTGTGTGCTCCCTTCTGGGCGCCCCCATTCTAACACTCAGGCTCTCCTCTCCTGTATTAAATGGGGAGACACTGAGCTTGGGAGCTCCTAATTGGTTTTTTCCTACCTCTATTCTCCCAGAGAACCTCCAAGCTGCTCTGTTCCAAGACTTATAATAGCTCCCCATTGCCTATAGGATATAATTCAAACTCCTTGATCTGGCATCACACCCTCGGCTGATTCTTCTAAGTTTCTGTCTACTTCTTCTCCTTGTGAACCATCCATTCCAACCAGACCGGACTGTGTTGTGGCCTTGGGTCACATTCCCTGGACTGCCTCCTACCCCCTGCCTTTGTACTGTTCAGATATCACATCTCTGTCCCTCTGAAAGCTCCAGGAAACAGCCACACCAGAGGACTTGTTTGCTCCTCAGGAGGGGTCTGGCACTTCCTGCCTGCAGGGCCCACTGAAGCCTACCTTCTGCCCGTGCTGTGACACTTTGGTGGCCTTCGTTCTCATTCCCTACTGGCAGATGGCATCTGTGTAGAAAATTGTCACAGATCCTCTATTTGATTGTTTTCATGTCTCATGAAAAGGTTTCTTAGGGAGAAGGCTTCATTTACCCAAGTTATAGAAGAGTCCAGGGGAAACTGACGCGAAATAATCCCCCTAGGCTGGAGCACAGAGCTCAGAAACAGGAGACGCAGCCAGACCCTGCATGTTTACCTCATGCATGACACTTTGCAAACAGGTTCTCCTTCCATACCAGTTGGAATGTTCTGGCTGTGGGAAGCCAAAATCCCAACCCAGCCTAGCTTCAGCAATGAGGAAAGTTACCATTTCTCACAGCAGGATGTCCGAGATGGGGCTCGGAGATGTCACCAGGGTCCTCTATATCTCTTTGGCCATGCCGTCCTAGGCATTGTCTTTGCCTCAAGCTGGTTCCCTCATGGTCAGCAGATGGCAGCCAGCAGCCCTGAGACATCTTCTTTTTCTGTCTAGTGAGTGGGAACATGACATGTGACACCTCATTCCTCAGCTGAATTGGTCCCACTCGGGTAACTTGCCATGGCTGGACCAGTACCTGGCCCCAGAAGTAGGCTTTGCTAACAGTCCGTCCACCTGAGGTGCAAGGTCTGAGCTTCTCTGAACCTCATGGGTATCAGCCGGAGGGTGGCTCTCTGGACACACTGGGGATGTTATTAGGAAGAGGAAGAGGGCAGTGGCTGCTGGGGGAAGCAACAGTGTCCATTATGTCATCTGTCAGTACACTCGACCTGGATGCCCAAGAAGCAGTGGGTTGGTGACTGACCGGGCCCAAGGTGCCACCAGTGACACAGTGACAGCGTTCACTGTCTGGTCTGTCTCCATCTTCTTTGGAAGGAATCTTCTCCTGCTTAGCTTTAAAATCCTTTGTTTCAAATGACTGTGATGAAAAGTGACAGTTCCTGCCTCACCACTGATCAGTTTTTGCTTTGAGTCAGATGAAGGTAGCCAAGTGTGTCCAAACTGTTTTAAAATGCCAGTGTTTTGTCTATATCCCAGTGGCCCTTTATTAGCTACCTGGTGCCTTAAAACCTTTTTATTTTCCTCTCCGCTATATACCGCACCTGTTAGGTTCAACCTGATGGAATGAAATTGTGATTTTTATAAGATAAAAGTGGTTATCACCATTCACAAAATTCAACTAATACATCATTTCTGACTTCCACTTTCCTGTGAGGTGGGTGCTGTGTCCCCATTTTCATTGATGAGGAGCCTGAGTGTAGAAAGGACATGCAGTAGGTCGAGGAGCTGGGGTTTGAACCCGAGTCTTTCTGTCTTTATCCTCATACTTATCCAGACAGTGCATATCCTCTTCTGGGAGCTACCTGCAGCCAGTAGTGCATTGGAAGCTGAGAGCCAGGCTGGTTTGGGAGACGATGTGATAGCTACTGATTGATCAGTGATACCTTCAAAGGTGTCTCCAGAAGAGCAAACCCACAAGTTAAACTAATGTATGGAGTTGGCTTCCCAAGACTGAGGTGTTCTGACTCTTCTAGATCCAAGTAAGTTCCCCACCCCTCAAGAGGGTTTGAGCAGCTCATCCATATCAGACTGGCCCAGGCCCTGGAGCTAGGCAGGTAGATGGTGAAGCGGAGACTTAATTTCATGAGAACCTGAACACAGAAGCTGCACCAGCTGGGCCTGCTGGTGACCTGCTGGTCTCCCCAGTTGTCCCCACTGGGAGGCAGCGCTGCAGCAGGTGTGTTTTAGAACACTTCTGTTCTTATTCCTGATTTGCTGTGTGATGTTGGGCAAATTGCTTTTGTGGGCAAAATGAGGACTTGCTTAGTGGTTGTTAACCTTTATAGCAATGGAATTCCTTCTTAAGAGCACAGAACCCCTTTTTCAAATGAATTATTATGGTCCCTATATTAGTTTTCTAGAGCTGCTGCAACAAATTACCACACATTTAGTGGCTTAAAATGAAAGAAATTTATTTTCTCCCAGTTCTGGAAGCCAGAAGTCCAAGATTGAGGTGTCAGCAGGGCCATGCTCCCTCTGAAGGCTCTAGGGGAGAATCCTTCCTTGCTTCTATTTTGCTTCTAATGGTTTTGGTCATCCGGGCTGGTTCTTTGGCTTATAACAGCATCACTCCAGTCTCTGTCTTCCGTCGTCACATGGCCTCTGTTTCTCTGTATGTCCTTTTCTGTCTCTTTTAAGGGTAGTCACATTGGATTTATGACCCATCCTCATCCAGTATGATCTCATTTCAAGATTCTTATCTAATTGTCTGTGCAAAGAGCCTTTTTCCAAATAAGGTCATCTTCTAAGGTTAGACATGATTGCCTGAGTGGGAGTCACCTCTCCTTTCTGCCTTGTGAGAACAAAAAATGAAGCCACTCCTTTGTATCCTGGCTTAGCTGGGCTTATGTTTATTGCTTGCATCCTGCTTCATAGTTGATTGCTAAGCAGGTGAGAAGCCAAGGTCAGCCTGATGCTTTATCTGATCATCCAGGCACCCAGGAGCCAGAGAGGCATAGCAACATGTCCAGTGTCATGCAGCAAAGTGATAGACCTGATCTGAAGTTCTGCAGGGTTCTGGCTGCAACATTTGGCCCTTTGTCTTTCCCCCATAGTATGTGATAGGGAAGAGTCACATGCATAGCATACTCCTGTGGGCATACAGGTGTTGTTGAAACCCAAAAGATATTTTGCAGTGAAGTAGAGCAGAACAGTAACTCATACTAGCTGTTGCTATTAATAAGGCATAACTAACACATAGGCTGCTCACTGCTGCCCACAGCTTAGGCAGTGGGGTTGTGGGTTCTTGTGCCAGCTAAACAGTGATCCTCATCTTCCTGATTCAAGATGTATCAGAAAGCAATTGAGTGATGGTGATGTGATTATAAGGATAACATTGAGCCTACTTTAATTTATATACAAAAGAAATAGGAAAACATTTCCAAGCTTTTAAACTGATAAGTGGTAATGTGTTTCTTGGCCTGCTTCTTTGATTAAGAACTACTTGGTTTTCCTCAAATCTGTTTGTACCCCAGAATCACCTGGGAGCTTGGTTAAAAAAAAAAAGTAGATGCCAAGGATACCTCAGGTTCTGGTCAAAATGGAGTAGACAAAATTATCCGTATCCCTCTTACTAATATAGCTAAAAATACTGGACATTATATATAAAACACTGGAAGACTGAAAGGTGGAGAAAGGAGTGAACCAACTAGGGACTCTGGAACTCACAGAACAATGTAATGGTGAGTTCTCTGGGTTTTCTTCTTGCCTCCTATATATTCTACCCTGGGTGCTACTGAAGCCCACAGTCCAGGAATGCCAGTGAGCACAGAACAAAACAAAGCCCCAAGGAAGCTTGGTCTCTTTTTGTCAAAGGACTGGAAGAAGGAACAGTATAGCACAACTGTTTTGTTTTTTTGTTTTTTTTCCTATAAATACTCCATTCCTGCAAAACACCAGAGAAAACTGCCTCCCCCTCCAGTCCTTAGTTTTAGTAAAGGCCAAATGGATAGCGTATTAGTCTGTTTTCCTGCCAATAAAGACATACCCAAGACTGGGCAATTCACAAAAGAAAGGTTTATTGGACTTACAGTTCCACAAGGCTGGGGAGGCCTCACAATCATGGCAGAGGGCAAGAAGGAACAAGGCACATCTTACATGAATGGCAGCAGGCAAAGAGAGAGCTTGTGCAGAGAAACTCCTGTTTTTAAAACCATCAGATCTGGTGAGACCCATTCACTATCATGAGAACAGCACAGGAAAGAACCCCCCCGACCCAAGATTCAGTCATCTCACACCAGGTCCCTCCCACAACATGTGGGAACTACGGGAGCTACAAGATGAGATTTGGGTGGGGACACAGAGCCAAACCGTATCAGATAGCCTAGACTTCCACTTTTGTCTAGTGGTAACCAGCTGCCCCACACCCTCCCCACTTGATGGGAAGCCTAGACTTCCACCACCGCCTAGTAGTAGTGTACATCCTTCACTGTGATAGTCCTCTTGGGGCCTAGACTTCCATCCACACCCCAGGGTGTCATTGGAGGCCAACTGCAGAGCCTGGGTTTTGACCCCCTGACATACACTCTGTGCTGAGTATCCCTCACCCTCCCAGCCACAATGGTGTTGGTGGAGGCTGAGTAGGGAGCCTGGACGCCCACCCCCCAACCAACAGTAAGAGTCAATGCTCTCCTTTCCCCGACCAGTACGGTTTTAACAGAAGCTACTAAAACAAGATTTAGGTAAGATCCAGAGTATCATAACATTATAACCAAAATGTCCAGGATAAGTTTTAGCAAAAAAAAAAAAAAGTTATAAAAACTAAATGGAAATTTTAGATATGAAAAATAGAGTAACCAAAATTTTAAAATTACTAGATGGGCTCAATCGAGAATGGAGAGGACACAGGAAAGAATCAGTGAACATGAAGCCAGAATGATAGAAATCATCCAGTCTGAACAACAGGGAGAAAAGATACTGGAAAAAAATTAACAGAGCTTCAGAGATACGTGGGACAATATAGTTTTTTTTTTTTTTTTAAATCTACGATTGGTGTAATTGGAGTCCTAGTAGAGCAGTGTGGGGCTGCAGAAGTTTTCAAGGAACTAATGGCTATGTCCCACATTTGGGGGAAGGCAAGAGCCTACAGATTCAGGAATCTGAGCAAACCCCAAAGAGGATAAACCCAAAGAAATACATGCCAAGGCACCTCAGAGTCAAACTTTTGAGAACTCAACAAGATCTTAAGAGCAGCAGGAGACGATGCATTTCCCTCCAGGGAAAAACAGTTCGAAGGGTAGCAGTTCCTCATCAGCAGTCACAGAGGCCAGATCACACAGCATCATTTTTCACATACTGAAAGAAGGAAAATCTATACCCCAAATTCTATACTCAGTGAAGATATCCTTTAGGATATGAAGCTAAAATCAGACATTTTGACATGAAGGAAAACTAAGATAATTTGTTGCCAAGAAATTAACCCTTAAAGAATAGCAAACTAATAGAAGTTCTTCAAAGAAGGGATGTAGGAATGGAAGGAAACCTGGAACATCAGGAATGAGGAACGAACATAAAGAGTAAAAATATGGGTGAATATAATAGATGATCCTTTCCCTCTTGAGGAAATCATACTCGACAGTTGAAGCCAAAATTACTGTCTGATGTGGGTCTCATTATATGTAGAGGAAACATGTAAGACAATTATATTATAAAAGAACCTAGGTGGAGGTAAAGTTTCTACACTTATTTGAAAAGTAAAATGTCAATACCAGTAGGCTGTGATAAGTTACAGGTTATAATATGATGCCTAGAGCAACCACTAGAAAATCTATATCAAGAGATGTACTCAAAAACACTGCTGATAAATCAAAGTGGAATTCAAGCAATTCACAAGAAGGCAGGAAATAAAAGAAACAAATAATGCAGATGGCTGAGCCATACTCCAGACCTACTGAATCAGAACCTCCAGGACTGGTGCCTGGGAATATGGATTTTTATTTAGCAACTACTCCTGAGGATTCCAGTAATCAGCCAGGCTTGAGAACATCTGGAGTAGACAAGTATTTTTTAAACAGCAAGTTGCCAACCTGGTGAGTTAATTAAGATGATTATGGGCAGGTTTTTTTTGTTGTTGTTGTTAATGAGCTTAGACTAAAGTGTGCTAGAAAAAACTAGAATGTATGATATTTGTTCAGGGTAATTCTCATTTCCTGATATTTGGGGGTGGGGAGTATATAATATATTCATATGTATGGGCTCAACCTTTGGATAAGAGTAGGCCAGAAGAGATCTCATGTCTCCAGGAATGGCCTTCAACTAAGTAATGCCCAACAGGATTTGATAGACATGTATCCCAGCTTCCATACTATATCCAGCATATGATCATGGGAGGAAGGCTACACAGGGCATTAACTGCTCATTAAGGTACCCTGTATGTGTTGGCTTTGGTCCCTTCTGTGTCTCACTTTCCCACTCTCCTACAGGTGTTTCATGGGATAATTTCTCAAACTGTTTGGATTCAAATCCTTGCCCCTGACTCTGCTTCTTAGGGAACCTAGCTGAAGACACCTTCTCTTTCTAGGCAAGATGCACTTGGATTCTTTTCATCACAGGGAGGTAGGAATTGCATCAGGACCTAGCCACAAGAGAATAAAGGAACAGCTACTCCCTCCCGGTGCAGTGCCAGGCAGGTGTCAGGTGTTACCTGTGCTGCTCCTGTGTCACAAAGGATGAGCTTCTTCACTGTCTGAATAATCCTGGGTCCCAGAGCAGGCATGATACCCTTCACAATATCACAAGAAGAGGTAGTAAATGCTCACCCCTAGCCAGGCCTCTCTGTCAGTGTGTGTATGTGGGAGAGGGCATTTAAAACCCTGTTGGGTTTTTTTTGGCTCAGTATACAAAACATTTTTCAATGATGACACCCAGATACAATTATCTTACCACTGAGGGGACGAGTTTCTACCCTTCTCTTAAGGGATTCTAAAGCCAGCAGGCATGATTTCTAAAGGAACTTTAAGCAGGAGCAAAGCTTAGCTGACCATACATGTGTGTATCTCAGGTGGCGTACCGGGGTCTTGTACAACCTGGGAACAGTGTTCACAGATCTCCAATGCCAGTTGTTCTCATTTAACGGAAAGTCATTACCCAGAGTCCAGGAATGTCAGGCCCCTGCAAGGGATTTTCCTATGGCCTGTCATCACAGATACCTCTCTTGGTTGGCTTTTGCTGCAGCAGTGCTTCATCACAAACAGCCCCAGAATTTCAGGGATGTTTAATCAGCTGTTGTTCAGCCCCGATGTCTATGTGTTAGCTGATCTTGGCTGGGTTTGGCTGATGGCACTGCTGCTCTTGGCTGGGCCCACTCAGTCATGAGGAATCAGCTGAACTAGAACAGGGTATGGCCGGAGCAGTTGTGCTTCGTGCGTAACTCGCTCCTCTTGGGGCCAGCAAGTTAGCCTGAATACATTCTTCTTATGCCAGTGTCATAAAGAGGGCAAGGCCAGGCCAAACACTTTCCAAACCTTTGATTATGTTCTGTTTGCTGACATCTCACTGGCCAAAGCAAGTTAAATGGCTAAGCCCAAAGTCAGATATGGGGATGCACTCTCCAACATGGAGGCGATGGGGAGGGAGTAAATATTTTAAACAATGGTCTAATCTACTATGCCTACCAATGAGCACAATGGCTGCAAGGATCCAGTGCCGTAGTGGGCACACAGAGCCTAGCACAGCGCCTGGCATATAGCAGGAGCTTGTAATGATGCCAGGCAGACTGTGCCAACTCCTTTTTCTTTTCCTTCTCTCCTGCAGGCTTTCACCAGTTCTCGGGATGCCCATAGGGATGGGTGAAGCCCGCCTGGCCTGTGGTGCTTCCCAGTGGCCGTCATCTCACTAGGGCCCCACAGTGGCATTAGGATGCACCTCTCTGCGGTGTTCAACGCCCTCCTGGTGTCAGTGCTGGCGGCGGTCCTGTGGAAGCATGTGCGACTGCGTGAGCATGCAGCTACGCTGGAGGAGGAGCTGGCCCTCGGCCGACAGGCCACAGAGCCAGCCCCAGCGCTGAGGATCGACTACCCGAAGGCACTGCAGATCCTGATGGAGGGTGGCACACACATGGTGTGCACAGGCCGCACACACACAGACCGCATCTGCCGCTTCAAGTGGCTCTGTTACTCCAACGAGGCCGAGGAGTTTATCTTCTTCCATGGCAACACCTCTGTCATGCTACCCAACCTGGGTTCCCGGCGCTTCCAGCCAGCCCTGCTCGACCTGTCCACCGTGGAGGACCACAACACCCAGTACTTCAACTTCGTGGAGCTGCCTGCTGCTGCCCTGCGCTTCATGCCCAAGCCGGTGTTCGTGCCAGATGTGGCCCTCATCGCCAACCGCTTCAACCCCGACAACCTCATGCATGTCTTTCACGACGACCTGCTGCCACTCTTCTACACCCTGCGGCAGTTTCCCGGCCTGGCCCACGAGGCACGGCTCTTCTTCATGGAGGGCTGGGGCGAGGGTGCACACTTCGACCTCTACAAGCTGCTCAGCCCCAAGCAGCCTCTCCTGCGGGCACAGCTGAAGACGCTGGGCCGGCTGCTGTGCTTCTCCCATGCTTTTGTGGGCCTCTCCAAGATCACTACCTGGTACCAGTATGGCTTTGTCCAGCCCCAGGGCCCGAAAGCCAACATCCTGGTCTCGGGCAATGAGATCCGGCAGTTTGCACGGTTCATGACAGAAAAGCTGAATGTAAGCCACACAGGAGCCCCTCTAGGCGAGGAGTACATTCTGGTCTTTAGCCGAACCCAGAACAGACTCATCCTGAATGAGGCAGAGCTGCTGCTGGCACTGGCCCAGGAGTTCCAGATGAAGACAGTGACAGTGTCCCTGGAGGACCACGCCTTCGCTGATGTCGTGCGACTGGTCAGCAACGCCTCTATGCTGGTCAGCATGCATGGGGCCCAGCTGGTCACCACCCTCTTCCTGCCCCGTGGGGCAACTGTGGTAGAGCTCTTCCCATATGCTGTCAATCCCGACCACTACACTCCCTATAAGACGCTGGCCATGCTGCCTGGCATGGACCTCCAGTATGTAGCCTGGAGGAACATGATGTCGGAGAACACAGTCACACACCCTGAGCGGCCCTGGGACCAGGGGGGCATCACCCATCTGGACCGGGCTGAGCAAGCCCGTATCCTGCAAAGCCGTGAGGTCCCACGGCATCTCTGTTGCCGGAACCCCGAGTGGCTCTTCCGAATCTACCAGGACACCAAGGTGGACATCCCATCCCTCATTCAAACCATACGGCGCGTGGTGAAGGGCCGGCCAGGACCACGGAAGCAGAAGTGGACAGTCAGCCTATATCCAGGCAAGGTGCGGGAGGCACGGTGCCAGGCATCAGTGCATGGTGCCTCCGAGGCCCGCCTCACTGTCTCCTGGCAGATCCCATGGAACCTTAAGTACCTGAAGGTGAGGGAGGTGAAGTATGAGGTGTGGCTGCAGGAGCAGGGGGAGAACACCTATGTGCCTTACATCCTGGCCCTGCAGAACCACACCTTCACTGAGAACATCAAGCCCTTCACCACCTACTTGGTGTGGGTCCGCTGCATCTTCAACAAGATCCTCCTGGGACCCTTTGCAGATGTGCTGGTATGCAGCACGTAGCGAGCGGGCCACAGCCCGGCCTCGGGAGGGTGGCTTCTGCAGTTCAGCATCCCTGGGCCCGTTAATCCCACTGTGGAGACTTCTGGGAACTGTCTATTTATTGAGCAGGCCTGCCCCAGGCCTGTGCCTCCACGTCATCTTGTTGCCCCGGGGGTGTGGTGTCACAGCACTCCTCTTTGTCCTAGAGATACGGGAGCCGACTTCCCCTTCTCCCATCCTGAACATTTGTACCCCTGGAGAAGTTCCTTAGCAGGGCGGAGGAAGAGGAGAGGAGGAAGGAAAGAAAGAATCACAAGGAACCTCTGGCTAGGTGATCCTGATGTTTCCTACTGAGTTTTTCTGGTATCCAGATTTCTGGAAACCGAGTAATCATGTACTGTTTGATTGGGTGGTTCATCTGCTTCCATCCCAGTGAAATTTACCTGTAGCCCAGTTAAGGGTGTGTTTGGAACAGTCATTAAATGATTCTAAGCATCTTGGTCAAGTCTTCTTATTGGATGGGAGGAAGGGGAGCCGGTCTTCAAAACCCAGGTGCCCTTTAATCTTGATTGTTAACTAGGGAGACGTGGCAATGGGAAAGCGTCCAGGATGGCAAAGTGAGCAAGCTGGTTGGATTTCATCTTGACTAGCTGAGCTAATATCACAGTTCCACCTACATGGGATAAAAGCCTAGAAGTAGGTAGGAGAGGGCAGAGGGGAGAAAGAGCTGTATCTACCATGAGTTTTTCTTAGGCTCAACTAGACATTCAGATTTGCAAGACCTGGACAGACCACACCTGGCGTCAGAGTTTCGTAGAAGGGTGGAGATAGATGCTCAGCATGCCAGCAGGGCCATGTCAGCAGTTCCCTTCCACACGAGCAGTCCTCACATCAGTAGTTCTGAGGGCCATCTTGATTCAGAAGCCCATGTCCCATAGGAGTTAATGTGTTTTCAACAACCCACAATCAGAGTTCCCAGGGTACCTCAAGGGACATGCCCAGTTACGAGTTTCTGCACTTAGGGAAGCCTAAGGCCATGCTTTCTTACCAGATGGTATAGCTTATTCTTTGTCCTTCCAGCCCAGGTGTAGCTTATCAATCAGAGGTCAAAAACTCCCATGGGCAGTTTGGCCTAATACCGCACCTGACATCCAGCTAACTGGCTTGTCTGACTTCCCTGGGAGCAGAGCTAGAAAGTTAGCCCAAGATCAAATCTGTCCTGAAGAAAGAGGAGTTTTGGCCTTTTATTGTTGGGGAGACCTGCTGCAGGTCTGACTCCTGTAAGGGGCAGAGGGAAAGAAGCCAGGGAGAGGAGGTGGAGCCTAGGCTGTAGCTCAGTGCTGAGAACCTCTCAGCAGGCTGATCAGGGAGTTCTTGAGCCAAAGGTGTCCATTAGATAAGTATCCCTCCCCCCGCCCACCACCCAGTGCTAGTCGTCACCTGGGAGCTGCAGTGGGAAATGTGGCCTCAGCATCAGTACTTGGTGGATTCAGCATGGCAGCTGGGCCATCCCCTTGTTCTCTGCTGCAGGAGATCTGAATGGTGCATTTTCATGGTCGCCATGGATCTTTATGACATTCCTTTTACCCAGAATATCTTTCTCCCTAACTGTAGTGTCCATCTGCCACCACCATAAACTGCCATGAGAACCCACACATCAAGACTCAGCTCAAAGCCAGAGATCTCAGACACTGCTGGGGCTGGGGGAGTGAAATGGTACAACCCCTTGGAAAACCATTTGGCGGTTTTTACTAAAGCTGAGCACTTAGTTGCCCTATCTCTCAGCAATTCCACTTCTTGAGATATACCCAAGAGAAATGAGTGCTTATGTCAGCAAAAAGACATGTCTTCAAATGTCCATGGTTCTACTCTTAACGGCCGAACACCATAAACAATTCAAGTGTTCATCAACAGGTATATTCATACAATGGACACGACGATTTTAAAAAGAATGAAGTGACTGTCAGACAACATTGAGTAAAAGAAGGCAGACCCAAAAGAATACTTACTGTGTGATTCCATTTGTATGAAGTCCTAGAACAGGAATACAAACATAGCAATGGAAGTCAGAATGGTGGTTACCGGGAAGGGAGGTAAAGACTGGGATGGACACAAGTGGGTTGTGTGTTGGCAACATTGTGGTCTGGATGGTGGTTGCACCGTGGACATTGAGGAAAGCCACCATCTTGCTTACACGGCACATTAGTGCATTCACTCACCTCTGTGCTTTCTGTACGGCACACCTTGATTTAAAAGGAAGACCACTTAGCCCAAGGGCCAGCTCTCTTGAAAACCCAGTTTGTCACACCCACAAAGCCTTACCCCTGCTGGCCCCGCCACTGTCTCCCGGGAAGCACTTACCTCTCCACGAGGCATTGCTCACAGGCTGGGAGCTCAGTGAGGGTTTGTGTCATGTGGGTCACAGCCAAGTCAATGAATGGTTCCTTGGCTCAATGAATATACGTATCTCTGCCTTTGTCCAAACTTTTTTACAAATTGGGAATCTGCTTTATGTGAAACTTTGCCCCCCCCACTTTTTTTTCCTCTAACATTATGACATGACCACTGCCATGTCACTGACAACTACTCTTTGGAAACAAGACTGGTTAGCTAGAGAATGTTGTGTACAATCACTAGGAGATTAACCTTCTTCCCCCAGGCTCCACGGAGGAGCTGGATCCATGCCCAGCAGCCCAGGCCACCCCTTGACAGCACTAAGTAGTAGCAGCATTTTTTCTTTTGCCGCTGCTGCTGTTTAAAAAAACCATTTACTGGCGTTTATGTTGAAATACACAGATCTTCAGTGTAGAGTTACATGAATTTTGACAAATACATACATCAATGTAACACACACATCCCTACACAATAGAGACCATCTCCATCATCTCCATATTCATAGGGGGATGAATGTATAAATAATCTCTTATGACTCCTATACACACACACACACAGGAGTGATTAAGAGCTTACGTAACATCAAGGGCATTTACATTTCTCTATCCTGTTTATTATGAATCTGCATCTTAACCATCAAAGAGTCAGGTGAAGGGAAGAGCACAAGAGAGAGCTGAGGTCTGGGATATGCAGACAGCTACTAAGCCAAAGTCTGTCACAAGTAACCCAGTGGCTCCCGGGGCCAGAGCTCCTCAGCCCTTGGCTTCTGCTCCTCTTCCCCCTGACTTCTGCCGTAAGTCCACTCTGAAACCATCCTGCTGGCTGTAGGTGGGGTGGCAGCAGGGGCGTGCCACATCTGGGCAGGGGGGCCACGTGATAACTTAAACCCATAAGGAATGCCTCAGGTGTTCCTCAGCCCCTGACCAGCCTCCAGCTGTTCCAATCAGCCACAGCCCGATATAGTCAGGCTGTCCAGGTGCCCAACAGTCCATGTGGCCTACAGCTGACAGAAGACCTAGTTAAGCCAGGGTTTCCACCCTTCAGGACAGGAGGGCAGTTTCAGGCCTCCAAGTAGTCCTTTTCCAGATGCAGGGAAGGACAGAAGGCAGGCAGCCTCCTGCTGCCACCACTGGTCTCTGCAGAAGTGCAGCCCTGCACCCTCCCAGTCCAAGCGATGGTGGTGATGATGGCCTGGCTAGGCCCCTGCAGTCAGCACCAGAGGCAGCGAACCAAGGCTGCATTGACCTGTGGACCGGCACTGTGGGCCTCCCTTCAGGAGGGTACAGGTTGTGGGGCCCAGGTCCCACCGCAGAAGCAGCACAAAGCCAGCCTCGCAGTCCGCTCTAGCCACACTGAGCCTATGGGAAAGCAGGTGGGCAGAGTGAGTTACCTTAAAGGGACATGGTCTGAAGCCTCCTGTGTCATTTCTGTTTCCATTATGTTTATATATGAATTTCTGAAAGCCAAATAAATTCTAATTAACATTTTAAAAAACACACCCCTTCCAAACAGCAGCATAGTCAGCTATGTTTGTCCTTTAACCAAAGGAGTTTCATTTCTCAAAGAAAAAAATTCATGAAGTCACACACAACTAATTTAGAATTTGAGATAATTCTATCCTGGATCCTGGGAACGAAAAGTACAAGAAGATGTAATCTTTGCCTTCTGGGAGCTTACATTTAGTGGAAATAATCAAATGATGCGTTTTTGAGTGTTGTACTTTCAGACTTTTGACTGGTTCGGGTAGGTCAGCCTTTTCCTAGGGTTGCTAAATTTAGCAAACAAAAGTAGGGGACACCCAGTTCAATGTGAATTTCTGATAAACAATGTTTTGCAATACTACCTTTTCCAACTAATGGAAAATGGGGGTGGGGGTGGATTACTGTATAACTGTGAGGTTAATATCCCCCAGTATCCCCAAATCATCCCCATTTTCCAAGTTCAAATATAGAGACACTGGTAGAGAGGGAAGACTCAACCATGCCTCCACTAAAATAAGAAACAGCAACAATACCAAATGCCAGCAATCATGCAGAACAACTGGGTTTACATTCATTGCTGGTAAGAATGTAAAATGGTACTCTGTGAAATAGATGAGCAGTTTCTTAAGAAATTAAACATGTACTTATCCTATGACTCAGAAATTGGACTCCTGGGCATTTACCCCAGAGAAATGAAAATGATGTTCACACAAAAGCCTGTACACAAATGTTCCAAGCAGATTTGTTTGCAATAGTCAAGAACTGAAAATGACCCAGATGTCCTTCAATGGGCAAATCGTTAAACAAACCGTGGCACATCTGTACCACGGAATACTACTCAGCAACAAAAGGGATTGGGTTACTGATACATCGACAACTTGGATGATCTCGAGGACATTGTGCTGAGTGGAAGAAAAGCCAACCTCAAAAGTTTACATCCTGGGTGGTTCCATTTATGTAACATTCCTCTTGAAATGAGAAAATTTTAGAAATGGAGAACAGATTTGTGGTTGCCAGGGATTAGGAATGGGAGAGAGTGAAAGGGGTAGGTGTGACTATATAGGAGTGCAGGAGATCTTTGTGGCAATGAAACAGTTTTTTATCTTGATTGCCGAGGTGTTTGATGAGTGTACACGTGATAACAGGACTGTGAAATCACACATATTGTACCAATGTCAAGTTCTTGGTTTTGATATCACACTACAATTAAGGAGGATGTAACTACAGGGGAATCTAGGTGAAGGGTACACAGGACCTCCCTGTACTATCTTTGCAACTTCTGTGAATTTATGATTTCTTCCAAAACAGAAAGTGTTTAGCAAATCCTTGGAAGGGCTGGGGGAGTGTGCTCTAGAGTCAGCCTCAAGGAACAATTCTGCAAACGCCACAACCCCAGCGGCTGCTGCTGTGGCTGTGAGTTCAAGAACCACAAATGGAGCTGGGATGTAGGGATGAGGATGCTGTTACCAGTGTCACAACCACCTCTCAACCATCACAAAGCTGGTGACTGGGCACTGGAATCATAGTCCAGCCCCACTCTGCCAGCCTCCCACCCTTGGGACCCAGAAAGCTGGCAGGTGGATACTGAAGCCTGCTCTAGAACACCTCTCATCTCCACCACTTTGCCTGTGAACTGAAAATAGCTAAAAGGCACAGGAGGACGTCCATACAGGAAGACAGCCCTCCCAGGAGAGCATCTGAAAGGTAGAGTCTAATTTGCATCCAGAGCCCAGCTGCAAGGGAGCCTGGGTAATGGAGTGTGCAGCATTTCAGTCTCAGCAGTGCAGGAGGCTCCGTAGAAAGAGGGTGGGGTGGAGGTTGGGCAGCCCAATCCCTGACATTCACCATGGTCACCCACCAGAACTAGGTGTGCCTTCATGTGGGCAGCAGAACTTCCATGTGGGCAGGGCAGAGAAAGGATGCATCCATTCATTCCTGATGTGAAAATCATCCAAGATGCCTGGGATCCTACCCCACTGTTGTGTGTGGGTGTGTGTTTTAAATGAAGCAGCAGTCGTGAGAACCAGGCAATCAGATGTCCAAGAAGCAGGGCACCCTTAGCATTCCCTTTAGGCACGGCTTCCCGGGTCATGCTCCTCATACCCAAGGTGATGCCCAGCGCACTACTCACTTGACACATGGACACAGGGAGGGCAAAGCCTTGTGTCCTGTTGTTATGCAGAGTCTGTGGTATACAATGATCCATGGCAAATGTGGCTGGGAACACACACACAGGAGACTGCAAAAATCCATATCCTCATATCCATCAGCTTTAAGTGACTTTACCTGTACCTACACTTTGAGGGTCCCTGGACCTCCATTCCCTCGGGCACTAGGGACCTTCCAGAGCTCACCCAGCTTAGCCTGCTCTGGGTCAGGGGACATGCCTGTGTTGGACCTATCACTCCACCTTCTACTCTCTCCCTGCGCCTGCCTCAAAAGGCCAGATGTTCCCTAGGAATCCTTACGAGGAGCTAGGTCCTACAGTGGAATTTTGGACACTAGCAGTAGGTCAGCAGGGCCAAGTTAGACTTTCCTAGCATTTCTCAGATCACACCTCACATGTGGCTCCTTCTTCATCTACAAGTAAGCCTGCTGCTTTCTTGCAGGCCAAGCCCCTCCCATCACCAGCACCCCTCCAACCAACACCACCACTGGGGTTCCCTGGGCCTCACTCCACCATCTCCCCAAGAGGTGCTTCCTCCTCTGCCCCACAGCCTCCCAGAGTCCTGCAGTCCAGCACTCTCCCCTACCCAGCCTCCTCCAAGTCCACTGGACCCATGACCCCTACTGCTATTTTCCTGCACAAACTGGGTGCTGCTACCTCTGCTGCTGTGTGAGATGTGTCGAACCCTGAGTTTCCACCTAGAGACACTTTCCTCTCTGGTTACATTGCCTTGGAGACTCAGTGATTCTTCCCTGGTTGCTTGGACAAAACCACCCAATGTGCCCTGCCCAGAGGTCCCAGAGGCTGAGCTCTCAGGCACCCCAAAAGTCTTCAGTGCCTATACCCAAATGCCATATCTCCAGCCCCCCCAAATGAGCACCCCTGAGCAATGCTAACCAGAACCCAAGATAGTTCAGGAGAGGCCTCAGGCAGCACTTTTGCTGGTCCAGGGTTGGGAGAGGGAGGCAACAGAGGAGGAAGAACTCCACAGTTCCTCGGAGAGATCATAAGAAATCCCCCTGGGCCTCCTCCCCATTGAAGAGACCTTGGGGCAGAGTAGGTGCATGTATGAGGGGAGGAAAGACCAGTGTTGGTAGCAAGGCAAGCTTCAGAGCCAAAACCTCCTGCCTGGGCAAAAGGAAAATGGGTAGTCCAGGAGTGGGATGGAGGAAGTCTACCTGAGCCGGCCAGCGCACCTCAGAGGGTCAGGTGGTGGCTGTTTACTCACCCACAAGCCCAGGCCAAGTGAAAATATCTTCAGATATTCACAGAGGTCTCTCCTGCATTTCTGTGTAGGCAGAGATCTTCCTTTGACCCCCTTTTGCCAACAGTGCTGTGTCTACCCTCCCAGGCTTTCTGGATCCTCAGTTACAGGAGACGTGCTTACCATACACAACACCAAGACACAGACAGTGACAGCCAGACGGAATATGGAAGACTGGGCCTGTCCCCAAACATCTGGAACGTGGGGCCACCACAGCATGGCCTCTTACTCCTTCCAAATTCTACGTTCTCTGTGGGAAATTTGCTTGATAATAATTGTTGAATAAGTGAATGAATGAATGAATGTAAGAAGGAAGGAAGAATGCTATAGTGGTTGGGATCAAGGGCTCTGGAGTCAAACAGACCTGGGTTCAAATCCCAGCTCCACTAGTTACCTGCTGTGTGACCTTGGGCAAGTGACCCAGCCTCTCTGAGCATTAGTTTCCTTATCTGTCAAGTGGGAACAATAATGCCTACCTTGTGGAGTTGTGAGAGTTTGAGATGAGGAAGTATCTAAAGCTTCTGGCATGGTGTGAGACCACTGTAAATGTTCAGAACATGCCAGGTGGTGCTTATGGCTGTCTTAGAGTGAGCCTCCTCCCTCAGACAAGCTCAATGCTGCCCCATTCACAAGGCAATGCAAGGGTGACATGTTCCAGTCAGGGATGCAGGGACAGGCTTCTCACAAGCAGAGTGGTTTATCGTTCCCTTCATACCTTTTGAAACATCATGTGGCCTGGGCATCCCCTCATCCCACACCACCTGCTTCCGCCACCAGCCCCTTTGGGGTAAGCTACAGCCCCTGGCAGCTGCCTCCCTGGAGTCACCCAGGCGCTCCTGTTGAGGAACAATGACCATATTTCTCTCCACCAACAGGGGGCAGCATTTTCTGCCTGGGATTCCTGCAAGGAGCAGATGTGGCTTCCCCACCCAGCTGTCTTCCCTAAGTGGACCTGAAATCTGGAGACCCCTCTGGCATTCCTCAGGGGGACCATCCTTTCCAGCAGCTCTCCAAAGCAAAGAGCCCTGAATTGTAGCATTTACTGATTTCCATGGTATAAATACTCCTACCGTGGCAGATTCCAGGCCACCAGTGTGACATCACTGAATGCAGAGTTGGAAAGAAATGCATAGTAGTGCACACTTACACAGTGTTTCCACTGTACAGATATACAATAGATGTAAATAACCTCGAGATCATAGATGAAAGCAAAATATAGTAAAATAATTGTGAGTGGTATATTTTGAATACTTATTACTTCTGTTTCAATGTAATTTATTTAATGGTAACTATATATAGGGTTTTTTTTCTCTTTTTTAATACCCTTCAATTGGGATATGCTTTTTTAAAAAAAATAATGGGGTGGGGCCTCGCTATATTGCCTAGTCTTGAACTACTGAGCTCAAGGGATCCTCCTACCTCAGCCTCCCAAGTAGCTAGGATTACAGGCATGCGCTACCACACCCAGCATATAGTTTAATTTTTTAAATAATGGCTGTGCTTTACAACATAAGCTCTTAAAAGCCAATATGAACAGACTACAGTATTTCACTGTGGCAGGCTGAAAGAATGGCCCTCCAAAGAAATATTCACTTCCTACTCCCCAGAATCTACAATTATTACCTTAAATGCAAAAGACTGAATATTATTTTATTTGGTGAAAGTGATATCTAAAAATTCTGAGAGGAGGCTCTTACCCTGGATTATCCAGGTGGGCCCTAGATCTAATAACAAGTGAAGTGTCCTTGTACGAGCAAGGCCGCAGGAGATTCGACACAGACACACATGGAGTGGAGAAGGCAATGTGAAAACAGAGGTAAGGATTGGAGTGATGCAGCCACAAACCAAAACACAAAACAAGACCAGGAGTGGTGGCTCACGCCTGTAATCCTAGCACTTTGGGAGGCTGAGGCGGGTGGATACCTGAGGTCAAGACCAACCTGACCAACATGGAGAAACTCCATCTCTACCAAAAATACAAAATTAGCCAGGTGTGGTGGCATATGCCCGTAGTCCCAGCTACTTGGGAGGCTGAGGCAGGAGAATCACTTGAACCTGGGAGGTGGAGGTTGCAGTGAGCTGAGATGTCGCCATTGCACTTCAGTCTGGGCAATAAAAGTGCAACTCCATCTCAAAACAAACAAACAAACAAAACAGGAGGAATGCCAAGCAGCCAGCACATGCTAGAAGAAGCATGCGACAGATTCTCTCCAGAGCCTCAGGTGGCAGCACGGACCTGCCAACACCTTGATTTTGACTCACCCCCAGAACTATGGTTTTGAACCACCCATTGGTGGTAGATTGTCATGGCAGCCTCAGAAAACAGTTACAGGCCTGACGCTTCTTCTCACATGGACCTCAGGTATTTGTCTCGTCCTTAAGCAAACCAAAACCAATGGCTGCCTTCTTTGCAGAGATTTCTTCCTTTGGATTAAAAGCTGGGTTAAACTCCTATCCCTCCTGAGTCTTCCTATCAGTCTCCAAACTCTCCTTTTGGAGGGACTTACATAGTTCAGGTTTTGCTAGAATAAGCTGTTTGCTTAGTTCTCAAATACATTATAGAATGATTCCATCACAATTTCCAAATTGCCTGGCATTTTCATAAACTCCAGAAAGGCTCCACCTTTTCCTTAACAGCAAAGACTTGAAAAATGTTATGCCTGGACCGGCAGTGCCAGTAGTACCTGGAACTTGATAGAAATACAGATTCTCAGGCCATGCCCCAGGCCCACTGAGTCAGAAATTCTGAGGGTGGGGCCCAGCAATCTGTGTTTCAACAAGATCTCCAGATGATTCTGATGCTGGCTCAAGTTCGCAGCTGCAGCCACAGACGGATGGTTTCAGAGTCTGCTCAGGCTCTCAGACTCAGCAGCAGGCCAGGGGACCCGGGATGATGTCTGAGAGTTGGGGTGGAGCTAGCCCAGAGCTCCTGCACTGAGGAGGTTGCTCAGGACTCCACGCATGTGAGCTGCACACTGCAGGAATTAGAGCACAAGGAAGAGACCAGCTCCTGCCAGGAGGGGCAGACCCTCCAGCCTGGGTGGAGCCCTGCCATCCAGATGGCTTAGGCTATGGGAACTTCTGCCCATTCTTCCCACTGCCATTCTCGTCTGTCGGAGC
This sequence comes from Theropithecus gelada, assembly GCF_003255815.1. Taxonomy (NCBI): domain Eukaryota; kingdom Metazoa; phylum Chordata; class Mammalia; order Primates; family Cercopithecidae; genus Theropithecus; species Theropithecus gelada. The sequence continues at coordinate 97,309,192 of NC_037669.1, forward strand.
ACTCGCTCTCTGGATCAGCCACAAGCTCTCTGGTGCCTTTGAAACAGAGTGCCTGGAGGTGCGGACAGAGGAGCAGAAGCACTCATGCTTCCTACTTCCACTCAGTTGATAAGAGTCTGCCCAGCACGGGCCTACAGTATGGCAGAAGTCAGTTAAACCTCAGCCCACTGAGGCACGTGGGCCAGCTCCTCACATCCCCTCCAGCCTCATGGGGGATGAACGGGCCAAGAGGCTGCTTGGCTTCCTTCCAATCTCCTGGCTCCCAACCCAACTCAGGGAACCTGTGTCTGACATTCCACTTAGGGTGGGGGCCGTGGCTAGGGGAGGAGGAGCATCGCATTCACCCCTCCAGGGAAGAGCCATTGCCTGCATCCTTGGCCAGGCCTTCCTGTCCCTGGATTTCAGGATCCTTGTCTGCAGAACAGAGGGGTTTGAGCCAAGTCAGGATGGCTCAAAGTGCATCTTGAGGAATGCTGACAGATGTTACTTAACGCCTCTGTGCCTCATCTGTAAAACGGAGATAACAACAGCAATACCAAGGCCACAAAAAAACAAAAGAAGGGCTCTTTGACAAAAGCTTAGGAAGGGCTGCACTGAACAGGGCGGTAGCCTCAGGATCACAGAGCCTTCAGATGCTGCGGTGGCCACATGGCCAAGATGCACCACACCCAGAGCCTCCACCTTGGAAACTTCTGAAGTCAAAGATCTCAGGATCCCTGAAGCATCTATCCAGTATCACAGGTTAAAATCTGCTGCTCACATCTGTGTGGCCTCAGGCAAGCCACCTCTTTCTTTTCCCTCCCCGCTACCTCTGTCGTTCGTTCCTTATCTGTAGGGTAACCATAATCAAATTGGGGTTGTTGTAAGTCATTCATAAAATAATCTGTATAAAGCCCATAGTATGACTTATTACAGGTCTGTCCAGAATCCCATACTCAAACCCTGGGGGCCAGATGTGATTCAGAATTCTGAATCTTTCAGATTTAGAAAGGTAATATGGTGCACATGCTGTGCATTATGCAGTACCCTCAGCAGAGTCTGAGGGTACACCCAATAACAAAACACATCGCTATTTCTGTAGTAAGTTGTATAAGTATTCACACTGAGTGGGACATGAGTTTTGGCATCAAACATACAAAAAAGCTTTTGATTTTCATGCTCTCGGGAATTGTTGGAATTGCATCTAGAAGGTTGTGAACCTATGTTACTATCATCAGCTCCTCCAGCTTGGAAACCATCATTTTTCTTGGAACAGCCCATTCAGCTGGGGATGCAGGAGGAGCAGGTTGGACCTGGGGTGAGGCCTGTCTGGCAGCACGGAGGCTGGCAATCATGATTGCCTCAGCAGAGCCTCTGAGGCCGGTTTGCCTGAAGCGGAGCAGAACCCCCACCCCACCCCACCCACTGCAGACCCATGGCAGCTCCAACCCTACAGACTCTTGTAAGGTTAGTGGGAACATCCTGATTTCCAGCTGTTTGCTTCACTTGGCACATGGTTCTCATTCCAGAGGGAACAGCTGGGTGAACAGCAAGCACTGAGGTGAAGAGGCTTTCTTGAAAAGGATAAAAGTGGATGAAGTTTCCAGTTTGCAGGAAAGACACAGCTAATAGATTAGGCAGACTTTAACAAGCAAAGAGCCAAATGCATGTGAATGTGCTTGACCAGGAGTTGCAGTTTGCGGCTCCCCGGTCCAGAGAACTAGCCCTGCCACATCATTAACAGAAAGTTCTTCTGCTAATCGTTCTGAATCCAAAGGGATTAACAGAAGAGGAACTGTCCGAGTGGCTAGGCTGGGCAGCGTGGTGGGAAAAGTGGTGGTCTTGGAGGAGAGACTTGCTAGCACAGTTCCTGCTGGGTTTGAAGTCCCACCCTTCTACCTACAAGCTGGGTGACCTCAGGTATGTTATTTAACCCCTCTGTGCCTCATCTGTAAAATGAAGATAGTAACAATCACACTTCCCCATGTGGTTGCTGTGAGGTTAAAAGCTTTGATCCATGTAAACCACCTATCCTAGGGAGCCTGTCCTTCTCCCAACCCCAGGGAGGAAGAGGTCAGTGTTGATGGGAGTGCCCGGAAATGGTGTCCTTGCCAGATAAGCTAAGGAGGGAGAGCTGGCCCTATGCCACAGTGCTACAAGTGGTTGCACTGGGCAGGCTGAGAGGGGCCACTCCATATCTGCCCACATGGCCCCCGTCTGTGCTGAGTAGACCTGTTCACATCAGCACACAAAAGGGCTTGGTACAAGCTGGGGCCTTGCTCACTGACAGGAAGAGTCTGGCATGGTCTTTTCAAAGAGAAACTCTACACACACACACACACACAAAACCAGGCAACCCTGCCAGGCAGATTTCCCCTCCTTTCTTAGGCGGCCACCTCTGCCCCATTTCAGTGTAAAGGAAATCTGCTCGCCGGATGTGGCTCAGTTTGCCTGCTCTTCAAGGTGCTGGGCCACTGCATTCACCTGGATTACCAGCTAACTTTGTTTAATCCTCACAGCCAGGCAGTATGGAAATCAACAAAGACCACCCAAGGGAGAATAGACAGAGGCTTGCTATGGCAAGGGGGTCAACACCATCACTTGCATTTGGCAGGGACTCCGAGACAGGCAGGGACTGGGAAAGCTTTATAGTGAGAAAGAAAAGGAAGGCTCCAGGTGCACCCTGATTGGAGGCTGCTGGCACGAGAGACACTGGAGGAGGGCAAACTAGAAGTGGGGCATCCTAAGTGATTGATTAGGGGAGCATATTTGGCTTTCTCTGATTGATCCTGAGTTGGAAGTAGGGACAAAAGTAAGAAAGCTGGCAGTCACTGACTAGGTCCTCACCCTACTGGGCAGATGCTACAGACATTGTGGTTGGTTCTCTGAGCTGCTACAGAGGTGGTGGGTGGAGTTTTATTATTATATGTAGTTTGGTCATTGTCCACTTGCATGTTCAGTCTCTCGGTGGTGAGACAGGATTAGATCTGTTTTATTTCAAAGGGGCTGTTTAAGTCACAAAGTAGAATGAGCCTCATCCTGATGTGAGAGCTCCAACTCTGCTTTGCAATGAAATGTTTCTTTGTATTCCTTTCTCCTTGACATTTTCTAGGATGACAAGTGTCTCACTCCCACCTCTGGCTGAGTGTAGGTCTACCAGGCAGAAGGCAAAGCAGAGACTGTTAAACAGAAACTGGTTGAGGCCTGGAGGAGCAGCATCACTTGATAAGGGTATCCTTGGAAAGAAGTGAGAACACAGGAAGAAGAGAGGAGAAAAGACAAAAAATCAAAGTCAAAAAAACATTGGTGACCTTAAAAGAAATGCCTGAACTCTCTAAATCCAAACTCCCTTTTCCAAGGGCCTGAGTCTTGCCCAGGACACTTCTACATTTCCACGCCCACTGAATATGCCAGACATGTTGGTTTATTGCAGGCCCCTGCTACCTATCTCCTACAGTAGGTTGTAAAAGATCTAGCAAAAGGCACAGGGCCCGGATGGTTTTATGGGAGAGTGCTATAAAACTTTTGAGGAATAAATGGTTCTTATTTAAACTGTTACAAAGCATTAAAAAGATAATATAATTCTGAATTTATTTTATGAGGTATGTTTAAATTTAATAGTAAGACAGCCATGGAGTGCCCAAAAAAGAAAACCTTATGAATGTATATGCAAAGATTATAAATAAAATATTTGCAAGTTAAATTCTGCAGTCCCCAAAATACTAACATACCTCAGCCAGATAGGTTTATTCTGAGAATGTAAAGATTATTCAGCACTAGAAAATAAAGGAGAAAAACTAAATGCCCAATATATATTGAAAAGGGCATTTAATAAAATTCAATCCCCATTCTTGATTTTTGAAAAATTATTTTAGTAAGCTAAGAATAAAAAGAAACTTCCTTAACTTGATGAAAGATATTTATCAGAATGATTTCATTAAACCTGACAAAACTTAGTAGAAACCACAGAGGTGTTCCCATTAAAGTCTGAAATAAGATGTGGATGCCTACTATTGTTGCTCTCCAGAAAGCTCCCAACCTAAGTAATAAGACAATATAAATAAATGAGAGGAGTACACAAACACACTTGTGAAATACAAATGTAAAATTATCATTATTTGAAAGTATTATTTTCTACTTAAAAACTATAAGATATGCACCTAAAAGTCTATCTAGAAAAATCTAATCAAGAAAAAGAACTCATTCTCAATAGGAGTAAAAATTACAAGCTAACTTTAAAATGAGCTTATTTGTCAAAGAAATCTTTAAAATGTTACTAGAGTTCAGTGGCTCATGCCTGTAATCCCAGCACTTTGGAGGCTGGGATGGGCGGGTGCTTTGAGCTCAAGAGTTCAAGACCAGCCTGGGCAATATGGCAAAATCCCATCTCTACAAAACAATACAAAAATTAGCTGGTCGTGGTGGTGTGCACTTGCCATCCCAGCTACTCAGGAGACTGAGGTGAGAGGATCACCCGAGCCCGGGAGGCTGAGGCTGCAGTGAGCTGAGATCTTGCCACTGCACTCCAGCCTGGGTGACAGAGTGAGACCCTGTCTCAATAAACAAAAAAATATTGCTAGAGATTATCAAAGAATAGGTGGATTGATAAACCAAGAATAGGTGGATTGATAAACCTGAATGAGAGCACTCAATATTCAAATAAGTCAGATTCCTACTAATTATAAATTCAATATAATCACAACCAAAACACCAATGGGACTTTGAGGATAATAGGAGAGGGGTGGCATTGCTTCATAGATTGACATTATCACATGAAAGACAAATGCACAAAAATAGCAAAGGAAAAAAACTAAAGTAGAAGAAAAATATGGGAACTCAGTCTACCAGACAGCAAAAAAGAAAAGAATAAAGTAACTTTAATTAAAACACTGTCATACTAATGCAGGAACTGAAAAATAATATCAGAACACAGTTCACAAATGGACCTCCGTGCATGTGGGAACCTAGTATCTGATAAGAGTATACTTTCACAGCAGTAGAGAAAGAATAGACTATGAAATAATGTTATAGCAACTAACTATCCATTTGAAGGGAAATGAAACTTGTTAGATCCCTAACTCACACCATTCTCTGCTTAAATCCACATAAAATATAGGTTTTATATATGAATTTACAGGGAATATATAAGAAGTATATGAAAATATATAGTAAATACTACATAATATATAAGAAATATTATATAATACTAGAAGAAACACAGGAGATTATTTCAATAATCTTGAAGTGGTGACAACCTTTCTAAGAAGGCATGAAACTCAAAAGACTTAAAGGGAAAGATAAACAAATTTGACTACGTGGAAATTAACATTTTACACATGGCAAAAGACTATAAACAAAGTTAAGAGACAAATGATAGGCTGGAAGAAAACATTTACACCAAGTCAACAGAGAAAAGATTGATTACACTCATTAGAGTCAAAGATTTCCAACAAATTAACAAGCAAAGGGCAAGCATCTTAAAAGAAAAGGACAATGCAGAAAAGAAAATACAAATGTCTGGCAAATAAGTGGAAAGATGACTTCATTCATGATTAAGGAAATGCAGTTTTTAAATAGGTTTTCCTCCTAAAAACCAAAAGTCTAAGAATGTTAAGTGTTGGTGAGGGTGTGGAAAAATAATCACTCTCCTACCCTCTTGGGAGAAATGTAAATTGACACCACCATTTCGGACAGCAATTTGGCAGTTTCTTTCAGAATACTGAATGCCCATACCCTTTGCCCCAGAAATCCCTTACGGAAATCTGACTCGCAGAAATATTTGCATGCCACACAGTCATGTTCACGGCAGCAATGTCTGTAATTGATGAAAACTTGGAGCTACTTAAATGTTCATGATTATGGGACCAGCTAAAGAAAATATGACACATCCCTGCCTTGGAATTTCATGCAGTCACCAATAAAGATTGGGTCAAATCAGATGGCTGATACAGAATATAGTTAATAAAGTAAAAATATAGTGAGTTGACAAACAAAGCATGAGCACACTTTTATTTTTTAATTTGCAAGTAGTGCGACCATGAATAACACACACACACACACACACACACACACACACACACTGCTAGAGAGTTTGTGGAACTTATGCTTTTTGTCATATGCTTCTATTATTTATGAACTTGTTTTTACTGAGCATGTATTACTTTTAGACTTTTATAATTTTTTAAACCAAAAAACATAACTGAGTAATAATTGAAAAGTTAAAGTCTATAAAGACAAACACATTATGTGTCGTTTATTAGACCTGAGTCTACTTTCAGCCAGAGCAACTCTGGGCTGCAAGTGCAGTTCTATGAAGATTTTACCTTTATTGGGTTTGTCTCATGTATTGCATGCAGGCACGCACACATGCCACCCACACCTACACACCTCTACACACACACAAAGTTCTCCAGCTCTGCATATGCACGTGCATCACACATTTTTACAGTATCTTGAGCAGCTCCAGAACATTTTTTAATGTATTTGTTGGTGCAGGGGAATAAATAGCCAGAGCCGAGAAAGCAGAAAGGGATGCACTGAGATTGAAAACCCCATGCTACCTCCACCATCCCGGGCAGGTGAAATATCCCATGACATCCTTGTGCCTCTCTGGCTTCTGGCTTTTCCCATTTGTCCTCAAGATGACTGAGCCCAAGAAAATGTGGCCATCAGGATGGATGCTCATTGACTCAGGGCTGGTGTGAGGCTCACAGGTCCTCGTCCCTGAAGAGTGTGAGGTTGTGCTTTCGGATGTGTCCCAGCAGCACCTGTCCTCGCCGCTCCAGGGTCTGGAGGACCTGCTTCAGCCCCTGGGCCCCACCTTGGCTTTCCCAGAACACGGAGTCCATCTGCAGCGACTTAAGCAGCATATTCTGTAGACACCCTGATGCGAGAACCTTCACGGCAGACTCAGGAAACCTGGAGCGAAGGCCCCAGAACCCCATAACAGAAAGAAAAAGCAACAGTGATCTCAGAGAATTTCAATAACAGGTGAAGCCAGATGGCCAGAGCTTGCACAGTTGAGGAACTCTGGCAAAGTCACCCTGCAAACTCCCCAGGCCTGCACCTGCTATCTCATTAACAGAGGACCCTTTGCCTAGCTCTGCTGTGAAGGCAGGGGATAGACCTTTCAGATGGGTCCCATCCTACAGAGAAGCCAGGTGAAAAAATGCTGCTATCCCAGGCTCCATTTGGCAAATGCAGGGCCAGAAAAAATCCTGGGAAGGCAGAGCTGCCTGCCAAGAGTGAGCAGGGAGGGTAGACTCTTCAGCCTAGCTCTCCCACCCAGAACAAGGGAAGGACTAGCCTCTCCACACCCTAGCAATGCAGCTAGTATTCTGCAGGCACAGGAGGCCCTCTGGATATTGGGGTAGGCCCTGCCAACTGTGTCCCCTCTCAGCTTTCCCAGGGCTCCCCACCACCACCTAAAGTTCTGATCCAACAGCTTGTCTGATGGACCGTGGGCTTCTCAGGGCCATAGTTCAAGGTCCCAAGGTTTGCAGCAAGGCCATCAGGTCTCAGTCCCGTGAACTTCCACCCGACCCTTTTGACCCTCACCCATCTATGCCCTCCAGCAGCCGAAAGTTCAGCTTGTCCTCAGGGTGCTGAAGGTTGCCGGCGTTATCGATGTAGACCAGGTGAGATGGATTGCTGCTCCGGACCTCAGGGAAGAGGGTGGACAGAGAGAGAGGTGGGTAAGGGTGCAGCTACAGCTGGCACCTATGGACTTGGTCAAGATTAAGGGGCTGAGAGCCCTGAGCTGTCAGTCCCACAGTCCATGCTAACAAACAGTCCTCACAGCTGAGCACTTACTCTATGCTGGGCACTGTGCTAAGTGCTTCCAGGCATCCTGTCAGTTAATTCTCCCAGTAACCTTAGGAAGCGGGCACTAGTGTTAGCCCTATTTTACAGAAATGGTGGCACCTTAAGTTAAGCAATTTGCACAAAATCACACAGCTGGTAAGTAGCTGGGCTGTTTCAAACCTGGACCCATAGGGCTAAGGCAGAGCACCATCTGCTAAATTGCAAGGCCAAAGGACTGATCCTGTTTCGGTGGCTGAAGGGGTGAGGAGCACAGGTGGGAATCGGCAGGTGCCGAGGTAGCCTGCTCCTCAGGGCCATCGCTGTGAGAGGCATCACACATGTGCTGCTCCCATGTGTACACACTCAGTCACCCCTTTGTGCCACCTGTGCCTATGCACCTGGGCATCCCCCTTAGCATCACTGAGAGCACACAGAGATGTCCTTTATCCTCGAAAAGCAGTGACCACACTCTGTTTCTACAGAAGAGTTTAGCAGCTCCTAAACATTTTGAAAACCAAAATCAGCACCGGAGAATTCTTTAGTACCTTAAAGAATATGGTGTGGTTGTGAATGGGAGACCATCTCTTCTGGTCCCCACTCCCACGCACACACTCCTTTCCCACATAGCCTCCAAAAGCCCATGGGCATTTCCCACAATCCTCTCCAGCGGCCTAGGCTTAAGCTATGAACTTCTGTTTCCAGGACCCCAGCTTCCCTTCTCTCTGCCTCTTCTCCTTTCTCACCCCACTCCACATGTCAGGATCACTTTTTGCTCAAAGCTGGGTGGCTCTTCCCTCTAGAAACTGCTGTCCTAAAAGATCTGTGAAATGCCTGCTCACCAGGGGTAAACAATGGCTATTAAAGCTTTGTCCCTCCCGTGGATATTTACCTTTGACAAGGGAAAAGGAGAGATGGCTCTGGGGGTAGAGGAGGAGAATTGCCAGCACCCCCACTAAGCAATCCTGGCCTCTGGGTGATGTGGCCTCCCTGAAGCCCATCCCTGGACACCATGCTGACAGCTACCCTCCAAGAGGAAAGGGAGGCTGTGGGGACACTATGCCTCACTGCAGGAGAAGATAGAGAAGCCCTTCCCTGGGGGAAGCACTTTGCTTCTTATGCAGAGGAAATGGTTATTCTGCCCTCTCCGATGGCCACAGCACATTGCTTCCCACCCTGGACTCTAGTTTTGACAGGAGCAGCAGCAGCCTGTGAGCCACTGGGGTCTTGGGTTCATGCCCTAATGCTGCTACCATATGGCCTTGGAGATTCCTTTCCCTCCAGACTGCAACTCCTCATTTACTGGCACAACGAGGATGTTGACTAGACACACCATTCTCAAACTCTACTTCCAGCAGCCCTAGTTGTTCTCTGGAGCCTCTTAGGGGCAGTGGAGACAGTGAAAACGGGGCTCCAGCCCTCATGCCACACTCCTCCTCAGGCACATTCTTAAAGCTCCATTTTATCAGTTTACATATTGCAGACTCCTGGAAATATTCAAACAACTGGTTTTGCTGAAAAGAACAAGACTGGGAAACCCCAGCAACAAATGATTTTTGAAACTTGTTAGCATCTTCTGAAGGACACAGGAAGACCTGGTTCTGGGGTGACAAGGGGATGGTGTGGAGACGTACCAGGATGTGGACCAGCCGCAGCTCGGCCGGGTTCCGGCATTTCTCTCGGAGCCTCTCTTCTACACAGGGGTCTGAGGGCTCAGGCTCGAAGCCACAACAGTAGCGATCCAAGCGGTCGTGGACCTGTGGAGACACCCAGCCTTTGGTAGGGTGAGGCAGGGCAGGGGGCCTGCCTCCACCAGGCACAGCACGGAGGCCACCTGACCTGCTGTTTCCTACATGACGCTGGGGCCACAGCAGGGGTGACTCTCAGTGGTTCTCTGTGCTGGTCATTACTAAATGGGGCTTCCGCTTTCCTCCTCTGGCCAGCTCACTCTGCACACCAGGAGCTGTTTGCTCATGCCTCAGGCCAGTGTGGATTTTCACCCAGTGCCCACAGCTTGACCTACACTGTTGCTCTTGAGCTCTAGCCTATCACCACTGGGGCTCCGAATGCTGACCGTCTGCCTGTCTACCCAGGGAGATTCTACATCACTCTATTTTTTCTTTAAGCAGCAAATGCTACATCAGGGATTCCTCCTTTCTTTAGAGGTGCAAGTCCTTTAATGATCATCTCAACAGCTCCAACTGGACAGCTCTTTCACCCTGCAGCAGGCCTGAATCAAGCCGGGGAAAGAGGAGGGCATCCTCAATGTGGTGTGCGGTCAGTTCTGAGGAGCTTTGCCACCCTTCCCCTGAATAGATGCATACAGATGACACCCACAGCATTTTAGAGTGGATCAGAGGATTCCTAGAATCACGCTTCCCACTCAGTTGCTTCTGCGATGCTTTCTTCAGAAGGAAAGTCACAGCCTACAAGTCAGCAGTAGGAAGAATCGTGGTCTGCCCCAGCCCTGACCTACATGAGGATAGCATCTGCTGTAAGTGTCTAGGACAAAGAGATTGAGGATGGAGAGGCATACAAGCAGAACTGGTAGAGTCCTCTGAGGATGGTTAGGGGAGGGTTTGCTGTGGGGAGAAAGACAGGAAAGGGAGAATAGTCGAACTGAGGAGCTGGTCTGGAGAAGGGTTGGGAGATGCTAGGGAGTGGATGAAAGATGAAGTGAGCGCGGCTGAGCAGCAGGGAATCACCATCACACACAGGATGTGCAAGCCTGGGAAAACTCATTCTATTTTCCTTTTACAAAGGAAACTTGGTTTGATGCAATACCTTGACGAGTGCTTAGGGTAGAAGGTGAAATTACAGGAGGTCTGGGTGTGGGAGGACTTGCTTTGCATGGGACAAGAAGAAAAGTTAGTTTCTTGCTGTGGAAGTGGGAGGACAGAGGAATAGAGAAGGTGAAGGGAAGCAGGGAGCAGCAGAAGGCTGGGGCTGTGAGATGTACTCTCCCATAAGTTCTCCATCCTGCAGTGAAGCTGCTGCCCTTATGAAATGTTTGGTGGATGCTGAGCTTTGAGTTCAGGTTTGGTGTGGGGCAAGTCAAGGTGGTGCTCATGGCACATCAAACAGAAGGAGTCCATCCACTACTTGGGATTTATCCAAATCCTAGGAAGGGCTCCAAACCCCACAGGTTATGGGACCAGGGGTTTTAGTTGTTTTCTTAAATCTCTCAGGTGGTGGTGAAAGTCAGTGGGGAGGCCTTGAGGACCTCTGGGATCTACCAATCAGAACAATGAATCACATAGGTATCTAACTCTCAGGCTGCAAAATGTACTAAGTTCCTGAAAGAGCCTGCTGTGGGGAAGACCTAGATTGGACACTCTGATCCCATCTTTGCAGAATGGCTAGTCTGAATTAGAAAGCCTAGGAACACCACTGGAGAGGAAGACATCAGCCTGGGAACTTGGAAACTCAGTATGAAGGGAGCAGAGCAGACCTCATTTCAAGAAAATTGTCATTATCTGAATTGTCTGGTGATTCCCTGGTAAACTCCACTAAAAGGCATGGTTTTTTTGGTTGCCCAGTACTAAAAGCCTTCTCCTGGACGGGTAGAGGACATTTGTTGAAAACATTTACTGCCAAATGTTTCAAGAGCATGGCTGTCTGAGACAATGGATAACAGTTGGGACAAACAATAGATTAACCAAAAAGCTTAAAAAGGAAGAGATAAGAAATGAAATGTCCAAGGGGCTGTGAAAAGCTCCAGTATGTTCCTGGAAATCTGGAAGTCCACATGCACATGTGTAGGACTGTGCACATGTTCAGGAAAAACTTGAAAAGACCCTAAGCTCTCACCTCTGGTTGACCTTGAGACTGTACAAGCATGAGTGAAGGCAAAAGCAGATTTATCAACTGCATACATACGTGTTGGAGATGCCTCAACACACACACACACACAGACCCTTTGGCAAACACTAGGAGACTTGCTGGCTCCAGAAATTCATGAAAATCTGCTTGATCATCAGCTGATCACTGAACCAACTGAGCAGAAATTTCAGTGGCCATATACAATAAAGAATACAGATGAATATAGAATTTGTTCATAAAAATAAAACAAGCAAATAACAAAGAAAATAACTACAAATGAAAAAAACTACAACAAACAGCAACAACAAAAATCCTGGGGAAAAGAAGAATCTGATTTTCAGAGTGGCCATCTTATATTATTTAAATACTCAGTTTTCAACAAAAAATATGAGACAGTCAAAGAAACAAAGTATGGCCAATATGCATGAAAAAAGGCAATCAATCAAAATTGTTCCTGAGGAAGCCCAGATGTTGGAGAAAAAATTTAAATTAGCTATTTTACATATGTTCAAAGAACTAAAGGAAATCAGGCCTAGAGAAGTAAAGTATGAGAATGATACCTCACCATATAGACTACATGAATAATGAGATAGAAATTATAAAGAGAAACCAAATATAAATTATGGAGTTGAAAAGTACTACAACTTTTAAAAATTCACTGAGAGGATCAAACAGCAGTTATGAGCAGGCAGAAGAACAAATCAGAAAACTTGAAGATAGGTCAACTGAGATTATCAAGTATGAGGAATAAGAAGAAAAAAATGAAGAAAAATAAACAGTGCCTCAGAGACCCATGTAATACCATTAAGTGTACCAACATATATATAAGAGGACTTTTAAAAGGAAGGGAGGAGGATGTGAAAATAATATTAGAATTAATGTACAAAACCTCCCCAAATTTGGTGAAAAGCATTGATCTACACATCCAAGAGGTCCAGTGAACTCCATTAATATAAACTGAAAGAGACCTACACCTAGAATAAAACTGTCAAAAACCAAAGACAGAGAGAGAATCCTAAAAGCAGCAAGAGAGAAGTCACTCATCACATAAAAAGGATTATTTCAAAGAGTGGTTTGGTATCAGATTTATCAAAAACCATGGAGGCCAAAAGGCAGAGGAGCAACATTCAAAGTGTTGAAATTAAATTTAAAAAAAGAGAGTCAGTCAACCAAGAATTTTATATACAGCAAAACTATCCTTCAAAAATTAAGGATAAATGAAGACATTAACAGAACAACAAAAACAGAATTTATTGTCAGCAGGCTTGTTCTACAAGAAATACTAAAAGGGGGCCTTCAGGATGAATGAAAGGATACTAAGTAGTAACTTGAATTAATATCAAGAACTAAAAAGCTCTGTTCAAGATAACTGTATACATAAACATAAAAGACAGTATAAATGTATTTTTTTTTTTGGTCTGGACTTCTTTTTTCCTCTCTGATTTTAAAAAACAACTGCTTAAAGCAATAATTATAATCTATGCTGATGGGCAGAAAATGTATAAAGATGTAATTTGTGACAAGAATAGCATAAAAGTGGGAGGGGAACAGATTTATATAGAAAGAAGGTCTTTTTACATTATTAAATTGCTGGTAATCTGACCTAGATTGTTATAAATCCAGATGTTAATGGTTATCCCAGTGCAACCAACAAGAATATAACTATAGTCCTAGTCACCAATAATCTCATAAAACCAGATGTTGAGAAATGAGACAGCATTCAATAGTCCCAAGTACTGTCCCCAAACATTATTTTCTCTGTTTTATACAGTTGAAAACGGAGAAATCACACCTCAGGTCTAGACAGGCTGAGGGCATTTCTGTGAGGCCACATTAGTAGCAGTAGACCAAATGGATTAAATATATCCACTGATTCTGGTAAAAAAGCAAGTTTATGCACAGAGGCCAATGCACAAAGTCCAGAAGATTGGTCCAGCTTGGCAAAGAACCACAGCCCTGTTTATGCAGTGAGCCAATTAGCAAGACTTCCTGAGGAGGACCCTCTTTACTGCTTTGGCCTCCTGAACTTTGGGTAACCAATACCCAATTTTCCTTCTTTCCTCTAATACCCTATTATGAATAATTCCAAACATACAGCAAATTTGAAATAATTTTATGGTGAATACCCATATACCCATCACCAAAATTCTACCATGAATATTTTACTTATTTTATGACATATCTAACCATCGATACATCTCTATATCCATTCATTAAATCATCTTATTTCTTATTTTTTATGCATTTCAAAGTAAGTTGCAGACATTAGAAATTTCCCTCTAAATATATTGGCATGCACACCGCTCATTAGAGTTCCTGGTTTTCCTATAAGAGAACCAATCTTCCCTGCTAGATACAGTCTGGTGGCATCATCAATCCAAGTACCCTGCATATCCAGCCATGAAGTGAAGATGGGGTCCAAGCTCCTCTAACCATATACCCTCCATCTTTCCCCTGACTCTTCAGGCTTCCCAGGCCTTTTTCTTCCATTCCTTGAAGCCCTTAATGTCTTACCAAATACAGATTCTTTCCTTGCTTATGTTAATCAGAGTTAGTCTCTGTTGCTTGGAATCAAACTCCCTTCAAGTGATGCACCCCCTGAATTTTCCTTCTTCCAGGTTAAAACACACTTGGGTTCTGAAACTATGGTAGATGTTTTTGATGCCCCCAACCCATGAACCTAGGGCTCACCTACAGAAGGTCCCAACCATACAGTGCCCATATGTAGAGGTACTCTTGCCCATAACAGGCTTAACCTACCCATGCAGTAGGCTGAAAGTGCTGGAAAATCAATGCTCCCAGGAGCAAGCTTCAACCAATGACTTATGGCAGTTAGTGTACAAATATCATAGCCCCTCACCTCCCAGGGGAATGATACCCTACAGCAGTGTTCTACAAAGTCTGTCAAGGGCCCTCATCTGGGTTCAGCCTCACTTGCTCATGTGGCAGCCTGCCCTTTACTGTACCCTTCATTAGCTTTTCTTCCTTCCCTGTTTCACTTCCCCATTTGCTCACCAGGTTTCCTAGGACCACCTCCCAAATAAATTGCTCTATTCAAATTCTAGTCAGAGTCTCTTTCTGGGGACCTCAAACCTAGATAGAAACCCATCACAGTCTCTATTGCTGTCACATGTCCAAGCTCTTGTTGGTCAGTATTCTTGTCATACTTTAGTACCTAGCACTGGACACAACAGCAGAGAATCAAGTTATAGAGTAGTACAGAAACATTGCCTCCCTGATTCCAGATGTTAAGACTAGATTTGCGTCTTTGCCAATCTCATCATATTGTTGACACATATTTTGCATGTCCAAAATTAGCAAGTCTCTCTCTCATATATGTCCATTCAGCCAGGGCTTCATTAACCTGCATTTATACCACTGACTCACAGGCCCTCAGTAGAAGACTTTGCATTTAACACTATTCCATTTCCTCCTTTAATCTTTCATTGCAACCCATTGAATATTTTTTCGATGGTTTTGTTGTCACATTCATTTGCTTTTCCTTCCCCTGCCAATTTTAGGTTATGTGCCAGCCAGACCAGTAAGCTACTATACCAATGGGAGTATTTTCAGCCACAAGTAACAGAAAACCTGACTCAAAATGGCTTAAACCACAAGGAAGATTGAGATTATCTACAGAAGGAAGTCTTGAGGAAAGGCAGGCTGGGTGGATTTAGCAGCTCCATATTGTCATGATAAGGACTTGGGTTGCTTTCTGCCCTCCACATACCACCCACAATGTTAACAGCATCCCATTGTTGTCTTAGGATGCCTGCAGGTAGGTGCTGTGGGAATATGTTTCCTTGTTCCTGTCCAGCAGGAGAGAAAGAAAAAGAGTATGAGAGAAGGGGAGAGAGAGAAGGAATCTCTCCCCTCAACAACCATGGAATAGAAGGCCTTCCCTTCAGCCAAATTAAGAGGCACACATTCTTGGACCAATAGCACTCAGTGGAAGATGTTAATGCACTGATCCTTGAACCCATTGCCTCTGAATCCAGGAATAGGTGGAAGGTGAATCAAATCAGGGCTCTGTGAGGAAGGACTACAAGAGACTGGCTGGGTCCCCTACAGCCCAGTGTCCTCATTCAGGCTACTAATAAAAATGTTGGCTAGGACAGGGTTAGAGAGCCCTGCAGCATACCACCAGAGACCTCACAGCCTTCCAGTTCATTTTAAATCACTAAAGCTAGTGTCATACCGCCTGTATTAGTCTGTTCTCATGCTGATGCAAGAGATGGTCTCCCAGTCTTGGGCAGCTCTGGCCCTGTAGGGTAGAGACCCCTCCCGACTGCTTTCACTGGCTGGCATTGAGTGTCTGCAGCTTTTCCAAGTGCAACAGTACAAGCTGTCAGTGTATCTACCATTCTGGGGTCTGGAGGATGGTGGCCCTCTTCTCACAGCTCCATGAGGCAGTGCCCCACTGGGGACTCCATGTAGGGGCTCTGACTCCACATTTCCCTTCCACACTGCCCTAGCAGGGGTTCTTCATGAGGGTTCCACCCCTTCAGCAGACTTCTGCCTGGACATCTAGGTGTTTCCATACATCCTCTGAAATACAGGTGAAGGTTCCCAAAGCTCAAGTCTTGTTTTCTGTGTAGCCACAGGCACAACGCCATGTGGAAGCCAATAAGGCTTGGGGCTTGTACCCTCTGAAGCAACGGCCTGAGCTGTACTTTGGCCCCTTTTTGGTGCAGCTGGGATGGAGGGCACCAAGTCCTAAGACTACACAAAGCAGCAAGGCCCTGGACCCGGCCCACACAACCGTTTCCTCCTCCCAGGCCTTTGGACCTGTGATGGGAGGGCTGCTGTGAAGACCTCTGACATGCCTTGGAAACATTTTCTCCATTATCTTGGCATTGACATTTGGCTCCTCGTTACTTATGCAAATTTCTGCAGCCAGCTTGAATTTCTCCCCAGAAAATGAGTTTTTCATTTCTACCACATCATCAGGCTGCAAATTTTCCGAACTTTTATGCTCTGATTCCATCTCAATCATAAGTTCCAATTCCAAACCATCTCTGTGAATGCAAAAAACTGAATGCTTCTAAGAGTATCCAGGTCACATCTTGAATGCTTTGCTGCTTAGAAATTTATTCTGCCAGATACCTTAAATCATCTCTCTCAAGTTCAAAGTTCCACACATCTCTAGGGCAGGGGCAAAATGCCGCCAGTTTCTTTGCTAAAGCATAGCACGAATCACCTTTATTCCAGTTCCCAACAAGTTCTCATCTCCATCTGAGTTCACTTCAGCCTGGACTTCATTGTCCATATCACTATCAGCATTTTGTTCAAAGTTATTCAACAAGTTTCTAGGAAGTTCCAAACTTTCCCACATCTCCCTGTTTTCTTCTGAGCCCTCCAAACTGTTCCAACTTCTGCCTGTTTCCCAGTTCCAAAGTCACTTCCACATTTTTAGGTACCTTTATAGCAGTACCTCCCTCTTTGTGGTACCAATTTACTGTATTAGTCCATTTTCATACTGCTGTAAACAACTGCCCAAGACTGAGTAATTTATAAAGGAAAGAGATTTAATTGACTCACTGGTCTGCATGTCTGAGGAGGCCTCAGGAAATTTACAATTATGGCAGAAGGTGAAGGGAAAGCAAGAAACCTTCTTCCCAAGGTGGCAGGAAGGAGAATGAATGCAGGAGGAACTACCAGGCACTTATAAAACCATCAGATCTCATGAGAACTCACTATCACGAGAACAGCATTGAGGAAACCACCACCATGATTCAGTTACCTCCACCTGGTCTCTTCCTGGACATGTGGGGATTATGGGGATTACAATCCAAGACGAGATTTTGGGTAGGGACACAGTCAAACCACATCACCACCCATATATGAGCCTACTCCATGCTTTCATATGCACCCCATCCTTAGCAAGAGTCACCAGAGGCTACCAACACAGTGGTTTACTGTAGAGATCAGAAAACTTCTCTATAAAGGACCAGAGAGTAAATATTTTAGGCATTGAAGGCCATACAGTCTCTGTCATAACTACTTAAGTCTGCCACTGTAGTGCATATCTTATATATTATAGATAATACATAAACAAATAGGCATGGCTATATTCCAATATGTTGGTAGAAGAGCTGAGGCAGGACTGGCTTGTCTGTCATAATATGAAAGAGTCTTGGAAGATGTCCGGGGTCCAGGGTCTAAAACTCCTCGTGGCCTTTGGAACACCAAGCTCTATGTCAAAGGGTGGAAGGCTACCCTGCCGCACCACAAATCTAAGCCCAGGGCATAAAACCCCTCATGACTTGGATGGAATCCAGGGCTCAGGGCATAAAACTCCTTGTAGCCTCTGCAATATGCACAGACTTGTTGGTTGCTCTCCCAGGCTTGTAAACATCCTCTCCATTATCTCAAGCAGCAGAGTATATTCTATATGTGTCAAAGAAAATGCTAAACCATCACAGCTATTCTTGATGCACCGCTACATTTCTACCCCCACATCCTCACGCCCTCACCTGTTTACCCCCACATCCTCAATGTCTTCACCATCTGCTTCTTTGTTTGATCACCAATAAATAGTGTGGGCTCCCAGAGCTCAGGGCCTTCACAGCCTCCATACCAGCGTTGGCCCCCTGGACCCACCTTATGCCCTCTTAACTTGTCTTTTCTCATTGCTTTGACTCCGCCGGACTTTGTAGCCCCCACGGCCTGGTGTTGGGTGTGATCACCCCTTCCCCTTCCACCCTTTGGCACAGAGCTTGGTGTCCCAAAGGCCATGAGGGGTTTTAGACCCTGGACCCAGGACATCTTCCAAGACTCTTTTATATTATGACAGACAAGCCAGTCCTGCCTCAGCTCTTCTACCAACATATTGGAACACAGGCAAAACCTTATGTGCACTGAAATTGAATTTCATATAAATTTAGATGTCCCACAATATTATTCTTTCAATTTTTTTAACCACTTAAAAGTGCTAAAATCATTCTAAACCATTCTACAAACAGGTGAGGAGTAAATTTGGCGGCATTGTGGGCCATGGTTTAGTTTGTGACCCCCAGTTTGAAGTTCAGATGAATTTGGGGATGAATACTGCCTCCACTATGTCCTGGCTGTGTGAATTCAGAAAATTGCTCATCTTGCCATGCCTCAGTTTTTTCATCAACAAAATGGGGAGGTGATACTCCCATGGGGCCGTGTTGAGGATCACACAGGATGTAATCCAGGAGGCAGATGTTATGGAGAGTTCCCAGAAGTCTCTGGCCCTGGAGGGGACAGGCCAGTGGTTCTCTCCTAAAAAGTGCTGGCCTCACCCCCCACTCACCCAGCACTACAGGCCTGAGAACCAGAGTCTGACATAAAGGAAGTTATGATGGTCTAGTATCTCTTCCATGCACAAGTCTAGTGTTTGGAGCATGGACATATCTGTGAGACAGAAACCCACCAGCTGAATTACCTTGGGCCAGGAGAGCAAATGTCAGGACAGCTCTAGCAAGCCTGAAGTGCAATAACGGCTCTGGATTTTGCTTCACACCAGCTGCGTGGCCAGCCAAACCACCTTGCTCCCACCAAACCCTCCCTGCTCCCGTCTCAAGGCCTTTCTATGCAGATTTAAACTTGCAGCAGCATTTATTTCCAGAGGAAGCTACAAGAAATACTGGCCCATATGATGCGTGCAGTGCTGGCTTCCCAGAATCTACACCCATTTGAATGTTTCACAGTGAGGGCTTGGCTGGCACACTTGCCAGTTTGATTATTCTGCCGTGCTGTCTGGTTGGCTTTTTCTACAGAAGAGAAATTAGGTTTAAACAGTAGAAGACTAGCAGCCAAACAAGACCAAGCTTAACTTTCATTCCCATATTCCTTCAAGATTTGATTCTTTTCCCCTTTTTGAAAAAATGAAGAGTTACCAAGAAAAAATGATAAACCTTTAGAGTTTAGGTTTTCTGGCAGTGTTACATAATCGTGTGGACTGAAGTTTTTGTTTAATTTTAGTTAAGCCATTGTAATGCCCTTACTCTGTGCCAGGAATTATCCTTAGTGCTTTACCTATCACAAGTCATTTGACCCCTGCTAGCAGCCAAGAGATAGATACTGTTATTGTTCCCATTTCAAAGATGAGGCTGAATAATGAGTCACAAATGCTGAGTAATGTGATCCAGCCCCCAGAACATGTTTGTCATAACCAGAGACTTAGTTGAAGGTTTTTGGATGCAAGAACAAATTGAAGCGCATGACTGGCTGCCAGCATGAAGGATATAGTAGGGTCATTGCCTCTGTGACCTCCCAAACAGGACATCTGCATGGGACAAGATACTGCAGTCTGCCAAGGAGGGATACCAGGTCCAGCTGTGGGGGTGGGAAGGTACAGGGTGAAGGCTCTGGGGCCAAGACTCGGGTTCCTCAAGCAGTGCCTGATCTGGGTCTGGTAGAGTCCAGAAGAGCCATCTGCTGTCCCTGGTGTCCCATGCCCCCAGAGCAGAGATGCTTCCCCAAACTGGGAGCAGTCACAGGCCTGGGACCTTCACGGTGGAAAGGGTGGCTGCTGGCTAGGCAGGCTCACTGCCTGGGGGTCAGAGAGTTGCAGCATAGTTGGAGGCAGGAGGAGAGCCAACTCCCCTTCCCATACTCCAAAACCTCTCTCCAAGGAGGGTGGCAGGCTGCTCCCATACTGGCTGGCTGGCTGTTGAAGAATTTGGTGAGGCTTTGGGAAGGTCAGAGTGTGGAAGAGGAGGGAGTTACTCGGCACTGACTCTCACTCTCCTCTAAAGACTCACCTTGCTGTGCTCCTTGCCTTTCCACATACACGGCATCTTCCCTGGAAGCTCCAGGGAGGGAACATCTAGACTGCTTCATCTGCCCAAACCCCGAGGCCAGAAGTCTCAGCACCATCTTTGGAAGCCAGTGAATAGGCCACCTGATGGGCTTTGAGGAGCTGGATTGAGAAGGACTACGGCTTATCTAAAAAGACATCTGTGGAGCCTCCTAAATTTTAAACATCAACACAAAACCCAGCAGCTGTTAAAAGATGAATCCACCACAGCAAAGTAGGTTCTGACCAGGAAAGCTAAGATGAATCACCATTGGAACACTGTCACAAAAGGTCCCCACTTTAATAATTAGGGGGGAAAATATGGTGACCTCTTCCACGATACCCAAAAGGCGTTTGATAAAATTACACATCCATTCCTGACAATGAAACTCTTTTTTCGTTTTTGTTTTCTTTAGAGACAGGGTCTGGCTCTGTCACCCAGGCTGGAGTGCAGTGGCGTGATTACAGCTCACTGCAACTGCCAGCTCCTAAGCCCAAGAGATCCTTCCCCCTCAGTCTCCTGAGTAGCTGTAACTACAGGTGCATGCCACCATGCTTGGCTAATTTTTAATTTTTAATTTTTTTTTTTTTTTTAGAGACAAGGTCTCCCTATGTTGCCCAGGCTTGTCTTGAGCTCCTGGGCTCAAGCAGTCCTCCCACCTGGCCCACTCAAACTGGAATTACAGTCGTGAGCCACTGCACATGGCCTGAAAACTCTTAATAAAGTAGCAATAATGAATAATTCCTCATATCTTCAGTCAAAAGCCAGCATAGTGTTCAATGGTGAAACACTAGAAATTGTCCCAAATCTGTAAGAAACATGTCATGTCTCTGGGGCCAAGAGGGTTCCTCAAGCAGTGCCTGATCTGGGTCTGATAGAGTCCAGAAGAGCAACCTGCCAGTCCCTGGTGGCCCATGCCCCCAGCACAGAGACGCTTCCCCAAACTGGGAAGAGTCACAGGCCTGGGGCCTTCAGGATGGAAAGTCCTGGGATTACAGGCGTGAGCCACTGCACCTGGCCTGAAAAACTCTTAATAAAGCAGGAATAATGAATAATTCATCACGTCTTTGGTCAAAAGCCAGCATTCTGTTTAATGGTGAAACACTAGAAATTGTCCCAAATCTGTAAGAAACATATCATGTCCATCATTCCATTAATATTTACCATTGCTCTGTGACACCAGTAAATGTAATGAGGTAAGAGTAAGAAGGAGGAAATGAAAAGATAGAATCCAATTTGTTACAGATGAAATGATGGTATGCAGGGGAAGCCCAAGAGGATAAACTGAGCAAACATTAAAAGCAAGATGGGCCGGGCGCGGTGGCTCAAGCCTGTAATCCCAGCACTTTGGGAGGCCGAGACGGGCGGATCACGAGGTCAGGAGATCGAGACCATCCTGGCTAACACGGTGAAACCCCGTCTCTACTAAGAAATACAAAAAACTAGCCGGGCGAGGTGGCGGGCACCTGTAGTCCCAGCTACCCGGGAGGCTGAGGCCGGAGAATGGCGTGAACCCAGGAGGCGGAGCTTGCAGTGAGCTGAGATCCGGCCACTGCACTCCAGCCTGGGCTACAGAGCGAGACTCCGTCTCAAAAAAATAAAAATTAAAAAATTTAAAAAAAAATAAAAGCAAGATGAAGTCAGAAGGTGGATGGTGGCAAAGTTAATATGCAGAAGAAATAGCTTAAATATGAACAAAGAGCTACCAGCCAGAACATGTAATGAAAGAAAAGGTCCTATTTCCAATAGCCACAAGAAGACAAAATGCCCAGGAATAACCCAACCTGAAAGTGAAGACCCAGCTGAAGAAAACATCAAAATGCTTCTGAGGAACGTGAACAGATGGAGAGGCATAACCTGTTCTCGGCTAGAGTGACTGTATTTCAGGATGTAAACGCTCTCTATATTAATCCACAAAAACTCAACTTGATTTCAAGAAAATCTCAAAAGGATCTGGGAAGGGGAAGGAAGTAACAAGCAAAAAAG
Organism: Theropithecus gelada; assembly: GCF_003255815.1. NCBI lineage: Eukaryota > Metazoa > Chordata > Mammalia > Primates > Cercopithecidae > Theropithecus > Theropithecus gelada. Next base: position 97,331,550 of record NC_037669.1, read on the forward strand.
TATACAAGAATATCAAAAAAATTCTAAAAAAGAGCAGTGAGAAGGACCAAGTCCTACTAGTTATTAACATAAAATATAAAGCTCAGTAATTCAAACAGTGTGACTCTGGCATATAAATAGACCCTTTGCTGGAACAGAAAAGAGTCCAGAAATAGACCTATATACGTATGGAAATTGGCTCTATGGTAAAGGTAGCCTTTCAAGTTGAGGGAAAGATTGATTATTCAACAAATGTCACTGGGACATTTGGGTTGCCATCTGAAAAAAAAAAACAGTTGTTTTATACCTTATCCCTTACTCCAAAATAACTTCCAGATGGATCAGAGATATATCAAAAACATGAGAGAATTTTAAAAATAACCCTGAAATGAGAATAGCCTTTTAAAATATAACACATGAACCTAGAAATCAGAGAAAAGCCTGGTCATTTTAACAATGTACATTTTTAAAACTTTCTGCACTGCAAAAAGACTACAAACAAAGCTTAATGACAATCTAAGGGAAATATTATATACTACAATGGAAAACAAAGGGCTAAGTTCCTTAATCTATAAAAAGCTCTTAAAATCATTAAGAAAAAGACCAACAACCCAACAGAAAATGGGGCAAAGAACATGGATGGAGCTGGAGGCCATAATCCTAAGCAAACTAACTCAGGAACAGAAAACCAAATACCACATGTTCTCACTTATAAGTGGGAGCTAAACATTGAGTACACATGGACACAAAGAAAGGAATCACAGGGGCCGCACAAAGAAGGGAACAACGGTCAGTCACAGGGGCCTACTTGAAGGTGGAGGGAGAGGATCGAAAAACTACCTCTCGAGTACTATGCTTATTACCTGGGTGACAAAATCATCTGTACGCTAAACACCCATGACACACAATTTACCTGTATAACAAACCTGCACATGTACCCCTGAACTTAAAATAAAAGTTTTAAAAATAAATAAATAAAACCTACCTAGGCTGGGCACAGTGGCTCACACCTGTAATTCCAGCACTTTGGGAGGCCGAGGCGGGCAGATCACCTGTGGTCAGGAGTTCAAGACCAGCCTGGCTAAAATGGCAAAACCCCATCTCTACTAAAAATACAAAAATTAGCCAGATATGTTGGTGGGCGCCTGTAATCACAGCTACTCGGGAGGCTGAGGTAGGAGAATCACTTGAACCTGGGAGGTGGAGTTTGCAATGAGCCAAGATTAGGCCATTGTACTCCAGCCTGGGCGACAGAGTCAGACTCCGTCTCAAAAAAAACAAAACAAAACAAAAAAAAAACCTACCTGGTGGCAGATTGTGCTGGTAGCAAGAAAAATAGATGTTTTAAAAAAGAAAAGAAAATGGGGCAAAGAATGTGGATAGTATTTTTGTCTTTTAAAAGGCTTTTAAACAGAAGCAGGACTAAGATTGAGGCCAAAAAAAAAAAAAAATCAAAAGAGGTACTCACTTTCTTTTTTTATATATATATACTAAAAGAATAAAGATTTTTATTAAGCATTGTAAGTTGCATTCAGTAGCCTTCAGATACACCACAATCCATCGACAGTCAATCAAACCCAACAGCAGTTCATTCTTGCACAATCCATGTGTCAGGGCCGAACTCCCTTCAACTTACAGTAAGATCCTACTTAGTTCTTGTGGGCAGGGGTTGGGGATTACACCTCATTTCTGATCACTAATGTGATGAAGAGCATCAGAAGTATATGAAAATGATAAGAAGTGATTCTGATTTCAAAGTACATTGTTTGGAAACATTAACAAAAACATCAAAATGATAGGAACATACCTGCTTCTACTAAATTCTCAATGGGAAAGTTCTCAAGAACAAGCATTTTGCTTCCTGCTACAGAATGGGGTGTGTGTGTGTGTGTGTGTGTGTGTGTGTGTTTAAGATCAAAGGGTTTTTTTCCACAGAATTTCATATTTGCTAATATGAAAGCATTAAACAGCAACAAAGAACAACAGTACATACAGCAGTGAATACACCAGTGTAATATTGATGTTCGAAATGGCTAGATAATTTTGGGGGGGCTTTAGAATAAATGCAACAGAGGTCAATAATCATAAAATTGCAAGGTTAGCGCAAGATCAGTCAATGACTAAACAGAGTTAACATCTTTTCTAGGACTATTACTGATTATTAGCATTTTTGTTTTGCAAATGGGCACATACTGATAAGAATGGAAGAAAGGACGATAACATGCATAATATTAACTACACACTTCAAAAATTACGAACCATGCAGAAGTTTAGCTCAAGTAGTAGTACTAAAGGTCTACATCCGATTCAAAACCACATAGTTCATTGATCACAGATGCATGGTGTGAGTCACGAAAAGTTTCAGAACACATTGTGTTGATTTTGAAAGGTCATTTGCATCTTCTATTTCAACTTTATCTCTATTTAACTTGCTCATAAGTATGTATGATGTATTGTATATTTAAAATCAGCAGAACAGCAATATTACTGTATAATTTTTTAGTTTTGATAGTTGCACTTTTTTTTTTAACACAAAAGAACCACATCAACAGTGATGAAATTTAAGAAAGAAAAACTGTAGTTGTGCCTTATTTCTTTCATAGTCATAAACATCAAACCTTAAGGAAAGCTTCATTGTGAAACAGCAATGCAAAATCAAATATAATGGCATGCATATGGTGCCAAATACTAAAAATTGTATTTTAAACTATATAGACTTCAAGACTGCCAAAATGTGTTTTCTTTATACTTCAAGAAACACAATTATAGGCTTTTGTCATAACCAGTTTATTAAACTTTATGTGTACCTCATTTTAAGAGTGGGAGTCAAATGCTCTTCATTTTCTTTCTCTTTTTTGTTTTATTATAGCATTTTGACTATAACTGGTTAAAATTTAAAATGTATTGTTTAAATCTCTGATATTAAAGAGGGATCTGAATTTCCAAAGTCCTCATTTTTCTCTTACAGAAAGGACAAAATGTACATAACTGCAAGTTCTTTCTCTCCAGATATTCCTAAATCCTTACCTTCCAGCATCCTTCACCCTCTATAAAAAATACATTTACTCTTCTTTATTTAAGACAGCTGCCTCCAGAGCAGCTTCTCTGCCACAAGGGCTGTCTGTACTTAGTGCATTTAAATGACGATTTGTATTGCACGTTTTAGAGTCATTATTCAAGACACTTTCAGAGTGGCTGGGGGCCCTGGCATCACCTGGGGTCCCGTTCATCTTGGGAGTCGGCTTCTCCTCAGCCATCACTCCATTTTCAGCCAGGGACCTGTCTGAAGACAGAGGACTTCGATTCCCCAGATTTTGACTTAGGTTCTGTGGCCACTTCTTCCGCTGCAGCAGCATAAGGAGGTCTGCCCTGAATCGCTGCCTGGTTTGAGGTACTCACTTTCAGTGTTGTGCAATCGCAGGGTCAGCACCCAGGAGTGAGCATGCTCTTAATTTTCTGCACCTTGGAAACTTCCCTTGCCTCACGTGTTAGTTTTCTATTGCCATGTAAGAAATTACCATGAGCTCAGTGGCTTAAAAGAACATATCTGTGATTTCACAGATTCTGTGGGTGAGGAGCCTATACATTTTTGCTAGGTTCTCAGCTCAGGGTTTCCCCAGGCTACAATCAAGGTATGGACCAGGGCTGGATCTCACTCTAGCTCAGGGTCCTCTCTTAAGCTATTCAGGTTGCCAGCTGAGACCATTGCTTGCAGTCGGAGGACTGAGGTCCTCAGGGTTGCCACGGTCCTTCTAGATGTCTCCTCTCCCCATAGGCAGTTCATAACATGGCTGTTTACTTTTTTCCTTGAGGCCAGCAGAAGATTCTCTGGTGCTTCACCTTCTTTAAAGATTAGGTCAGGCCCACACAGGATAATCTATTTAATTAACTCAGAGTTAACTGATCGTAAACTAATCACTGGAGTAACATTCCTTCATATTTGAAACTGGCCCAATTTTCCAACCAGCTGGATGCCCACAGAACTGAAGCTTAAGAAACGTACATTTGTACAATAAAATGTACCTGCCGCCTGTCGACCGGCTCCTCTTCCATACCCCTAATTCCTGTTTTTCCCCACTGGTTACAATGACACTAGACCGCCTGCTGCCTGTTAACCAACTCCTCTTCCTTGCGCCTGTTGTTTTCCTTCCTGGCTATATAAACTCTTAACTTTGGTCAGGGAGGAAGGATGGATTTGAGATTTGGTGCTCTGTCTCTCTGGCTAGCATCGCTGGTAAAATAATAAAGCCTTCTTCCCTGGCAACACTTGTCTCAATGATTGGTTTTCTGTGAGGCAAGCAATGGGACCTAAACTGAAACCCTGGTGTTCAGTAACAAAGTTTGGTTCTGACCAGAAACACCTTGCTTGTGGGTCGGCTGCCACAGGCTGGGAGAGTTTCAGAAGCCTCCGAAGCTGCTGCCTGACTACATTTGGCCTAGTGGTTGGCTTTGGGCTCTCTCTCCGGCCTCGTCACCGCTGGCCCCAACTGCATTCCTGATTGTCTAGGAAGCCTTTGAGATTTGACATGTGCATCCAGACAAGTGAGTGGCTTTTGTGGGTACCAGACAGCAGGATTGGCTCCTCTCAATTTGGGAGCTGAAGGAATATCCATCTGCATGTTGAACAAGCCCAACTGACTGAGAGAGGAAAGCATCCTGATTGTTTCAGTTTGGAAACTCTTAGGGCTTGTCGCTTGTTGCAGCGGTTGAATTGTATTTTAGTGACTCTGTGTGTGTGTGTGTCAACACAGTCATGGGAGGTCAAAGTTTGATCCCAGAGTGCAGCCCACTTGGGTGCACTCTTCAGGGTTGGTCTGAATGTGTTGTAGGCTGATGGAGCCAGGGAAAGTCTACAGCCATAGCACCCTGAATGTGCCCGATCTCATCTGATCTCGTTAGTACGTGATGTGCTGTGGTGCTGCTTGGCCCAGTGTTCTCTGGAGTCGGGGGCAGGGGTGGCCTTTAAAAAAACAAGCTGCCATAGAAACTGCTTTACCCAAAATTTTGGTTTGCAGCGTTGATTGTGTTACCTATTGGAGCAAGCAAAGTTTAGCCATGTGAACATGTTCATAAAACAGTGAGTTTGTGTTGCTATCTCATGGCTAGAATTCTGACATAAAAGCTATTGAATCTTGCCGGATGTGGTGGCTCATGCCTATAATCCCAGCACTTTAAGAAGCCACGGCAGGCAGATTGCTTGAGCCCAAGAGTTCAAAACCAGCCTGGGCAACATGGCAAAACTCTGTCTCCACAAAAAAATTCAAAAATTAGCTGGGCATCGTGGTTCACACCTGTAGTCCCAGCCACTCAAGAGACTGAGGTGAGTGGATCAATTGAGTGCAGGAGGTCGAGGCTGCAGTGAGCTGTGATCGTGCCACCACATTCTAGCCTGGGCAACAGAGTGAGACACTGTCTGAAAACACAAAACAAATCAAAACAAATATCAAAAAAACTATTGGATCTTTGTGTGTGTGTGTGTGTGTGTGTGTATGCATGTTTAGATGTATTTACACATATTATATATTGTATCTACCAAATTGGTTTATAAATACAAGAGTGCTCATAAATAAGTCCAAGTGTTTTTCAAGTCCATGTGACTTAAATAAATTTTTAATAAACAAACTGGCCCTGAGATTTTGGTAAAGTAAAAATAGGAGTGGCTTTGGGATTGTCAGCATACCCTTTTGACTGGGTTTTATCTTTGTCTCTGCTAGATATTTTGAGGTGTCAAGGTTTGGCTCAGAAGGTTATAAAACTATGATAAACCCAGCCACAACAAAATGATCTCTGTGTGAATTTGTTTTCAGCCTCGGCCACCAGAATGAGAGCAGACCTGAACCCAACCCACAGCTTGCAGCTCAGCTCAGTTGAACCCAACTGACCCACAGATCCTGGAGCAAGAATAAAGAGCTGGCATTGTAAGCCATTGAGTTTTGGAGGTTTGTTACATACACAGTGTTATTTCAGCAATCACTAATAATACAGAGTGTTATATGGGATTTGTGAAGCATAGGTAGGCTTTATAGGGTGTATAAGAGATGTGTATGTGTGCAAGCTTGTGTTTTGTGCCTAAGTAAATGGGATGTGGAGATGTACACAGGAAAACAAGGGTTTCTACAGGATAAAACCTACCCCAGAGTGGGCTGAACGCAGTTTGTACCCAGCCCCTGATCAGAAGGTTCCTGGGCAGGAAAGCCCACATTCTATAGCCCTGCATCTCTCTGACTTGCCAGTGGTTTCTAGGAAGGTAGCATTAGCCAGACAGGGGGTGTTTGACTGGACTGGCATTCAGCAAAGCAGGGAAGAAGTGGCACGAGTCCAGCCGAGTCATGTCTGCCCATACAACCAACCTGTGTGTGTTTTGGCTACAGAGACTTGTCCCCACAGCAGGGCTTGGCAGCTGAGGAAGAGTCCCACGCTGCAACCCTGAGAGGTGAACAGAGGGGCTCTGTGTGGAGCAGAGAGCAGCTGCGAGCACATCAGCTGGACTGGGGCTTTGCAAGGAGCTGTACCTCAGAGATCAACGCCCCAGGACACCCCTGCAAGCATCCCCTTTTCCTGCCCTCATTCATGGACAGCTGAATAGTGACTGTGATTCAGAGACTGAGCTCCAGAGTCAGACCATCCAGGCTGCTGCTCAGCCCACCAGCTGCCACCTTGGGCAAGTAACCTAACTTCTCTGGGCCGCAATTTCTCACTCATAAGTTGCCATGAAGAGTGGATGAGTAAATTCCCGTAAAGTGGGATGGTACCTGCTTATTATTGAGTGTGTGCCATCCTCCAGGCACTGTACTAAGTACATTACATGAATGACCTTGCATCCAGAAACTAAGCGTGATCAATGTTATTATCTGACGAAGGCTGGCATCCCAAGAGGACAGACCAGGATTCAACTGAGAGCAGTTTACTTGTGAGCTAACTCCAAGAAACACAAGTAGAGTGGGGAAGAGTCAGCAGTTACCACTGTGAATAACTGGGCTCCAATCCTGCCAGATTAACTGAGAGGCGTGTAGAATATGCATACAGGGCATCTATACACCTACTCTCCTCAGTTACAGTTGGAGGCTGCTCCTGGAGACAGCCTTGTTTGCTCACGACTGTCCCAGCTTCAGCCCTGAAAGTCCTATGATCTATGAACTGGGAAACCCCTCCTTCCCAACCTGCATGGTTGGCCACGCTACTTGGAGTGTACTCATCCCCAGCACTTCCAGTGCAGCAAGCGAGCAAGCCTGCAGATGCAGGTGCCAGCAACCAGGAGTATACCAGGTACTAAATGGTCAGGCTCAAGGGGATGAGGCTGGGGTGCACAGCCCCATTTTGGGGTGAGAAAAGTAGAGCTGAGAAAGGCTAGGTAATCTGCCCAGGAGTACACAGTGGGAAGTGGCCTGGGGGTGGGGGTTCAAACCCATGTCGGTCTGATGCCAAGGCCCATGCTCTTGACCATCAGGGTCCATAGCTCCTCCTTCCACATAGCAGCAACGGGGACATAGATTGGAGGAGCTGGGAGGACGACAGGAGAGCAGCTAGTCTCGTGACTGGAAACAGACTTATCTGTAGGCAGACTGGCGTAACATTCAAGAGGCCAGAAGGACAGTAGATGAGTGTCGGACAATAAAGAGGTAGAGCCTGTGGCCAAAAGGAGAGTACGGCAGCCTCCACAGGGGGCAGCAGATGCTCAGCTCAGGCTGCTTCCTGCTGTATGGGAATGAAGGACCAGTATTACTAAACCATCCAATTTTTCAAGGGAAGCTGGATTTTTATAGTAAATCTCTGAAGTATTACATATTATCTAAGAATTTTCTAAAATAGAAACCCAAACCCGTGTGAATGAAAACACCGCACATTGGTCCACTCACCTCTGCACGTAACCCTAAGGGCTGACATTGAGGACCCTTTTCTTCAACAGGGGTCTCTATAGAAATGGGGGCTGGCTCCATGTGCATTTGGTGCACACATCCACCCTCACTGAGCTTTATCTGTTTTTTGTCTTTGTTACTGTCTGGCCATATTTCCCCACATGTATATCTATGGCAGACATCCAGCTCATGGGCACCAGAACAGCCACACTGGTTGTTAACAGATCAGTAACTAGCTGGTGCCTGTAGTCCCCCAGTCAGCCCGTGTACCGACAGTCCAACCCCTTCCCTGGGATTCCCACACTACCCCTCGATCCAGCAACTCCAGGGTTAACTCCTGACAGGTCAGGGGCCTCAGCCAGCGCAGATCCCTCTCATTCTTCAGTGCCCAAGCATCCTCCCTTTCTCTCTCCCTCTCCCATTCTCTCCATCGCTATCTCCGTCTCTCCCTCTCTCACTTTTTAAAAAATTATACGACCATCTTGAATCCTTGTTGAGTCAAAGATGTAAAGTTATAAACAGTGGTGTGCTGGTAAATGTTGAACAATCAGCTCTCCAGGAGTAGAGGGGAGTCCAGATTTGTAGCATTTGCTGCTTTCCATGGTGTAAACAGATATTCACACCCTGATGGATTTCAAGCTACCAACATAAGCAAATGTGGAGTTGTTGAGAGATGTGCAGTGGCACACTGTTAGCCAGCATTTATTACATAGACACGAAGCTGCAAAAGCACAGATGATAGGAAAATACTTAGGAAATAATGCATTCTGAGTAGTTATTACCTTCGTTGCTAATATAATTTATTATTGTTTCTACAACTCAATTTTTTCATAATGCCTGTGTTTCACAACTAGGTACAAAATTCCTGAAAATTTTAGCCATCAGCTCTTGTGAACTGATGAGCTGGCTCTGGTAACCACTGGATAAATAAATAGAGGAAGGAAAATTACAAAAACAGGTGCTTGGTGGTCAAAAAACCAGGACGTGGGGGAGAGTCACCATCCAACCTCAGGTGGGCAATTCAGGCCTCTCCACCCAGAACCCCCTACCTCTGCAGCTCTCTACCCCCACTGCCCAACCCCACCTACCTGCAACAGGAAGTCGAAGAGCGCCAGGCGTGCCCACTCGGTATGATGGATGCCCAGGCATGGGGCCTGGCCTGGCCAGCTGCAGCCGTGTGCCAGCAGGGCCTGGTACTGCAGCCAGCCCAAGGCCAGAGAGTTCTGATCCTCATCCGGGTCACTCAGATGCTGCACATCGGGCGCCCACCAGATGACAGGCCTCGCTCTACCATCTGTGTAGCGGTAGGGCAGGAGGGGGCTGTGGAAGCGGCGGGCCACGGCAGGTAGGCTCCGGCGCAGCCCCAGCACGCGATCTACGTGGAAGGACAGGACCTCAGGCAGGTCCCCAGGCCTCTTGATCAGGCCACAGAGCCCTTGGGAGCAGAGTTGGCTGAGCCTGGGAGAGGACATGCCCTGAAGGGCACCCTCAGCAGAGAAGCCAACCTGTAGCACCTGCCCATGGGCGGGGACCCTGGCTTTGCCCCCCACCTCCCCCTGCGCCAACAGCCGGAGCATCTGCACGTCGTGGTCTGTCAGCCACGGGGGAGCCTGCCCACCAGTCCTCGAGCTGCTCAACAGCGTCTCAGCGTCACACCATACTGACCCTTGCAGCTTCTCAACAGAGCCAGGCCACTGATGAGCCCCTGAGGCCAAGGTGGGATCCTCTGCTTGTCGCCCACCAGTCAAGGCTCTGTTCTCAGCTGCCAGCAGATCCCTGCCTTCTGCTGTATGGGGCCAGAATGTCAGCCCAGCAGTAGCTCTCCAAGCCCGTAAAGCTGCCACGTCGCTCCCTGGGAGTGGACCGACCAGGGCGACCATCTCACTCTGTGTCTCTTGGATGGGACTGCCATGCTGGGGGTGACCCAGGTCTTTGGCTCCTGGATCTCCGACCTCATCCTCCCTCAGGAGCACAACATGCTGAGTACTGAGTCTTGGATGTCCTGACAAAGTAATATCCCTCCTGACCCTTCCTGGATGCCTGAGGTACCCTCCTAGGGACTCCCTGCTTCTGTCCACTCTTGCTCTATGGCCTTGCTCCTCAGCGCAGACCAAGATGGAGTTCCTGGGCAAAGCACGGCCTCTCCAGAAGCCCATGTTTCTTGCCCGCTGCCTCCGGCTGGAGCTCAAAGCCTGCCGGATACGGGTTGCAGGGGTGCCAGTTACCCCCTGAGGCTCCATGGGACCAGGGTCTGGGCCGGCAGATGGGCGCTGTGGGGGAAAGCGGGTGACAGCCATCGCAGAGAGGGTCATCAAGAGGCAGAACGCTATCACTGGCCGCCTCTTGCCACGCAGCCTTCTCCAGAGCCAAGACGCCTGGGAGACAGGGTAGAAAAAAAAAGCTTAAGACCTGGGAAATACAACAGCTCAACCCACAAAACAATGGGGATGGGAAGCAAAGGAGACGCCCAGTTCATGAGAGACTGAGAAGAGCACAGCCCAAGTGGAGGGACAGCTGGCTGCCTTCAAGAGAGGAAATGGGCAACTCCAGCCAACTGCACTCCTGCTTCCAAGCTTGGCTTGCTTCTCCTTCTAGGGCAGCCTCTGCTGAGGCCTGCAGACCCATGCTCTTCTGCCCTATTCTCCCTTCGAATAAACTGCCATTACAACACCGTCACCATGCACCTTAAGGGGTTTTTCTCATGTCTGTCCCCATCACCAAGATCTGGCCTTCTCTTTTGGTCTCCATGGGCCCATTCTGGCAGATCTCTTGATGTCCCCACACACATGCCCTTACCCTTTTCCAGGCACATGGAAACCCAGTCAGAGATGACTTTGCCAGCCTCCTTAGCAACAGGGTGTGACCACATGACCAAGTCCCTGACTATGTCATGAAAGCCAACCACTTTTGCCAGCCCCACATGCTTCAAAGGAAGTTGGCTGCCCTGGCCTTTCTCTCTCACCATCTTTGCTGGTTGCACACAGATGTGGCAGCAACAGCTCTGCACATGTTAGCAAGAACACACCCTAGGGGCAGTGATTTCTCAACACGTAGTCCTTGGACCAGCAGTATCAGTATCACCTGGGAACTTGTCAGAAATGCAAATTCTCAGGGCCCCACCCCAGAACTACTGAATCAGAAACAGGGGCTGGGCAGCCTATGTTTTAAGAAGTTCTCTGGGTAATTCTGATGTGGGCTTAAGCTTGAGAGCCACTGGTCTAAGGCATCATGAGCCACAAGAGGGAAGGAACACAGTGTCTGGAGCAGTGCAGCCTGCAGCTGGGAGTCTCTGAGCCTTTATGTGACAGACCTACAGGCAGAGCCCTGGTACATAATGGGATTCAACAGATATGTGACTGACAAAATGAATGGAAAATCTAGTCCAAATCACCAAAAAAAAACTCCCCAAATTAAGTTTACTTATTAAATCCATGAGATATTCCTTAGAGATTTTTGATACTGTATGCAGTGTGAGGCAATTTGCTGGAATGCACAGAAAAGGCACACAGGTAAACAGAATTTTAAAGGTGTCAAAGAAACAACACCCACAAAACAAACCAGATTCCACTTTTTTCCCTGCATGCGCTTGCTCTTCTGAGAAGCTCCCCTGTGGGTGTCAAAAGAGTATTATCCAGGATCTGCAGTGGACATGTGGGTGAAGTCCATCATCGGTAGCCTCCTTCTTTCTCTCAAAAGTGCCACCTTTATCCCCCACAATCTACCCGAGCCATATCTATCCAGGGACCCTGATCCATGACCTAAGCTGATGGGGCCATCCTGGATCCTGACCCACAATGGACCAACAGATCCTCACCCCCAACCCAGTCCTGGGAGCATAGGCTTGTGATAAATCAGCAAGGCTGACTTGTCCTGCTCATGAAATAGAGAGCAGAGGCCCATTGCCACCCAGCCAAAGATGACAGCAGTGGGCCATACTCTGCTGAGAGCCAGTCTGCAGGGAGAGAGAAGGAAACACTTGCATAGGCAAACCAGAGATGAAAACAGAAGGAAGAGCCTTGCCCAGCTTTCTGCGCTGCGGTTCCAGTTCTGAGCCTGGCCCAGGAACAGCAGTAGCCACTGCCTAGGGCTCTTCGGGACTGAGCAGCGTCCACGTAACCCATTCTCCCTCTACACCTGAGCTGCGGATCGTGGGTACTCCTGCTACATGCAGCCAAAAAGGCCTAATTCAGATCATCTCTGAGTTCCCTTTCCTCTACAATTAAAAGAGCATTTCCTGGCCGGGCGCGGTGGCTCATGCCTGTAATCCCAGCCCTTTGGGAGGCCGAGGTGGGTGGATCACTTGAGGTCAGGAGTTTGAGACGAGCCTGACCAACATGGTGAAACTCTGTCTCTACTAAAAATACAAAAATTAGCTGGGTGTGGTGGCGCGTGCCTGTAATCCCAGCTACTCAGGAGAATCACTTGAACCTGGCAGGAGAACCGCTTGAACCCGGGAGGTGAAGGTTGCAGTGAGCCAAAATCACACTATTACACTCCAGCCTGGGTGACAACAGCAAAATTCCATCTCAAAAAAAAAAAAAGTCCCAAAAGAGCCTTTCCTCCTTCAGTACCCATTTGACCTTCCCCTTCCTTCCAACCTCATGGCCTGGAGGAATGCCGCCCCTCATGAATTTCCTAATTTGTCTGCATTTTCAGTCCCTTCTAAGTCAGTGACAGTTGCTGCAGGAGCCAAACACATTTCTCAGCACTGTAAACATCAGATAATAATCAAAAGGAAGTAGAAGTGGGAAATCTCAGTTACAACCCAGCCTTAAAGTTCCTCCACACTGGTTCTCTCCCTGTCCTAACCCCTTCTGCTTCCTGGACATGAGGCCAGCATCTCCCTCTTAGTGCCTCCATGAATGGTGCACTGATGTCTCTCGGCCCCACTTTTGCCAAACATCTCAGCCACAGGAAGCCAGTGTGTGGTGGTGGAAGGAACGCTGGACGGGAGTCAGCAGGCTGCAGTCTGTGGGGCCACCTTTACCCACTCTCTGGACCAGCTTCCTCATCTACAAGGGGTTGGGTTGGATGAAATAGCCTTTGAGGTCTCACTTCCCCCAATACCCAGTGATGCTAACTCTTGGTGGACAGTGGAGGTGAACTGACTCAGCTGTGGTCTCCCCTGAACCTCCTCCTGTCCATGACAAGCACCTGTAGCAGAATAAAGCTGCACAAGAGAACCCACACACCACCATTGCCCAGTAAGTCAATGTAGGCCCTTAAGGGTGGCTTTCAGAGAAAAGGGTTGAGATGAGGGTTTTCTGCCCCTGCCCAGTCACCACTGGGAGACCCAATCACCCACCTTGGCCTGAACAGTAAGACCATGATAACCAAAGCCTCCCTTGCAGCTCTGAACTGATCCCCCAAGACTCAGTGGGACACGCCAATACAGGGTGACTCAGGGCCAATGGACACTTTCCATCTACCTGAAGTTGCTGCTGGAGGGACCAATTAAGCTAACCTTTCCTCCCCCACACGTGGAGGGGAGGAGACAGTAGAGAAAACCCCTCTGGCCTCTGGCACCCACGTGCTAAAATATCTTCCCCCATCACCTGACACCCCATGCATTCATGCTTCTGTGAAGCCAGCAGGTGAGCCTATGTCCCAGGGCCACAAAGCCCTGCTTGGACACCTTGCTTAAGGAGGGGTGGGGTGGGGACCAGCAAGCTAAATAAACAGTGGGGAAATCAGGTGAGGTCATGCTTCTGATGTCCCTCTCACTTCAGCCAGGGCCTTCAGGACCACAGGGCAGGGAGACAAAGCCTAGAGAATATTTTCCTTGTCAGTTGTGTGGTCCTCTAGACAATCTGTGTTCCCCAAACCTGGATTGCATCTGGAATCTCCTCCTGCTTACCAGAGATGGGACAGAACAATGGTTCTTAAACTTGCTCTGGGGCTTCCTTCATGTTCTACCATGGGGTGGGGGGTTAGGAGATGACTCTGTGTGCTCTGCATTTGCCACTGCCACCCACACCCACATACACTTCCACCAAGGGAGCTCTGTGTTCTTTACGGCGGGTTTAGCTAATTTACATTACTTGATATGCCATACATGTTTAGTCTTAGTTCTGTTGTAATATTTTATGTTATATTTTCTGTATTGTAAACTCAAAATAAAATTCTAAGCCCCCTTACCATCTGAATGGACCCCTCCTTTTGGCCAAGGGCCTTCCAAAGTTAACCTGAAAAACTGGTTGAGGCCATCATGGGAAGAGGAAGCCAGACATGCCTCATTATACCCTTATCCCTTTTGAAATTTAGGCCCAGCTGACCAGCATGGACATTAACACAGACCTTAAGACTGATAGAACAGCCTCTTTGTCTGATAAGAAACATTTACAATCTATTCCCTCAAGCCAGCTACCTAGAGGCTTTTATCTGCATGATAAAACCTTGGTCTCCACAAGCCCTTATCTTAACCCAGACATTCCTTTCTATTGATTCTAAGTCTTTAGACAATAACGTAACTCTTTCAATTACCAATCAGAAAATCTTTGAATCTACCTATGACCTAGGAACCCCTGCCTCCAGTTGTCCTTCCTTTCTGGACCAAAGCAATGTACATCTTAAATGTATTGATTGATGCCTTATGTCTCCCTAAAATGTATAAAACCAAGTTGTAGTCTGATCACCTGTTCTCAAGATCTCCTGAGGGCTGTGTCACAGGCCATTGGTCACTCATATTTGGCTCAGAACAAATCTCTTTAATATTTTACAGTTTGACCTTTTCATCAACAACATTTATAATATTTGAAGTCTTATACTATGTTTTCTTTTCACTTACTATGACTTTGTCTTTTGGTGTATATTTCTTGTAATATTTAGGAAATTTTGGTTTGGGTCCTAATTATTACCTTTATTATTGTATGCCCTTAGTTGTCTGGTTCTTTAGACTGTAGCTCTTAATCCCCTAAAAAGAACAATATTAAAATTATTTCCTCTTCCCCCTCCTCCCCCTCTCTTTCCTCTACCAATCAATTTTCATCACTAGTATTACCTTTTTTAATGTTTATCTTTGTACAATTAAATATGTTTACATTTCTAATATTTCTCAGCTTTAAATGATATTCTTTAGTTCTCTGCTATTATTAATGAAGTAAACAGCATATTACTTCTTTCTCCCACCTTTTGCCTTCATCCCCCTTCCAATTGTTTATATTTGTGTCATTTCTGCATTGGTACAATAGGAAGCATATACATTCGATTCCATCACTCTAATACCTACATTTATTGAGGTCTTAGTTATTCAGTTAAATATATTCTACGCACACTCCTGTCCCCTTGGCCCCAGTTTCCCATTATTTCTTGGTTGACTGAAGTTCACATGGGAACAATATTCTCTGATTTCTTGCATGTTCAAACTGTTTTCTACAGCATTGATACGTGAAGTAAAGTTGCCTAGATAGAAAATACTTGGCTCACAGTTTCTTTCTTTGAATAGCTTATGGGTTCTGCTCCACTGTTTTGTAACGTTAAGGGAAATCTAAGATTAAACTGATTTTTTACCCTGCCTGGCTGCCCTAAGAATTCTTTCTTTTTCTTTAATATCCAGTAACATTCCTAAGATCTATCTGTGTTGACTGTTTCAGGTCAGCTTTTCTTGGCACGTAGTATGCCCTATTAGAAAAGGTAAACACAAGTCTTTTTATTTCATCAGAATTTTCTTGAACTAAATATTAAATATTTGTTCCATTCCATGACTTTATTTTTACTTTTTTCTTTAGGCTCTTCAATTATGTACATGGTGGCTCTGCTTTATCTTCCTTATATGTTTCTTACCTTCTCTTTAATCCTTTCTAACTATTTTCATTTCATTTTGTTCACTGTTCTTGTTTTTATACTCTATTTGACTTATTGTGTTTTATCTAATATTTATTCACCCTTTCTGTTATTTTCCACTTTTCCCTACTTCTTTCCAACTCATATTTCACATCTTTCCATCTTACCATTTTTTCTTGAGTTCTTGCATTTCTGCTTTGTGGTATTTATTCACAGAGGGTATTTTAAGTTTTAAAAATTCATTGTGATAAGATTGTTCAAAATTCCACTGTTTCCAGGTAACATTTTCAGGTGACCAGCCCTCATCTGTTAAGAAACATTGCTGTTCTTTGTCTCCTTTTTTCTCACAGTGTCTTAGTATAGATGCTGAACTCTTTTTATTGTATGAGTTGGACCAGTCAATTGAAAGAGGTTCCTTTCAAATTCCGGTGGAATTTGAAATCATCTGGTTTTCATAATGCAGATACTCTCTTCTTCTCTTCTACCCCATGGCCAGGCTGCATCCTGAAATATGGCTTCTTAGCATGGCTCTTTATGTATCACAGTGTCCTCTGCTTTTCTAATCCCAATTGTCCAGCTGGATCCTCTGAGCCACTAAACTTGCCCCCATCCCATTTCCACACCCTCTTTTGCAGACAAGTGGGAGATGGTGATTCTACTCCTCAGGCGTGTCACTCACCTTCAGGTATATTTCAGTGGTGCTTTCTGAGATCTGCCAACTTGGGCTCCCTCTTCCACTCTTTCTCACTTCCTCCAACACTGCACCTGCATGAAACTAGCTGCTGCTTGCACTGTTCCCAAGTATTTTGGTGACTGCCTCCTAATTTAGCTGAAAAAGGAATTTGCATTTTGTCTTCCATCTTCTTTGTTGCTTTCTGCTAGCTTCCAGGATAAGGTGAGGATACGGAGTTTATGCTGCCGTGTTTATACCAGCAGTCCTCAATGGCACATTTTTAAGAAGAAAGGAGGGTGCCCTTACTGAATGCAGTGACTAATCGGCCCTCAGAGCAACGACCTTTTTCCAACTTCTGTGCTTGGGAAACACAGCACCCAAACAGCCCTGAGAATTCCAAGGATTTTGCTCCTGCTGCACATTTCCACAAGATCTATTCACCAGCTTTGTGTGAATTGAGTGCAGCCTCCAGGCCGATCACTTAGCAACATTCTTCTGGAAAGACCACCCTTGAAGCCCTTTGGAGTGACATGGACCAGGAAGTGAGGTGATCCACCTATCCCAGTTAGACTTCTAAGAGTCAAGGAGAGAGGGAGGGACCACAGGGTCACCTAGCAGTTCTCCACTTTATACTTTATGCACCATCTCATCCCCCCTCCTATGGATGCCCCTCCTTCTGTTTCCAATCTGGCTAAAAGGTAGCACTGTCCACCCAGATACCCAAGCCAGAAATCTGGGCCTGACCTTCATTCCACCTTTCCTCTGCCCCATACATCTAAATCTTGCAAATTTTTTCCCCTAAACAGCTCTTGAACCAGTCCATTTCTCATTAGACCCTCTGTGACTGAGCCCAGGTGCCCTCTTCTTTACCAGGACACCTGCAACCGCCCCCTTGGCTCCCACTCCTGCTCCTCTGCAGGCCACTTGCCACAAACTGGATCATACCCTTCAAAATCTCTTTAGAGAAGATCTAAATGCCAGAAGGGCTCTAGCCATACCAAACTTCTTTCAATTCTGGACAGCACCAGACCCACTGTCTCCAGACCTTTATACGTGTTGATCCTTCTGCCTGGAATAGACCCCTCCTCCTGTTTCCATTGCTCAGGTCTCAGCTTAGACACCACCTCCCCCAGGAAGCCTTCCCCTGAGACTCCTCAATGAATTGGATGCCCTCACCATGTGCTCCCATAACACACTGTTCCTCCCCAAGCACACCCCTTTTCACTCTGTACTGGATTTGATTATTTAATGTCTGTCTCTCAATGGATGGGCTGATCCATGCAGGCAGGACATGGGCTCACAATTGCATCTCCAGACTATCACAGTGCCTGGCACATGAGAAGCTCTCTGCAAAATGAGCTGTCAGATAAGAGGGGTTATCAGGGAGGTGGAAACACTGTTCCCTGGCCTGTGGCACTGCATGTCTGCTGGTGAAGAGGGCTCCTCCAATCTCCAAGGCTCTTTTCTGTTTGGAATGCCAGCCACCCCCACCCACGACCCAACACAGCAGATGTGTTTTGTGCTCCATTATTTTAAAATGTACACAGAATTTGTTTCAAGCCAGTATGGTAAGGCACACAGACACAAAAATAATTGCCATGAAATAAATTTTTGTTACATTCACAATCCACTAGAAACAGGAGGTGCAGCATGCCACACAGGGCCACACAGGGCCACAGGAGCTGAGATGGGCAGGCAAATTGAGACAGCAAATGCAGCTGAAGCCTTTACTGTGGTTTTCACAGTCCAGAATGAGCAAGGAAAGTGAAGCAAACTGAAATTGAATAATTTCAGCAGACTCTAGGCTATAGGTGATAGGGCAGAGTACAGACAGAAACCTGATAAAAGAAGATGGGTGATATAGACCCAGAATTGGTTGGTTTGCACACGAAAGGTATGTTCACAGGCCATTTGATTACTCTCTCTTCATAAGAATTAGCTAACCCTGGGAGGGGCAGTCCTTCCCTGAGTCCATAAGGCACCAGACACCAGAGCATCAAAAAACCAGAAAATAAGAGAATATAGTGAACACACCTGTGTTATGTCCCCGTGGCCCCCGATTGACTCCAGCTGCCCCCACAGCAGACAATCTCCTGTGCACTGCCAGTCCCCACCTCAAGGACCGGATTGCTCCGCTTTCTTGCCTGCTGTGCCAGGAAACTCAGGGGAAATTAACACCTCTGGTGACAGCCCTCAACCAATAGGGAACAAAAGTCAGTGGGTAAATAAGCCAACCTCCCTTTTGAGAGGCATTCAATATGGTTGCAACTAAGGGTGCTCGATAGGACTGAGCCTCTTTTCTATAAAACAAATGATGCCTTGTCACCCCCTAAGATACCTTTATCTGATGATTTTTCTGAAGTGAGATCCTAAATTTCTGTCCCAATTAGATATGTTTTTAATTTGGTCTCTGTTGCTATTTTAAAAAACACACAGGTACTACATGCATAGATATGCACTGTTAAAAACCCATGTAATACCAAATAAATCAGGGCAAAATCGAACATCTCCTTCCCCTCCCCAGAGGAAGCCACAGTTAGCAATTAGGGTGTGCATCTTCTCAGGCTGTTGCTTTTCTTTGCATTATAATATATGCATATGTCACAGTGTATTAGTTTCCTGTAGCTGCCATAACAGATTACCACTGACTTGCTGGCTTAAAACAACATAAATGTATTCTCTCACAGTTCTGGAGGCCAGAAGTTCCACATCAGTTTCACCGGGTCAAAATCAAGGTGTCAGCAGAGCCGTGCTACCTCCAAAGGCTCTACGGGAAAATCTATACCTTGCCTCTTCCAGCTTTTGGTAGCTGTCAGCATTCCTTGTCTTGTAGTCACATCACTCCAGTCTCCGCCTCCACGGTCTCTTCTTTTGTTTGTGTCAAATCTCCCTCTGCCTCTTCCTTATATGCATATTTGTGATGGCATTTAGGGTTCACCTGGGTAATTCAGGATAAGTTCCCCATCTGAAAATCCCAAATCAGATCTGCAAAGATCCTTTTTCTAAATGAGGTAACACGCACAGCATTTGGGGATAATTTTTCAGCCTACTACATGTGGTAATTATTTTCAGCATAGAGGAAATGACTATGCCATGACTTGCTTTGGTTGACATGAGGCCCTGAAGCTTTTTCCATATCTATCCATATAGAGATACTTTACTCTTTTTCAACTGCTGCATAATATTTCACAGTGGAAATGTGCCATGATTTCTTTACCCATCCTTCTACAGAAGATACTTAGATCATCTCCAGTTTCTTATTATAACAAACAATATTGCAGTGAACATCCAATAAATGCAGCTCTTGGAAAGAATGCAAACATTTCTATAGAGGAGATGCCGCCAAGAGAGGAAGTTGTTGGGTCCAACTCCTTCTTATTGCCCTTACCCTTTCATCATATATAAGTTACTATCTCCTTTAATCCTCACAATTATATAATTCCTATTTTACAACTGAGAAAACAGAAAGGTCCAGAGTGCCAATGTTTGCCCAGGGCCATATAGCTGGCAAGAATACTAAAGTAACACTAAAAAGGAAAATGGCCATGGACAAGTTGGCTTGGGTTTTTTGGTTTTTTTTTTCTTCTACCATGAAAAATGTGTTGAATTCCTAATCTGTATTCTCAAAGTATTGGATACCACTAGGGAAAAATAAATCATCTTTTAAAAATGTTTCAAGAAGACAGGCTGTTTTGATCCTTCTTTCAGCCTCACTTGGCTTCAGAAAACGTGGGGAAAGTTGGCGGTTGTGCAGTTGTGCAGAGAAAAGTTTGAAACGGCCATGAGCAGATGTCCCAGGCAGGGCCACCCAAGTAAAGTTTTGGGAAAAGAAAAGCAGCTTTGATCAGACTGAAAGAAAACATCATCTGAAGAGAAATATTCAGCTGAAGAATAAAGAGTACATTAGAGAAAACATAAAGGGGAATGAAGCAGAATCTACTACAAAGTTTGCCGGTGAGATCCAAACTGACCCTGTCACTGCAGACATGCCGGAGCGGGTGGGGGAACCCACCTCCTCCCCTCAATTCTGACCATCCAAGTTACACACCCTGTCTCTTCTGCCCTGCAACGATCATGGCAGGAGGGAAAGAGAAACGGAGTTACCTTCACTGTCTGAATCTACAGCTACCTTCTTTCTCCTTCCCGGTCAAGCCCCTACCTCCCACCCCTTCACAAATACCCCTCCTTAATTCCTCAGAGAAGATGCCCATGGGCTTAACAGTCCCATCCACCCACAGTTGCAGAGGAGGAGCAGTGAAAACAGGGGGATAGCCAGATAAATAGACACACAGGTTTTGTGGAAGACACCTCTGAGTTCTGCTTCTGCTCTTCTGAGCTGTGTTGCAATAGGCAAGTCACACAACCTTTCTGCTCTGTTTCCTCAGCTGTAAAATGGGGAGAATGAGATATCTTCTCCCTCCAGGAGTTGACACAATAAATAAATGAGTCAAAGTATGTAAAAGCCCACTACATGGTTGGGTATATTTACATGAGTGGTGGGATCCGGAATTTTCTGTCCCCACTTCTGGATACAGTCTACCTTTCTGGGGTCTGAAAACACTTCTCTTCCTGGGTTTTGGCTCATTGTAAAGTCAGAGTAAAAACGGGGATATTTGGGAGCAATGAAAGAGAAGCTCTTTCATTGTAAAATCACAAGCGTCAGCCAGGAGGAGGCCACCTGGGCAGTGAGAAGGTTCTCACTGTCTGCTGAAGCTGCCTCCAAAGATAACCAGGATGGAACAGGAAAGAATTTCTTGACCTTTTAAAATCACGTGGGAAGGTGAGAAGGGAAAGGGTGGGAGCCAGAAGGGAAGTATGTCAGGGAGTTAAAGGAGAAGACTGAGATTCCGACAAGAACGGAGTTGGGGCTGCCTAGCAATTGAGGGAAGGGAAACCAGGAGAGTTCTGCCTGAAGGAGCCCAGCCCACTGAGAAGCTGGGGAACTGTGTGGGGCAGGGGGCAGGAGCCACTACCAAACTCCCTGCCATTGCCTCCATAAGGGTGGAAACAGCTCTCAACCGGGAAGTTCACTTCTCAACCATGAAGTTCTAACCATCAAGGGCAGTGTCCTTAATGGCATTGTTTGTTTACAATTCTTCCTTCTTCCCCACCTTACCATGGTCGCACTGCAGATGCAGTCTACTTCCCTGCCTACTTTCTTTGACCTTGGCCATGTGACTTGCTTTTGCTACCAGGATGTGAGTGGACATACCATATACCATGTCCTATGGGAGGCTTTAAATGTGCTTTTGTGGTTTGGCTTGCCTCCTTGCAAATCTGTCCTCACGATGAGAAGAGCTTGCCCCAGGTGAAGCACCTGGAGCAAACCTGAACTCAACCTCCAGCCATGCTCACTGGGCCCAGCCTACCCAACTGCTATTACCAAAATATAGGCATATGTTTTGGTTAGCTATTGAGACTTTGAGGCTATTGGTTATGCAGCATTATTACAGCAAAACCCAACTAATACACACCTTTTGGTGGCATCTCTAGGGCTCAATGTGTGCCCTTGGTCAGAAAACAGGCAGGCAGGTTAGCAATGAAACCTAGTACCCCTCCCTCAGTTAATAAGAGTGTAGTGCTGTCTCTACAAATGGGGCTCAGGCTGTGATGAGGATGATGGTGCAATGCAGTCACAGATATATCTCTTGAACCAGTTTCCCCAGTAAGATGGTATGGTGGGAGGCTTCTGTCAAATGGAGGTCTTTTAAGGACTTTTCTGAAAACGTTTAGTACAAATGAACTTTGCCCAGAGACAGCTTGAGAAACAGGGACACTTGGAGGAAAGAACTGAACTTGTAGTTTATAGTTTGTACTGTAATAGGCAGCAGGAGATTTTCCTCATTTTGTAGGGAAAGGAAAGTTCTTCTTTGGGGAAATCCAGTGAGGATCTTGCCTGACAGCAGCACTAGATCACCACTCTCCAGACTGCCTCTACGCCCTGCACCACTCTACACCCTGACACCTCCACTGCTTACAAATATGACTGCAGTTGGCTGACTGCACAGGGACCAGCTGGCAGAGACAGAGGCTAAGTCATCTTTCCTCAACTACCAGATATGAAAAAAGGATGACAAAAATCTGGTCCTCCACCAAACTGCCATGGACAATGGATAACATGTTGGGCAGGAAAGATAGGGAGAAGACAGATCACATGCTTTTCTCCCCACCCAAAGGGAAAAAACTCACAAAGCCCTTGTAAAGTGTTTTTTAAGAGTTTTCTGGGTGGGAGAAGGGGTAGAGGGAACCATGTGATTGTGTGTGTGTGTGTGTGTGTGTGTGTGTGTGTGTGTGTGTGTTAAAAACTGAATTTGGGTCTAACTCTGGAGTCATCACTAAAGGTATGACAACCCCTTAGTTTCTGTTCCCCGACCCTTGCCCCCTTCTAAACAGCCACCCTGTCTGATTCATCACTGCTTAAGCTCTGAGTTAAACTGGCAAAAATTTGGGAATTTGGAGTTTCTGTTCCATTTCTTAAAGTGCGGTTTGTCATAACAAAACTATGGCTGGAGTGAAAGGGAATATATGAGCAGACTTTCAGAGGGCTGGATTAAAACCACAAGTCCCAGCCCTGGGAGGAACTCAGCAGGCAACCCTGCTTTCCTTGACTTCCCAAAGTCAGACCCCAGGCAGGGAGAGCTGAACCGGACTCTGGGGCAAAGGCAACAGACACAGGATCCCTCTCCAGTCAGATCTGCTGGGTCCTGGGAGACTGGGCTGTTTGCTCTACTGTGGGCAGAATAACAGGCATCCTGTCTCCAAAGCTACCACCAGGCCAGGCTCCATCAGAGGACTTTGATTTTTCCTCACACATCAGCAACTTCAAGACAAGAGCGGACTTTTGCCCCTATAATTTCTGGCTCAGCCAATTCCAGGAAAAAGAAAGAAAACCAAAGGAATGATAACTAACATTGATTCACCATTTACTACATGTCTGAGACTGCTTGAAAACCTTACTTATAATTTAATCCTCATGCCCGTCTTATGAGGTATATACTACTGTTATCATCTTTATTTTACAGGTGAGGAAAACAACACATAAGGAAACAGAGAGGTCAAAGGTTCACACTGCTGGCAAGGGCAGCACCAGGGCAGGAACCCTGGCTTCAGAGCTAGCTGACCTAGTTGCTGTGCCACCCTAGGAAGAAGCTGCCACCTAAAGCCTCTGCTCCAGTCCTAATTCCGAAAGACTGCACTAGGTCTTAGGAGTGGGCCTTCTGTCAAAGGAGGCTTATCTGTTCAAGACTGGCCAGTTCATCCATAGTGTGGGGCTTGAATCAAGTCAAAGGCAGGTTGCAACCTTTTTGTATCAGGACAAATTAAGGAAAAATAATGTTTTCAGGCTAAATGTTTTTCATTCAAAACAGCTTTGTTATGTCTCTTGTCCTCCTTTATTCTTTATTTGAGAAATAGAAGAATATCATTGAGAAAAATGCCACCACACTTGATACACTCCAATCTGGAATATTTGAGAGGTACTATCAGAAGCAGCTTACCAATAATCTGTTATCCTCCAATTAGGCTAGGGCTTGATATCTAAACCAGGCAGGTTCTATGCTTCCTGCTCATTCCAGAACCAGATGGTGCCCCAGTTCCATGTCAAGAATTCTCCAGACTATCAGTCAGGAAACTGAAAACATCTGACTTGTGAGGTGACTACAGCAGATCCCAATAAAAATGACCACTTACTGAGCACATACCATGTGCCAGGAACTCTCAAAATCCTACAACATATGTGCTAATATGATAACATTACAATGGTAGAAATTCAGATTAGCGGCAGGCAAGATTTAAATTTTTCTGATAGTCCATGTAGTTTTCACTTCACACACAAGGATGAGGGAAGAATCCAGAATCTCAGGATAAAGATGTGAGTATACGGGGGTGCTAAGCACGGGGAAGAAACCTGGGATTTTGCTGTGATTTTTGCTGTCTTGTTCAACAACTTCCTGTAACTTCACACAGCCCTCCCATCTAACTAAATACAGCCACTTCCTGTGACCTCAAACAGCCCTTCCTGTGACTTCATACAGCCACTTCCATTGACTTCACACAGCCCTTCCTGTGACATCACACTGAATCTTCCTGTGGCTTAACACTACCTCTTCCCATAACTTCCCATAGCCCCTTCCTGTGGCTTCACCCTGGCCCTTCCTGTGACTTCCCACAGCCTCTTCCTGTGACTTCACACTGCCACTTCCTGTGACTTCACACTGACCCTCCCTGAGACTTCCCCTTGCCCCTCCCTGTGGCTTCAGACAGCCCCATCCTGTGACTTCACATTGCTCCTTCCTGTGGCTTCACACAGCCCCTTCTTGTGACTTCACACAGCCTCATCCTGTGACTTCACACTGCCTCTTTCTGTGACTTCCCACTGCCCCTTCCTATGACTTCACACTGCCCCTTCCTGTGACTTCACAAAGTCACTTCCTGTGGCTTCACACTGCCCCTTCCTGTGACTTCCCACTGCCTCTATCTGCGACTTCACACTGCCCCTTCTTATGACTGCCAATTCCTGTGATTTCGCACTGCCCCTCCCTGTGACCTTACACTACCCTTCCTGTGACCTAACACTGCCCCTTCCTGTGACTTCACACTACCTCTCCCTGTGACTTCACACTGCCCCTTCCTGAGACCTCGCAATGCCACTTCCTGTGACTTCACAATGCCCCTTCCTGTGGCTTCACACAACACTTCCTGTGACTTTACATGGTCCTGTCCTGTGACCTCACACAGCCCCTTCCAGTGGTTTCACACAGACCCTTCCTGTGAAATCACACAGCCCCTTTCTGGGACTTCACATAACCCCTTCCTGTGACTTCACACAGCCCCTTCATGGCACTTTACATTGCACCTTCCTGTGGCTTCCCACTGCCCATTCCTGTGGCTTCACACAACCCCTTCCTATGATTTCCTACAGTCCAATCCTGTGACATTCCACTGCCCCTTCCTGTGACTTCACACAGACTCTTCCTGTGACTTCACACAGCCACTTCCTGTGACTTCCCACTGCCGCTTCCTATGACTTCACTCAGCCACTTGCTGTGGCTTCCCACTGCCCCTTCCTGTGACTTCCCACTGCCTATTCCAGTGGCTTCAAACAGCCCCTTCCTGTGCCTCACACAGCCCGTTCCTGTGAACTCTCACAGCCCCTTCCAGTGGCTTCACACAGCCCTTCCCTGTGACCTCACACAGCTCCTTCATAACGCTTCACATAGCCCCTTCCTGGGGCTTCACAAACCCCTTCCAGTGGCTTCACACAGCCCTTTCCTGGGGCTTCATAAACCCCTTCCAGTGGCCTCACAAGCCCTTCCTGTGGCTTCACACTGCCCCTTCCTGTGACTTTACACTGCCCTTCCTGTCACGTCACACTGCTCCTTCCTGTTGCTTCACATAGCCTCTACTTGTGTCTTCACAGGTCCACTTCCAGCATCTTCACACTGCCCCTACCTGTGGCTTCACACAGCCTGTTTCCCTGTCATCAGAGCCCCTTCCTATGACTTCACACTGCTCCTTCTTGTGGCTTCACACAGCCTCTACCTATGACTTCACACTGCCCCTTCCTATGACTTCACACTGCCTCTTCCTGTGACGTCACACAACCACTTCCTGTGACTTCCTATGCCCCTTCCCATGGCTTCACACAGCTCCTTCCTGTGACCTCACACTGCCACTTCTTTTGCTCTCACACAGCCCCTTTCTGTGACTTCACAGAGCCCCTCCCTGTGACTTCACACAGCCCCTCCATGTGACTTCCCACTGCCCCGTCCTGTGGCTTCACACTGCCCCTTCCTTTGGCTTCACACTACTATCCCTCCCTGTGGTTTTGCACTGCCTCTTCCTGTGACTTCACAGTGCCCCTTCCTGTGGCATCACACAGCCCCTTCCTGTGGCTTCACACTGCCCTGCCCCTCCCTGTGACTTCACACTGCCCTGCCCCTTCCTGTGACTTCACACTGCCCCTTTCTGTGGCTACACACAGGCCCTTGCTGTAGCCTCACACAGCACCTCCCTCCCTGTGGCTTCACACTGCCCCTACCTGTGACTTCACACTGCCCCTCCCTGTGGCTTCACACAGCCCCTTCCTGTGGCTTCACACTGCCCCTTCCTGTGGCTTCACACAGCCCCTTTCGGTGACTTCACACATACCCTTCCTGTGACTTCCCACTTCCCTTCCTGTGATTTCACACAGCCCCTTCCTGTGGTCTCACACAGCCCCTTTCATGTGACTTCACACTGTGCCTTCCTATGGCTTCATACTGTCCCTTCCTGTAGCTTCACACAGCCACTTCCTGTGACCACACTGTGACTTCACACAGCCCCTTCCTGTGACTTCTCATGCCCCTTCCTGTCACTTCACACAGTCCCTTCCTATGACCTCCCACTGCCCCTTCCTTTGACCTCACAAGCCCCTTACAGAGGCTTCACACAGCTCCTTCCTGTGGCTTCCCACAGCCCCTTCCTGTGAATTCCCACTGCCCCTTCCTGTGATGTCACGCTCCCCCTCCCTGTTATTTCACACCACCCTGACTCTTTCTGTGACTTCCCACTGCCCCTTCCTATGGCTTCACACAGCCCCTTCCTGTGACTTCACACCGCCCCTCCCTGTTATTTCACACTGCCCTGTCCCTTTCTGCGACTTCCCACTGCCCCTTCCTGTGGCCTCACACAGTCCCTCCCTGCCTGTGGCTTCACACAGCCCCTTCCTGAGGCTTCACACAGCCTCCTTCCTGTGACTTCACACAACCCCTTCTTGTGACTTCACACTGCCCCTTCCTATTCCTTCACACAGCTCCTTCCTGTGACTTCACACTGCCCCTTCCTGTGCCTTCACGGAGCCCCTTCCTGTGACTTCATACTGTGCCATCCCTATGGCTTCAAACTACCCTTTCCTGTGTCTTCACACAGCCCCTTCTTGTGACTTCAGCCTGTGCCTTCCTGTAGCTTCAGACAGCCCCTTCCTTTCGCTTCACACTCTGCCTTCCTATGGCCTCCTATGCCTTCCTATGGCTTCACACAGCCACTTCCTTGAGTTCACCCTGCCCCTTCCTGTGACTTCACACTGCCCCTTCTTGTGGCTTCACACAGCCCCTTCTTGTGACTTCCCACTGGCCTTTCATGTGACTTCACACAGCCCCTTCCTGTGACTTCACACTGTGGCTATGCACAGCCCCTTCCATGTGACTTCAGAATGTGCCTTCCTGTGGCTTCACATTGCCCCTTCCTATGGCTAAACACAGCCACTTCCTGTGGCTTCACACTGCCCCTTCTTGTGGCTTCACACAGTCCCTTCCTGTGACCTCAAACTGCCACTTTCTGTGACCGCACAAGCCCCTTCCAGTGGCTTCACACCACCCATTCCCGTGGCTTCAAGCAGCCCCTTCTGTGACTTCAAACAACCCCTTCCTGCGACTTCACACTGCCCCTTCCTTTGGCTTCACACCACCGCTTCCAGTGACTTCACACTGCCCATTCCTGCGACATCAAAGTGCCCGTTCCTGTGGCTTCACACACAACCCTACCTGTGACTTCACACTGCCCCTTCCTACTTCATACTGCCTCTTCCTGGGACTTCACACAGTCACTTCCTGTGACTTCTCACTGCCCCTACCTATGGCTTCACACAGCCCCTTTCCTGACCTCACATTGCCACTTCCTGTGACCTCACACAGTCCCTTCCAGTGGCTTCACACAGCCACTCATTCTGACTTCCCACTGCCCCGTATTGTGACTTCACAAAGCCACTTCCTGTGACTTCCCTCAGCCCCTTCCTGTGACTTCCCACAGCCACTTCCTGTGACTTCCCAATGCCCCTTCCTGTGACTTCCCAATGCCCCTTCCTGTGGCTGCACAATGACCTTCCTTTTGGCTTCACACTGCCCTTCCTTTGGCTTCACAAAGCCACTTCCTGTGACTTCCCTCAGCCCCTTTCTGTGACTTCCCACAGCCACTTCCTGTGACTTTCCATTGCCCCTTCCTGTGGCTCCACAATCCCCCTCCTTTTGACTTCATACTGCCCTTCCTGTGGCTTCACACTGCCTCTTCCCATGACTTCTCACTGTCTCTGCCTGTGGCTTCACACAGCACCTTCCTGTGACTACCCCCTGCCCTTACCTGTGTCTTCACACAGCCCCTTCCTGTGACTTCACAAAGCCTTTTCCTGTGATTTGATACAGTCCCTTCCTGTGACTTCACATAGCCCCTTCCTGTGACTTCACACTGTGCCTTCCTGTGGTTTAACACTTCCCCTTCCTGTGGCTTCACACAGCCCCTTCTTGTGACTTCCTACTGCTCCTTCCTCTGGCATCACACAACCTATTCCTGTGACTTCACACTGCCCCTTCCTGTCACTTCACAAAGCCACATCCTGTGGCTTTACACTGCTGCTTCCTGTGGCTTCACTTTACCCTTCCTGTGATTTCCCACTCCCCTTTCCTGTGACTTCACACTGCCTCTTCCTGTGACTTCCAAAAGCCACTTCTTGTGACTTCCCACTGCCCCTTCCTGTGGTTTCACAAAGCCCCTGCCTGTGAACTCACATTGCCACTTCCTCTGACCTCACCTAGCCCCTTTATGTGACTTCATACAGCCCCTTCCTGTGACTTCACACAGCCCCATCCAGTGGCTTCACCCAGTTCCTTCCTGTGATATCACACTAACCTGTCCTGTGCCTTCCCACAGCCCTTTCCTGTGACTTCACACAGCACCTTCCTATAACTTCTCACCACATATTCTGGTGGCCTCACACTTCCCCTTCCTGTGACTTCCCACTGTCCCTTCCTGTTGCTTCACACTGCCCCTTCTTTGGCTTCACAATACCTCTCCCTGTAGCTTCACAATGCCTGTTCCTGTGACTACCCGCTGCCCCTTCCTGTGGCTTCACACAGCCCCTTCTTGTGACTTGACACGGCCCCTTGCTGTTACTTCCCACTGCACCTTCTTGTAGCTTCCTACTGCCCATTCCTGTGGCCTCACACTGCCCCTTCCTGTGACTTCACACAGCCCCTTCCTGTGACTTCACACTGCCCCTTCCTGTGACTTTACATAACCTCTACCTGCGATTTCACACTGCCCATTCCTGTGGCTTCACACTGCCTCTTCCTGTGACTTCCTACAGCCACTCCCTATGACTTCTCACTGACCCTTCCAGTGACTTCACATAGCCCCTTCCTGTGACCTCATACTGCCCCTTCCTGTGATTTCACACTGCCCCTTCCAGTGGCTTCACACACCCCTTCCTGTGACTTCCCACTGCCCTGTCCTGCGACTTCTCACAGCCCATTCCTGTGATTTCCCATGCCGCTTCCTGTGGCTTCACCAAGCCCCTTCTGTGACTTCACACTTCCTCTTCCTATGATTCACACAGCCCCTTCCTGTGGCTTCACACTGCTTCTTCCTGTGGCCTCACACAGACCCTTTCTCTGACTTCACATAGCCCCTTTCTATGACCCCACTGCTCCTTCCTGTGACTTCACACTGCCCTGCCCCTCCCTGTGACTTCACACTGCCCTGCCCCTTCCTGTGACTTTACACTGCTCTTTCCTGTGGTTACACACAGCTCCTTCCTGTGGTCTCACACAGCCCCTCCCTGCCTGTGGCTCCACACTGCCCCTCCTTGTGACTTCACACTGCCCTTTCCTGTGACTTCCACTGCCCCTCTCTGTGACTTCACACAGTCCCTTCATGTGACTTTCCACTTCCCTTCCTGTGACCTCACACAGCCCCTTCTTATGGCCTCACACAGCCCCTTTCATGTGACTTCACACTGCGCCTTCCTGTGGCTTCACACTGCCCCTTCCTGTGGCTTAACAGAGCCATTTCCTGTGAGTTCACACTGCCCCTACCTGCGACTTCACACAGCCCCTTCCTGTGGCTTCACACTGCCCCTTCCAGTGGCTTCACACAGCCACTTCCTGTGCCCTCACACAGCCCCTTCCTGTGACCTCACACTGCTCCTTCCTGTGACCTCACAAGCCCCTTCCAGTGGCTTCAAACAG
This sequence comes from Theropithecus gelada, assembly GCF_003255815.1. Classification (NCBI taxonomy): domain Eukaryota; kingdom Metazoa; phylum Chordata; class Mammalia; order Primates; family Cercopithecidae; genus Theropithecus; species Theropithecus gelada. The sequence goes on from NC_037669.1 coordinate 97,361,837, forward strand.
CCCCTTTCTGTGGCTTCCCACAGCCTCTTCCTGTGACTTCCTTCTGCCCCTTCCTGTGACTTCACACAGCCCCTTCCTGTGGCCTCACACTGACCCTTCCTTTGGCCTCACACTGCCCCTGTGACTTCACACGGCCCCTTTATTTGGCTTCACACAGCCCCTGCCTGTGGCTCCACACTGCCCCTTCCTGTGACTTCACACTACCCTTTTATTTGGCTTCACACTACCCCTTCCTGTGACTTCACATGGCCCCTTCCTTGGCTTCATATTGCCCCTTCCTGTGACTTCACCCTACCCCTTCCTTTGTCTTCACACTGCCCCTTCCTGTGACTTCACGCTGCCCTTTTATTTGGCTTCACACTACCCTTCCAGTGACTTCACACAGCCCCTTCTTTGGCTTCACACTACCCTTCCAGTGACTTCACACAGCCCCTTCCTGACTTCACACTGCCTCTTCCTGTAGCTTCATACTGCCCCTTCCTTTGACTTCATACTGACACTGTGCAGCCCCTTCCTGTGGCTTCACACAGCTTCTTTCTCTGGCTTCACCCAGCCACCTTCTCTGGCTTCACACAATCCCTTCCTGTGACTTCACACAATTTCTTCTCATGACATCTTCCAGCCCCTTTTTATTGCTTCACACTGCTTCTTCCTGTGACTTCACTCTGCTTCTTCCTGTGACTTCACATTATCCCTTTCTGTGACTTCACACAACCATTTTCCATGGCTTCACACAGCCTTGACTTGCTGCAATTCAGTGTGTGCTAAATCCTAGAAGCCAGCCCTGCCTTGTAAATGACAGCTCACACAGTGGGTTCTTACATACAGAAAAATGTTCCTATTTGCCATAAAAATCTCTTGCGATCTCCTCCTAACCTTTTTTTTTTTCCTTTTTCTTTTTTGAGATGGAGTCTCACTCTGTCGCCAGGCTGGAGTGCAGTGGTACAATCTTGGCCCACTGCAACCTCTGCCTCTCGGGTTCAAGTGATTCTCCTGCCTCAGCCTCACAAGTAGCTGGGACTACAGGCACATGCCACCACACCCAGCTAATTTTTGTATTTTTAGTAGAGATGGGGTTTCACCATGTTAGGCAGGATGGTCTCGATCTCCTGACCTCATGATCTGTCTACCTCAGCCTCCCAAAGTGTTGGGATTACAGGCGTGAGTCACCACACCCGGCCCATTTCTTAATCTGCCTAAGCAAATGCCCTCTTGCCACATTTGAAGAAAACTATTTTGAACACTTAAAAGCACTATAGATATTTGACCTTAATGGATTTGTTGGGGGGTGGAGAGGTGGGAGCTGGGGGAGGTAGGAGGCTAAAGGTCCATGGCAGGGTATAATTTGAAATTCCTCTGAGCTCAGATTTGAATCTCATTTACTTCAAGCAAATACAGTAGGAGGAGCCAGCCACACATCCATGGCTGTCTGCCCAGGTTCTGCTGCTTAGCTTCCATAGCATAATATCAGGGATATTGTAATCTTATTAGGCGATGGAAACTTCCTTGGTGAACAAATGGCAATAGCTAGTGCTGGGGAAGGAATAAAAACCAAAAGAAGCCTTAGAAAATGATGGTTCTCAGTTGGGATGGGCATGGGGAGGGAGTGGTACACAGGGAGACAAGACCCAGAAAATATTAGCTTTTAAGGCAATAAAGAAAGGAATGTCAGACTTAGAGATTGCAGAAATCTATAATCCAAATGAATTCTCCACCCTCATGAAATAAGAAAAGCAATTCAAAAAATCATTTCAGCAAAGGTTTCAGCCAAGGTAAAAATTATTTTTCAAGAACAGTGATAGAAATTGAAATTTTAACTCTTACAGCCCACTCTATTGCATTTCATGGGAGAACATAAAATGCTATCATGTTGTTTCTCAAATTCGGGGATTTGAGAAAGCCTCAAGAAGTAGGCTTTCTTGAAAAGCCTTGAAAGCATTAGGGTTCTACTGAAGAGTATGGCCTAGCAGGAAGAAGGCTCTGGCTGGGTAATATCTGAGTATGAGTTCACCTTTTCAGACTCCCTCCTTCACCAGAGTGGTTTCTGTTGTTGTAGGTATTGAGTTGCTATCTATAACTGCCTGGAGGCCAACGTGTGTCTGGTAGGCAACAGGGAGTGAAGGATACTGGGAAAGGCATGTGATGTTAGGCACTTTGGAGACCCTCAGGGCACCAGTGTGGGAATCCAGAGCACCCTGGGGCAGGAGGCAGCTTCCTCCAAAGGAACAGTGTAGGGGTGAGGTTGCTCCCCAGACAAATTGTGATGCATTATAATTCTATCCTTCTATTCTGACCTCCCCTAATGCCAAGCACTGGACCAAGAAATAAGGACACCACTGTGAAGAAGGCTTGGCCTCTGCCCTCCAGCAACTCACTGTCTCAAGCGAAGAGGTAATAATCTAATCATTTCCTCCATGCCAATTCTGGCAAATTTAGCCTTGCCTACATTCAGGCCACTTATCTTTCCAAGCTTGTGGGACAGGGCTGGTGAAGCATGGAAAGCTGGACAGTAGCTCTGGGTGCCACCACCTGAGGACTCCACCAACGTCTGATGACACCATGAGTTTGTTACATGTTTTTCACTGTTATGGCTAGAAGGATGTTACCTCCAGATATTCTCACAATGGCTCTAGCACATAGGAAGCAAATATCATACCGTTTTATGGCTGAGGAACTTGAAAAAGAGACCTCGAAATTTGCTCAAGGTGACATACCATCTAAGTAGAAGAGCTGGGATTCCAACTCTGGCCTCCAGCCTGCAGAGACCAAGCCCTTCCCAGCACACAGGAGCCAATTCTGGCCCTGGGGACTTAAGGGCACATGGGGAAAGAATTAGCTTGGGCCATGAGGGATTTATCCAGAAGCATTTTCAATGCTCCCAGATAATCTGGGGGAAGCAGTGCTAGCAGAAGGATTTTAAAGACCTGAGAAATACCTGATCTGTATCTTCATTACATGGGCTGGGGTTCTGACACCAGCTGAGGCACAGGAGATGATGAATTGTGTTATCCTTCAACGAATACTTACACTCACTTCAGAAAGGCAGCATCTGGAAGGATGCACTGAAGGATACACAGGAGTTGGACTCTCTAGGTCCAACCCCCAATTTTGCCACTAATGAGCATATAACTTCACATCAGTTTCTCCATCTGAAAAATGAGTATGAAAATGGTTCCTCCTTTGCCTCAAAGGGTTGCTGTGAGGATTCAACACATTTTAATATATATAAAGTGCTGAGAACAGAGCCTTGCATACATTTTTATAGTTATTACTTAGCGTTATCATTAAATCTCATGATTATTAAATCTCCGAGGTACTTGGTAACTCCGGCATCTCCTTTAAGTTACTGCCCCTGCCACACTCTCTCCATCTGTGGATGGGCTGGTAACAGTTAGGGTCACAGCACTCTGAACACTGGTAAACCATGACTGAGAAGAAAGCATGTGAAGAGGTTTCAGGGACTGATGCCAAGGTGCTTCCTCGGAGCCACCACTTGCTCAAGTGACCAAAAGAGTGACCTCTGACTCCCTGCTCTGCTGCTCCCAAGTGCAGTTGACTTCTAAAGCATGGCTGCTCTGTACACACCTGTAGGGTCCTGGCGAGGGTGAAAGCATTCCTGGGCAGATGCCTGGCAGCAGAAGATCAGGGCTCAGACACAAAATACCTAGAAGATTGGCACTTGAGAAGGTTAAAACAAAGCTATAGTTGAAATCTGAGATAGAAAAATTAAATCTTTCCTTTTTCCTTCAGTGAGTCTATCAGATAGGAAGTCTGTAAACTGAATGGGAAATAAAGAGGCCCTGCAGTTGGGATGCTCATGAGGCATTTCCTGACAACCGTGGGCATAGAGCCCCTTTCAGCCAGGTGACCTCCGGCTTCAGAGGACTAGGAAGGAAGCAGTCAGCCACGTCTGGGGATGCACGTGGCACCATGGAGGCATGGAGGTCCTCCCTTGAGAGACTCCAGAACACCAACTGTAGCCAGCATTGCTGAGCATCTCCCATGGCAGGCCCTGTGCCAGGTACCTGACACGATGGTTCCTCTGCTTCCTGCTACCTCCCTGGAAGGGAGGTATCATTCCTCACATTGGGAAGCTGAGGAAACTGAGACATAGACAGCTTATGTTGGTTTCTTACAGCCTCATAGCTAAGTGGCAGAGTTAGACTCAAACCCAGGTCTAGCTAACTCCATCAGTTTATTAGCCGGAGTTTTGACCCTGCTATTATAGAAGCCTAAAAGAATGAGTTGTTTCTCCACCTGCCTCCCTTCTCCAAGCAAGCAAGCAAGCAAGCAAACCTGGAGAGCTGGAAGCCAACCTCTTTCTGCCCCAGGATAGAATAAAAAGGCCTTTGCTTTAAAAGCCAAGCAAGGCTCCTAGAGGTAAATTGAGCTGGGCTGTCTGACTGATATCAGGTCACCTGGGTGAGGACAGGCTTGGAACCAGACAATTCGATTTAGAAAAGTAATGCTGTTGTTCAGCTAAAAATGGTAGATTAAGCACCTGCCATTCTCTTTCTTTCCTCCTGAAATATGAAAATAATAATAAAGTGTTCTTATTTTTAAAGAACAAACCCCTAAGGATAAAGAGAACAGGAAAGCAGACAACCATAAAAGCAAAATTCAGGAAGCTGGAAAGCAGGTGAATAAGTAGCAATGGCCTTAGCAGACTCATGAAAGCTGAATCCTAAACTAGAAGGCAGGTCAAAACTCAACATGATTTACACCAAGGGATCCCCTAACAGGTCAAGGACTGGTGCTGCCAGGTGCCTCCAGAGGAGGCAGTAAAGATGAATAAAAAACAAAAGCATTGGCTGAAAGTTAACTTAAGAAGAAGATAGACACCCAGATCTCTTATTCCATACCGTGATGTCAGGCAGATGCCCCTCCTGCACCCAGCAAAAGACTGAAGATTGTTCTATGGAGAGAGAAAACCAGGGAATCTACATGCTGGGAGACATGTGGGACAGTTGAGGGCCGTGGGGACTATACTGAAAACAGGAGTTTTAAGAGAACATTTACATGCTGAACATTGAATTATTGAAAGGGCCCCCTAGGTATCCAACACAATGGCTAAAAAGTGAAACCTTAGTGGTATAGAATTCAGTTATTTGCAATTGTCCCACACACTTGCATTTTGACGAGATCACCCCCTAGCAACAGTATGTCCTGTTTCCACGGTCATGGAGACAGTTGGTTGCTGCAGCCATTAAAAGCAAAAACTTCCATAGCAATGGCTGCTTGGGGTCACCTATCCTGAGCTTCACCACTTGGCTGTGCTGTGCCTCTCACCTGCTTCCCTGTGACTACCAGGTGTGTGATACTGAGGGGTACACAATCCGGAAGTATAGCGAAATTTATGTCAAGTGGAGCAAAGCTTTGATCATTGGGAGACTGAAGGCAGTGGGTAAATTCAAGTGGTCCTGAATTCAATTTATGCAGCTTCTTGGATAGGTCCATAGGATCACACAATCAATTGCCTGTAGCAGCAGCCAGCTTGATAATACATCGCCATATCATCTCTCCTGTTTCCCTGCTTCTCTTTGGGTGTTTCCTGAGATTGTACTCCCAAATAACAGCACATAAGCCTCCAGCCTCGGGCTCTGTTATTAGAAAACCAGGTTAAGACAAACCAAGGCACATCAATGTAATGTTTCAGAACACTGGGGAAAATATCCTCCAAGTTTCCAGAGAAAGAGGGAGAAAAAATAAAACAAGTTTTATACCAAGTAATCAAGAATCAGAATGGCTGTGGAATTCTTTACTACAATACCAGAGGCTAGAGCACCATTGAGCAAAGCCTTCAAAATCTGACATAAAATTATTTCTTATAATTCTATACTTAGGCCAAACTATCAATCAAATATGAGGGTAGAATGAAGGCAATTTCAGGCATATAACATTTCAACATGGTTTACCCCTCCTGTAGCCACTTTTAACAAGCTTTTGGATACATTACTCCACTAAAACCAGGAGGTAAGCCAATAAAGAGGAAGACACAGGATACAGGAAACAAAGATGCAACCCAAGAGAGGCAAAGAGACTCGCGGGATGCTGGGAAAGGAGCATCCTAAGCCAACAGCTGTGCAGCAACCAAGAAAGCGACCAGCTCAGAAGGGGCAGGTCAAAAGGTTTTGGGCAGGGGGTTTCCAAAGAAGGTGAAATTGATGTGTGCTTGAGTCTATTAAGAGGAAGTTAACTTGTGATAAGTACATGAAAAAAACTAAGGAAACAAAAAAGACGATTACTAACTACAGAGAAACAGAAAGGTGCCCAGGAAAGGAAAAGTGATCATAACATATACAGCAGTCCCCACCCCTTATCCTTGGAAGATACGTTCCAAGCCCCCCAGCGGATGCCTGAAACCTTGGACAGTACCAAACCCAGTTGCCATAAATCAGAACACATTCCTGGAAGTTCATGTCTTCCACCCACAAATTGAATGCCTTTTCCATCTTAACCAAGCACTTATCACACACTGTGGCTGTAACTTTTGCCACAGTTTGAGGTGCAGCAGCAAAACTAGCATGAATTTCTCTTTCTTTCTTCAGAAGACAATTTCACAGATAGCAGATTCATTCTTACTGCAGATCTTAGCAACCCCAGCCTACGATTTTTTTTCTTAAGTCGAGAAACTTTCATCTTTTCACTTCAATGAAGCACTTTCAGCGTCTCTTTGTCATACTCCAATTGCTGGATCACTACTCTTGCACTTTGGGGCCATATCATGAAGTAAAATAAGGTTTACTTGAACATGGACAATGCAATACTCCAATAGTCATCTGATAACTGAGATAGCTACTAAGTTACTAATGGGCAGAGAGCGTCTGAGCGTGAATATACTGGACAAAGGGATGACTCATGTCCCAAGTAGGACAGAGCGGGATGCCACAAGATTTCATCACACTACTCAGTACAACACACAATTGAAAACATAAATTGTGTATTTCTGGAATTTTCCATTTAATATTTTCAGACTGAAGGTAACCTTGGGTAACTGAAACTGTGGAAAATGCAACCAAGGATAAGGGGTACTACTGGATAGCACTCAGCCATCAAGATATCCATGTCCTAATCCCCAAACCTGTGAACAAGTTACCTCACATGGTTAGAGGGATTTGGACGTGTGATTAAATTAAGGGTCTTGAAATGGGGAGATTATCCTGGATTATCTGATGGGCCCAATGTAATCATAAGTATCCTTTTAAGAGGGAAGCAAGAAGGTGGCCATGTGATGACTGAAACAGGGAATCAGAGTCAGTGAGAGAGAAGATGCTGCACTGGTGGCTTTGAAGATGGAGGTGGAGACCACAAGCCACGGACTGCAGGTGGCCTCTAAAGGATAGAGGTGGCAAGGAAATGGATTCTCTCCCAGAGCCTCCAGAAAGAACCGGCCCTGCCAACATCTTGATTCTAGCCATATAAGACTTACTTTGGACTTCTAGTCTCCAGAACTGTAAGAAAATTAATTTGTGTCATTTTAAACCAACAAGTTCCTAGCAATTTGTTACAGCACCAATACGAAGCTAATATAGCTGTGAATAGGTTTTAAGTAGTCATAATGTAAACACTGATCTCACCAAAATTATTACCTAATTATATTGGGGGAATGGATGGATGAGAATGATGTGTCTGTACTGGAGGTGGGGAAACGTGGTGAAAGGCCCAAATCCTCATCTTCCAGAGAAGGGAGTGAATAAATAATGGCCAAAATTGAGAACAGTTTGGGAAGCACTGTTCCAGTTTTCCACCCTCATTTTTGATAAATGATGAAAAGGAACTCCAGAGAAGCTGTAGTTGAGCTATCCTGTGAGTCATCTTCTCCTGAGAAGAGGGTGGGTGGGTGTGGGCTCTTGTGTGATGATCACTCATAAGCTAGTTTATGTTTTGTGTCTTAATTAAGCAATGAAACAGCTGATCAGTTAACCTAGTCATCCCCCTGTTAACCTGGGGGAACTATTGGCAAGATCTGACATCTGCAGTGTCAACTGCTAGGTGAGAAGTCATTCATTAGCCTTCGCTCTGAGCAGCTAAACATCTCCTTGGCCAACGAAATAGCTTTCACCTGAAGTCAACAGGTTTTATTTTCCATGGCCTGACCCAGACATCTCTCCCCATCGAAGACATGCTAAATACTAAAAACTCACCTCGGGAAGCTTAAGAAAAAAGGCCTTCCTCACTCATTCTGCCACTCCCAAACACCTGAAGCCTGCCAAAGTTCTTCAACCATGAGGCAGGCAGGAAAATAACAGAGTCAGAATCCAGGCTCTCAGAGGGCAGGTAAATGTTACCAAAACAACGACAGCCTCATAGATCCTAAATGAAAGAATGAGTGAATGAATGAAGGAATGAATGAATGAATGAATGGAGTGCGTATATTCAAAAGAGTCACTGATACAGTAGTGGGATTCAATTATCACTAGGGAGCAAAATCACCTTCTCTGGGCCAGTAGTCCCAAAACTTTTTGGTCATTTACCTTTACTGGTAAAAAATCTGAGAACATCCTTCCAATATTTACAAACCATTTTTTTCCACTATTTACAAATTAGAAGCATGTAATACTACATAAATATATTCATTATAAAACATGGACAATAAATTTAAAATCATAAAAGAATTAGGTAAAATAAACATAAACAGCAGTTCTGATATTTTCCTGCTGCACCTGGTGGACTGTCTAGTGTACCCACTGAAGTGGCTGAGCCCCACTTTGAGACCTTTGATCTAGTAGCAGACTGCCTTCACACACAAGATGACTCTGGCAGGGAGTGACTTGAGTTTGAGTCTGTCTATCATCTATTATTATTTTTTGTTTTGTTTTGTTTTGAGACACAGTCTCACTCTGTCACGCAGGCTGAAGTGCCGTGGTGCCATCTCGGCTCACTGCAACCTCCGTCTCTCTGGTTCTAGCGATTCTCCCACTTCAGCCTCCCACGTAGCTGGGATATAGGTGGCTGCCACCACGCCCGGCTGATTTGTGTATTTTTAGTAGAGACACAGTTTTGCCATGTTGGTCAGGCTGGTCTCGAACTCCTCACTTCAGGTGATTCGCCTGCCTCAGCCTCCCAAAGTGCTGGGATTACAGGTGTGAGCCGCCATGTCCGTCCTCTAAGGTTTTACTTTTAACACATCTATTCTCTTTTTAAAATGCATATTTATCCACAGTGTACTAGACATAATCTGAAGGGATTATGGGACTAAGTAAAGTAGCTATTTTGCTGTGTGAGTCAGGAGGATCACCAAGATTAAGATCAGCGCCCTAGAGATTCATTGCAGAAATAAATTAATCAAATGGAGTCCAGGCACATTTGAATAAGAGAATTAAGGCATAATGAACACCTGTCATTCTCAAACATTCAGAAATGAAAATCAGAGAAAAAAGTCTGGAAACAAGGAAGGTGGGAATTGTTGAGCTTCATTTTCAAGCATAAAAGAACTGAAGAATGAGATGGCTGTAAACCAATGTTTTCCTCACTCAGAACCGCCCAATAGAAATACAATGTGAACCACATAGGAAATTTCAAAGTTTCTAGTGGCCAAATTTTTTAAAAATGAAAAAGAAACAATTGAAACTGATTTTAATAATATATTTTATTTAACCTGATACATAAAAATATTATCAGTTCAACATGTTATCAGTATAAAAACTATTAATGAGATATTTTACATTTTTTGTAAAGTCTTTGATATCCAATGTGTATTTCACACAAACAGCACATCTCAGTTCAGACTAGCTACATTTCAGTATGTGGCTGGTGGCTGCAATATTGAACAGCACAGCTCTAAACCAAGGCAGAGGTCCTTGGAGCCCCAGGAGCCCAAAGAATGCTTGAGAAACGCGATACTAAAGGATAAACAGCAGCAGATCACTCAGACCAATAAAAACACAAAAGCAAGCATAAAAAATTGTGGTACAGTAGAGTCCCAACTTATCAGAGAGTCAGATTCTGAATACAGCAAATCAGACAAAAATTAAGTCCAGATCAGAACTACCCTTGAAAATCCCTTAAGAAATTGATACACCATCAATTTTTCCTCCAGTCTTAGGACACATGCTGAGTCTTTTGTCTCAACAAAATAAAACCGCAGAGTTGGAAAATTATGTCACATACTCAGCCTCTGGGATTGTCAGTCTTGAGAAACAAACTAAACCATCTGACAAGGAGGATTCTGGGAAGAAGAATGTTTGATTGCGGACCTACCTGGCTCCACTCACATTTAAAAGGAGACCAGCGATTATTAACACCAGAATAGCAAGCTGATTTCCAAAACTTCCAATCAGCGAGCTTTCTATGCTGTGTAACTTTTAGTAATAAAAAGCATCCCAAAGGGAAGGGAGGGCATACGTGACAGTAGAAAGGGCAGGGCACCCAGGAAGCCTTGAGGAGCCACAGCTGCGGGTGGGAAAGAGGGTGGTTGAAGAGAGACAGGCAGCTGGTCAGACCCCTGGAGCCTGCAGGAGAAGGGGAAGGGGCAAGGCAAGGACCCACCTCACAGGAAGCCTCCCTACCCCTCAGAAATTCTTCCTCCAAAGCAAACTTGACTGCCAGCAGTCTAATTACACCCGCAGAGGCCCACCTGTCCCCACCTTCACCTTTCTCACCTCCTCTCATGTCTCACTGAGGCGCCTGGAAAAATAAAGTGTCCCTGGAAGTAAGTAGCCATAGCCCCTCACCTTGGATTTCAGCTCTTCTCTTTTGAAAGGGATCAAATTAATCAGTATTTCCCCTCAGCTCCCTGTCTGCAGCTTCATGTTCACAAACAAATAGGCAAGCTCTGCATTCTTGTCCACATGCTTGAGGCTGCATGAGCCTGCTGAGCACAGACCAATATTTCATAATATCTGGCTCCTTTTCTTTGTTCTGGCCTCCTGCCCTGCTCTGGCCAGGCCAAGTCCGTTGCAGGCTAGATGTGGCCACGTGCTGTTTGGATTTAGCTGTATCCAGCGTTAGAAGGAATGATGGCTTTCCCGGACTGCATATCATCAAGTTCCACGGAGAAAAGCAGCAGCTGGAAGGGTTTTGCTCCTTCCCTTGTGTCATGACGTGGAACTTCTTGCAGCACATGACCTGGGGTCAGCTTTCTGGACTAGGCCCACAATGTCTGGGCCCTGCTCAGGGTTCTGCCAAGGTGAAGATCTGGCACTGGGTGTTCCCAACACTGAGGCGTCTGGAATGATGCATCTGGTGGACAGGGCGGGGCAGGGGTGGAGGAGGGGAAGAGGAGCCAAGGAGAGAGCTCTCCTCCTAGGCAGGGAAATGGGGACTCAATCCCCTCTACCTTTCTGTGACAGGCACCCAGGCATCTCCACCAGTTCATGATGGTGCCATAGAGTCTCAAAAGAACAAAGCTTTTCCTGTCTTCATGGAAATGTAAAACTCAGTTGAGGAAATGAGTCCAGGCCAGATTTTCAAAGACAAAACTAGCAAGCAGGAGAAATTAATCTTCACTGTCCTCCGTGCCCCACCTTGCCCCAAAATACAATGACAATGAAATTGTCCATCACCTCATCCATGTGTTGAATGACTGTACAGTTAATTCCTTGGGAGCAGCACTCTACAACTAAAGTGAGAAGGATATTCTTTACAAGGTATGAATGTCATTTTCCTGCTTGCTTTCCTGAGAACCTGAGCTTGATCTTATTCATCTTCTGGGAAATGTGACAAGGAATGTTACAAAGATAATATGCAGCATGGGCCAAGGGAATGTTCGCCTTCCGATGTGTGAAATAGAATTATATGGAAATGCATGGTCGTGTAGGCATGGCTGCTGTCTTGGGAGAAGATTTCCCAGATTCCTTCATCTCTCTCTTTAGCATCAAAAGCCAAGCCTGGAGAATCTTGCTGATTGGCCCAGGGGCCTCCAGTTTGAGTCCCCTGTTTATGCGATCTCCTTCTGCTTTTGAGACTCTGGCTGCCTGTCCACAAACTCAAAGAGGAACCTGACTGAAGAGCCAATCCCTACCTCTGGAAGTGGTAGAACACAGCAGTTACTTGTTAAATATCTAGTAACTACTGATTTTTCTTGTTTTGGTAGATGGGAGTCACAAAGCCTTGGAAAGGCCACATTGGTCTAACTCAGTCCCAGGAGCACACAGCCCCAGCCTGACCGCTCTCACAGGACTGGGCCAACCGATGATGGGTAAGAACACATGGTCCTCAAGGCAGAGCCTGGACAGCCCCTGTAGTTAACTGAATACTGACTCCAAAGATGTTCAGGCCCTAATCTCTGGGACCTGGACCTTTGCACATGTGATAAAATTAAGGTTCTTGAGAGAAAGAGACTGTCTTAGATTAGCTGGGTGGGCTCTAAATGTGATCACAAGTGTCTGTATTAGAGGCAGGTGGAGGGAGAAATGAATACAGAAGAGGGGACAGCAAAGTGATGATGAAAGCAGAGACTGGAATGATGGTCTCTGAAGATAGAGGAATTCCTGGCACAAGCCAGTAACACAGGCAGCTGCTAGAAGCCAGAAAAGGCAAGAAAAAGGATTCTCCCCTAGAACCTCCAAAGAAAACCAGCCCTTCTGACAACTTGAGTTTAGTCCAGTGAAACTGGTTTTGGACTTCCGAGCAGAGCCTTAGAGAAAAAATTTGTGTTGTTTTGAGCCACTCAATGTGTGTTCATTTGTTACAGCAACAATGGGAAACGAACACAACCCCTACACTGGCTGCTGCAGAGATTGGAGGCATGGCCTCTTTAAGATGCCTTTCTACTGTAGGAGTCCCTGGGCAGCAAGGGGGCCAAGAGGGCCAGGCCCCGCATGCCCACCTCAGGAATCTGAGTACATCAGGGTGGGCTGCGAGAGAGCCAGCCACTGAAGCCTCAGTAGACAAGCTCAGTAGACAAGCCTCAGTAGACAGCCCTGCCCTGGGAGGAACAGTGGGGAGGCAGGCTTGGGGCTGACAGCTAGACCCAGGACAGAGGTTGCTGAGCACCTTCACCCCAGGGTTTGCTGCATGTGGAAGGCGCCTACCTGTGGAGGAGAAGCACCAGTGTGCACCAGCTCCGTCCAGAATGTGGAGAATACATAGGCAGGAGCGGTGATTTGAAAATACAACAATGCATGCACTGCCTTCCAAATTGGCTTCATACCCACCAACCTGAACCAAGTTCCAGAAGAGGGGCAGCTCCATTAAAACGAGAGAGGAGTTCAATCAGATTGTCACACTGTGATTGGAACCCATTAGAACAAGGGAAAGAAAAGGAAGAAAAGAGAAAAAGAAGAGAGGAAAAAAGTAAGTCATCAGGGTATATTATTTTATGAGACTTTAATTTCAGCTATACACACTGATATGTACATGTGCACACACACACACACATATATTGGGTCACAATGTAAAATGTATCCCTATGCATATTGGTTTAAAAAAAAAAAAAGTCCAAAAGCCAACACATAAAATGACATAGTTGTGGCAGTAAGAAACAAAGAGGCTTTTCCCACCCTCTGAAACCTAGGGAAGCTGACATGGATTAGAGGGTCCCTCCACCCAAATCTAGGCATCACTAGTAGCCATGGAGGAACAAGTCAGCACCAGTTATAACCAGAGAAGTGATATCAGGTGAACTGGCACCAGAAAATCCCAGGTTAGCACCTAAGGTCACAGGGAGCAGGAGTGAGCAGGTGGGAGGAAGAGCCAAGAGGAGAGGGCCACCCACACAGGCAGTCTGTCATAGCAGGAGGCAGTGTGCCCGCCGCACACTCCTGCTGAGACACCTGTCCCGGGTATCCTAGCTCTTCACTCATTTCTAAAATGGTGGAAAGCTTAGCACCCACCTCCTAGGGTTGATATGAGTGTTTAATGAGTTAATGCGTATACAGTTCTATAAAAGTCACAGGGACATAGTAACTGTTCAAAAGGTGGTCGCTCCCATTATTAACATTACCCTGCTAAGAAAAAGCTACAGCAAAGGGTAAACTGGGCTAAGGAGCTGAGCTCCCGGTCCACGCTAGACACACCCACCAGCCACAAACTCTGCCAGGAGGCCCAGTCCCGAGTGCGTCTCCATCACTTGCCCTGCCCCCACCACCTCTTCTCCTTCAGCCTCTCCTGGTTCTCAGATATGAGGCCCACAGAACATTCCACAAAAGCTGACCCTTCATCCAACCAGCTCTTGGGTGGAGACCCCTTCCATTAGGAGTTCTCCCAGCTGCGTCTTCTGCAGTGTTGGAGCTCATCACAACCAATGTCCTCCATATAGTGGACAGCAAGGCGATGTCCCAGACCCCTTAAAGGACTTCAGAAGTGGTCAGCAGCAGTGTGCCTGCTGGGAAGCTAATATCCCCAGGAGCAGCCCTCAACCTATGGTAGACAGAAATTGGCGAATAAAGACTCCATCCTCTTTACCTGTGGGGGAGGACAACTCCTAAGAGTGGCATGTTCCTCAAGGTCTCCCAGAAGTTCCCAGCAGGACCGAGCCCCCAAAGTCCCCAGCAGGAACCTGCCCTCTCATGCACCCTGCACTGGCTGTCTTCCCTGTCTCGCTTCCTCCCTACCTGCTGCTGTCTTCTGGTGACGTCTTCCAGATAAACTGCTTGCACTGGAATCCTGGTCTCAAGGTCTCCTTCTGGAGAAAGCCAACCTAAGACACAACCTTATAGGGCCATTATACTAATTAAATGAAATAACTGTCAAATGCTTACCATTATTCTAGACCCACAATAGATGCTCAATAAACATAAGCTATGAGGGGGAAGAAGAGGAGGAGAACTCCTCTATTGTGCAGTTTTTATTCCAGGTACAACTGAGGAGGGAAGAATCTGCACCCAGTGAGGGCCAGAACAGCCCATGGAGGAGAGGCCCCTGGGAGACACACCTTTGAAAAAGAATGTGCATGTGTTGTTTTCCAATCTGAAGATGATTCTCTCCATCTCTGTGGATCCCAGATCTATCTCTCTCTCTTTCTCTTTCCACACTCACTTCTCTCTCTCTGTCTCTCATGCATGTGAAAGTAGTAGCTTGAACATGTAATACCTGACACTTGAAACACAGAAAGTCAGGCCAAAAGGGGGCTCCGAAGAGCAGGGAGCAGAGGCCAGAGGTGGGATCAGCAAGACTTACTGAGGCCTTCTCACCCTCAGACCCAGCAACTCGACCCCAGACACTTCACACACAAAACTATGTTCCTCTGCCTCTCTGAAATGGAGTTGCAGATGTCACCCAAGGTGCAGGTAGCAGAGGGTAGAGTGTGGGCAGGAAGAAAAAAATCATTCATCTCCTGTCCCAGATGAGGAACCCTGGCTGGTGGGGTTGCTCATCGCAGGGCCCCTCGGCCTGGACATGATTCCAGCCCAGGTTCCAGCCTCCGCTCTGAAACTGCTCGGCCTATGAAGGGTGCACGGGATGTGCAGTTCTGCACAGGGCTCTTCGCACATGCAGCTGCCAGCTCTCTGCTCCAGGGACAGAGTGACCTACTTGTCATCAGAAAGACAAATGGCCTCTCAGAGTTTGTGCACATTCTCCAAGGAGACCACAAGTCCTGAGACTCAGTGTGGATGACCCATAGCCCACGGGGCACAGGCTGAGCCAGGAACTGAGTATCCTATACCCAAATGGTCACAGGGAGTACCCCTCAGTCCCTGACCACAGGACCATGACCTTTCTCCAGTCCCCAAACTATTTGACAAGTTTCATCTCTGGGCCTAGAGGGGAGATGGCCAGGTCCCCGTGGCCTCCTGCCATCACCAGCCTAGCATAGCTGCAAACAACACATGGGCTATTGATCCCAACTCCACTGTGGGCATTGATCTCAATTCCACTGTGTCCTTGCTGTGTGACCTTGGGCCTTGATCTCCTCATCTGTATAATGGGGGTCATAACAGTACCTAGTACCTCCTTCATAGGGTGGTCCATTCATTAGTTCATTAAGCAGGTATTTCCTGAGCCAAGCACTGTTCCAGGCAGAAGAGAAACACCATGAACAAAAGAGACAAAAGCCCTCTTATGGTGGTGACACTCTGACAGGAAAAGAATGTGACTTGTCAATCATAAAAATAAAATCACTCTACTAAACACTATGAGAGTGACATGAGGTGTTGTAGATAAAGCATTCAAAACAGAGCCTGACATGCAGTTAAGTTCAGTCAATGTTAGCTGTCATTAGGATTGTTGCTATTACCATGATGGTAATTTTCTAACAACGCCCATGGGATCAACTCCATGGCAGGGATCCTGGCACTGTGCTCAGAGCAAGAGCCCCATAGGCAGGAATGTCAACGGAGTGTCCCTTATGTCCCCCAGTTTGCTGGTTGCCCTGGTCCAGGCTCCACGTTGATTATACGTTGGGGCTTTGCAGCCCTGCTGGCCCCAGGAGCCCTCTCCGCATCCACAGCTGAATTAGCATTTTGTTCCCGCTCACAAGAGCACCAGTGTGGGAACACCACAGGCCAGATGGAATTTTGGAGACCCTGTCATTTGTTGGAAAATTTCTCTGGCTGCCTTTGTATTAACAGCCACATATTTTGCTCTCAGATCTGAGAGTGGGGCTGGGATCAAGAGGGGTGGGGATTGCTGCTGAAACATAAAGCAAGTTTCTTTCTGGGCTATACCTTTCCAACCTTCCAGAGATTTCTGCTCCCTGTCTGCTCAGAGGCCAAGATGCAACCTCAGAGAAGAAGGGGAGGGGAGCAAGTCTGTGCCTTCCCTGTGCACTTTTGACTCTCTTTTGACTAAACACGTGACAACAGGGGAGGCCGAGCCAATTGGGAATACTTCAGGACAGAATCCACCTCGCTCTTCACCGGACATCCACCCTAGTCTCCAGGAGGCGGTAGAGACTCATACAGGATGAGACCTAGAGAAGAGCTTATAAACCAGGACCTACAGGCCAAATCTGGCCTGCAGATGTGTTTTGCTTGGCTTGTAGTGTTTTAAATAAATTTGAACCAATATTTAAAATCCAGGATATTTCACATAAAAATTCAAATTTCCAGCTTCCCTCGAAAAAGGGGAAGTTCTAGTTACACTGTGGGCCCAGGTCCCTATACGGCTGGCGTAGAGTATGGCACTCTCTCTCAATGATATGCTCCCTGAAGTTCCCCACAGGCCCCACAACTCCCTATTGTCTCCCAACACCAAGGAAGGACAGTTGCCTTTGGCATCTCATTTGCCTTATTGTTTTTCTTACAGAAGATGAACACTTCTCTGACTACAGCTCAATTAAACCTGAAAAAAACAAAACATAGGCGGATTTGTTTTCGTTACACCCAGCCCACTTCCTTCACTTATGCTAGAAGCCTGGCCTCCATCTGCACTTCAGTTTATATCTCTTGGTCCAGGGCTACAATGTCCAATATGAGAGCCACTGGCTACATGTGACTATTTACATTTGAATTAATTAAAATTTAAAAATTTCCATTCCTGGTTGCACTGGCCACATTTCAGGGGCTCAACTGCCACCTGCAAGTAGTGGCTATTATGTTGGACAGCACAGGATAGAACATTTCCATCATCTCAGAAAGTTCTGTTGGACAACTCCAGAGATATTTAAATATAAGATGTAGGAGGCTAACAACCAGTCGAAACATCTGTTGCCCACATCCTCCACATCTACACTGTGCTGGACGCTGTTGGGGGAAATGATATACATTGGGGCCGCTGCCTTCCAAGAATTAGGGAGAAAGCCTAATTAGAGAGTCTCTGACTTCTCAGTCAAAGACAGAAGAAGTGCCTCGCAGTGTCTGATGGACCCTCTTGGATTCAGAGAAGACGAACAGGTCTCTGTGTCCATGGCACAAAGAAAATGCTCTGCTTGTCTACCGCATGCCCTCTCGGCCCAGTCCCAAGCAGAAAACTGCATCGGTGGCCTCCAGAAATGGAGGTTCCCTCAGCCCTCTCATGAAGATGCTGCTTAGAAGACTGAGGCTGAGTCTCCATGCATGTGTCTTGGAGGCTCCCCAAGCAAAACACACAAAGAGAGTCAAACTGGGCTTCAGAGCTTGCCCTCCCTATCAGTGCTTCCTCCCCAGCATTGGCCTTCCCCATCCCTCTAGGCCCGGCTCCTGCCTCCATGCCTCCCCTGGGGCTGTCCTCTGCCCAGGCCTCCCCAAATCCAGACCCAGGGCCCATTATCTAGTATTGCCCTTTCTTCTCCTCTGTCTATACAAGATGCCCCTGAGACCTAGACCCTTGGGACAATGCTTGATGCACCAAACTAATTTCCAAGGATATTTATTTTTAACAAAAAAATTTCCAAAGACTAGATATCAAAATGCAAGGGCTAAGTCCAAGTGTGGGAATTTTCAGGTTGATTGAGTGGAAAAAGCATCGCATTTGTGACTGGAGGGCCCACCTGGAAGTCCTTCATATTTATGAACTGCATGACTTGGCCATGACTCAGATTCACTGAACCTTTATTTACGGATCTCTAAAATGAGTCTCACACAGTAGTCTTAACATTTAAAGGATGAGAATTCCAGGAGATGATGAATGAGAAAGTTACAAAGTCTAATGCTTTGGGCATTGTTGTTATTGGGTTGTTATGCTACAGTGACATAATACAATATGTTGTAAATACAGTATGTTATTATCACTGAGGGGAAATTATCTTCCAACACCCAGCACGGTGCCTGGCACACACCAGGTTTTAATTTTTTTAAAGATTATTTTTTAATGGCCGTGGAGTAGAGGCTGGGGAAAGATGCTTTTAGGCAAAGGGGCTTCTGTCACTCCCCCAGAAACAGATCACATTGATGAATATCTACGCAGAGGCAGGGGTTCCGAATCTTATTAATACCAAAGACCCTTCTGGCCACCTGGTGAAGCTGAAGATTCTTCTCAAGATGCGTTTTTTTATTGTATAAAATGAAAAATACAGGGTTACCAAGATAATCATTTACATTGAAATAATTATCCAGATCTTCTAAAAAACAAATGTGTGATATAATTCTACACGTGCTTCCTTATTAACACATTAAAAACCAGTATCTATCAGTATATCTAAAAACAAATGCACTTTCAAAGCAGTGACGAATGAAAACTATATTTCAAAGTATCTGCTTCTGCTGTCATTACATAAAATATCTGTGACTTCTCTTGATGACAAAGTCACAGGTCCTGCCAATGCTACTGTGGCTGGTGCCTACATTCATTATTGAAGAAACACTGAATTCCAGTTAGAGATGAGTGAAAATAAAGATGTAACTTTGTTTAACCTAGTGCTCCCCTGAATTCCATGCGTTAAAGCAAACTAAATATGGCCTGAGAAGGACTCTGTATTTCTATATTTGAGTCCTTGTGGATGAACTGTAACCTAGCTTAATAGTCAGACAAAATTAAAAACCTAACTTAATAGTATGCGGCAGTAACAACGGCTGAGTGTTCACCAATCCCAGCAGCCATACTTCAACCACTCATATACTGCCGAATGTTCAAACTGCTCAAATAAGGCAAACGCCAAGCTGTAACCAATCTCACTGTTTCTGTACCTACTTCCGATTCCTGTACGTCACTTTACCTTTTTTGTCTATAAATTTGTTCTGACCATGAGGCACCCCCGGAGTCTCTGTGTGATTCTGGGGACTGCCCGATTTGCGAATCATTCACTGCTCAATTAAACCCTTTTACATTTAATTCGGCTGAAGTTTTTCTTTTATCACATGCTTGGACCCCAGATCAAGAACTCTTGAACTAGGCATCCCTTTCCCCTTCCTTGAATTCCACTTCACCGTCATAGGGATGGATCCCTGGGGATGAGGCAAAGGCAGCCCCTCTTTGGCATACATCCCAAACTCCTTCTGAGGGGAGCCAGAGTCTAAGGCATCCCCCACTCCTAATCGTAGTGTTGCACTGAAGGATCCTCCTGACAGTTCTAGAAGCCCAGGCCTTGCTGTGCCTTCAGGCCTGTCTGTTGTCCAAGGACAATGTAATCACAGCTCCCATTAACTGAGCAGTGATTATGTGCTGACTGTTGTGCAAGGTGCCTCATGCTCATTAAAGCACTGAGCATACAGTCCCACAAGGAGGCCCTGGTATTGCCAAGGGAAACTGAGGCTAAGAAGTTAAAGCTTCACTGACATGCCCAAGGTGGTGAGCAGGGTTTGAATTCAGTTCTGATTACAACTCATCCTCTGAACCCTTCATGCTTTAAAGCCACACCAAGTAAGATATTACGACAATTACAGTCTAAACTCAGCCACCGCCAGGGAGGGAAGTGAGTGTGAACCAGGAGCCAGGAGCCTCTCCAGACTCCCAGCGAAGTGACTACACAAGGCATCCCTGCCCAGTCAGCCTAAAGGGAGATGAGAGGATTTTAACCAGAGTTTCAGGGGAGAATGTTCTGAAAGAAAGGAATACAATAGCATCTTTGTAGTTGCAACAGGATCTTGGGCAGAGGGGTGGGGGTGGGGGGCCAGAATGTGGTGAGTAACTGTAAGAGCCCACTAGGTCCAGGGCCTGCAGACAGTGGCCAGGCATGTAGGGAGGCTGGGAATGAGCACCCGTGCTATCCAGGAAGCAACCCTGCCAGCAGCCAGTCCCTGAGCTGGGGTCCAGGTCCCCAGGAGGCACACACTGAGCCTCTATGTGGACAGACAACAGAGCCACTCTGTCCTTGAGAAAGAACCCTGTGTGTCCCACTCACTCTCCTTCCAGCACAGGCACAGACATCCAAATGGCCCATTCACTGGCCGTTACAGCCTCCAGCCCTCAAACTGCCTGCAGCCTCCACCTCCGCTGGGCCCAGGCACCCAGGCAGCGTGACCGCAGCCCCCACCACAGTCTGGGCACAGCTTGAGCCTGGCTCCAGTCCCACTACTCCATCAAACACCTCTGCTTCAGAGCCCAGGCAGCACCTCTGCAGCAGCTCTATGGCTACGCAAGTGTATGAGGGTGTGTGAGTGTGTATGCAAGATTACCAGTGTGTGGGTGTGTGTGTGTTTCACTGTGACACTGTGAATGTCAATGTGAGCATGTGGTTTATGTGTGAGTGTGTGAATAATGCATCTAAGTGCATGGAGTGGGTGGATGTGTGTGTGTATATCTGCGTGACTCTGTAGAGGGTATGAATAGCAGAGACAACAGCAAGAAAAAGACTGATTGGCCAGGCGCGGTGGCTCATGCCTATAATCCTATAATCCCAACACTTTAGGGGGCTGAAAGGGAAGAATCACTTGAGGCCAGGAGTTTGAGACCAGCCTGGGCAACAAAGTGAGACCTTGTCTCTACTAAAAATAAGAAAGAAAAAAAGAAAGCAGGAAAAGGAAATTTACAGAAGAGAAGTCCCCAGGAGACTCCCAAGACCTCAGACGACATCCTTACAGGAACTTTCCCCAGCCAGTGGCCTGGCCTGGCCCCCACCCCCACTGCTTCCACCTAGACAGATCCAAGAGACTTCAGGGGTCCCCAGACCTCCTCCCAACCAGCTGGGGTGAAAAGAGTGAGATAACCGCACCCATCATTTGCTTACTTGTCCACAGTCGCCCCAGGCACAGGCCTCGAGCTCATTCAGGTTTGGGTCCAGCCCCTTACCCTACCATTTCCCAGCCACAAGAGCTCAGGCAAAGCATTTGGTTCCTCTGAGCCTTAGTTTCCTCAGTAATAAAAAAGAGTGACACCTAGCTGACAGAACAACACACCTGGCCCGCAGAACAACATGCCTGGAACATAGAACAACACTGCCAGGACTCAGAACATCACACCTGGGACTCTCAGAACATCACACTGGGACTCAGAGCTTCACACCTGGGATGCAGTCGACGCACTGTCATTAAGTAGGCAAGTAGGCTGGCCCCCATCCTCCCCAAGACTCGGAATTCCTGAGGGGCCCAGGGTATAAGGCATGCTCATTCTCATCTCAATGCTCAAATGGAGGCTGGGCACATGGCAGGCAGATGCCGCTCTGATAAACAAACTTCGTAAATGTGGGTTTCCTTTGTCGTCCCTTCCTCCACCACAGACAACCACCGCTGCTGTCCCAGAAGCAGGCAGAGCAGTACTCTGAGAAGTTCGTTGGGAGTTATCCCCAAGGGTGTATGCATAGGGACCTCTTTTTTTTTTTTTTTTTGAGATGGGGTCTCACTCTGTCACCCAGGCTGGAGTGTAGTGGCATGATCATAGCTCACTGCACCCTCCACCTCCTGGGCCCAAGCAATCCTCCCACCTCAGCCTCTTAAGTAGCTGGGACTACAGGCATGCACCTTTTTAACTTTTTGTAGAGATAGGGTCTCCCTATGTTGCCCAGGCTGGTCTTGAACTCCTGAACTCAAGGGATCCTCCCTCCTCAGCCTCTCAAAGTACTGGGATTACAAGCATGAGCCAACACACCTGGCCCTGCACAGGGACTCTTGACCATGCAGACCTCCCAGCAGGTCCATCTGTCTATGCTGTGAGTCTAAGGCTGGGAACACCACACAGAGACGCCTCCAAAGAGACCCAAAAGCAGGTAGGATTTTCCACAATAAGCAGGTATTGCTCTTACAATTTACAAAAGACAGAGATAAAACAAGAGAGTTGCAAAACCCTATCAGGCCCAAAAGGAGAATCGAGGAAAACGTTCCCCTATGATCAGGTCAGGAAGAGAAGCAGTGACAATATGCAAAAGGACAAGTTTCTAAGAATCTTACCTCAACTCTACATTCACCAAAAAGAAAGATCAATGGCATTCTGAACCCTAAAAGGGAAGTCCAGACAGACAGAATGGGGCACCTAGAAGAAAGAGATTGCACAGACCCGGAGACAGAAAGCAAACGTGAGGACCCGCCCCATCCATTAATGCGCCTTTTCCCAGGCTCTGTAGGAAATGTGTTCCTTGCTCCTCCCTGCAACCCTCTCCCCCTACCAATGTCTCCCCCTTTCCTTCCACCTGGCCAGTAAGAGTTATCACATTATCCCTGGGCTGCAGTTCATTCATCTCCTTTGTAGATAAGAATGAAAGGGACTGCGGCTTCTGCACTTTTTGAAATTACGCCCCTCTAATGTTATGGGTTGGCTGTATTTGGGTCTTCCCTTCCCATCTCAAAGATACCACCAAGCATTTAAAAACACTACAGTTACTTTGCCAGAATATCTTGAGAATTTCCTAGTGCCCAGTGCATTGGAAGTCAACTCACAACACTGCTGCAAAGCCAGTCTAGCTAGAAGCAAGACTGGCCAGTGGAACCACTGGGTTTGTCCTGCTGATAATGCCTCCCCCAGCAGGAGCACAGAGCTGACACTAGGGACAGCCCTGGAGCATGTGAAGCACAGAGAGGCAGTGGCAGTCAGCCCTCAGTCCATCCAGGCCAGCAGAAAACAGCACTGCTCTGCCAAAGGGCAACAACATTGACGAAAGCCAGTTCAGAAGAATGTGCTCCACGCAGTCCAGGAGCCCCGCTGCATGGCACGCTCACAAGCTGAAAGGGGCGCCTGCCTGGCTCAGAACCATGCCTAGACGTGAAGGGTTCTCCACAGAGCTGGTCTCGTTTGTCTCTGTGCCTCACTCTCTTCATCTCGCATCCCTGTGTCTTTGGCTCTGACTCTTCTCGTTTTTCCCTCCCTTTCTCTCTTCTACTCTTATCCCCTCTGCTGTCTCTGACCAGTTCTTTGGCTGATGGCATTTCTGGAAAAATCCCTACCCAATTTGGCTCTTACAGAACCATGAACCTGCTTCCCCAAGATGGGAGGATTTGAATCCT
This sequence comes from Theropithecus gelada, assembly GCF_003255815.1. Taxonomy (NCBI): domain Eukaryota; kingdom Metazoa; phylum Chordata; class Mammalia; order Primates; family Cercopithecidae; genus Theropithecus; species Theropithecus gelada. Next base: position 97,385,446 of record NC_037669.1, read on the forward strand.
CCAGCTGGTTCTGAAGAGGCTGTTTGCTCATTGCAAGCAAACACCCTCAAAAGCCAAACAAAAACTGCCCACAAGTAAACAGCATGTGATACAGCCCCTTCCTGTGGCCACTTAGCAGAAATCCAAGCCCATGGCAGGTGGAGAAGTTGGGCTAGGAAGGATGCAGCGGCCACAGCCCCTACCCACTCTCCAGCAGTGGTGGTCAGCTGGGTTGGAGGCCAGAAGGAAGGGAGCCAGGTGTCTATACCGGCTGCAGGAGAGCATCAGGGACCACAGGCAAGGTGGCTTGGGGGACATAAATAAACCTATACACACAATTATCACTGGAATTCTCTCTATCCTACCCCCGATCCCCCTTTTTTTTTTTTTTTTTTTTTTTTTTTTGAGCTAGAGTCTCGCTCTGTCACCAAGGCTAGAGTGCAGTGGCTCAATCTCAGCTCACTGCAGCCTCTGCCTCCTGGATTCAAGCAACTCTCCTGCCTCAGCCTCCCGAGTAGCTGGGACTACAGGCACATGCCACCATGCCCAGCTAATTTTTGTATTTTTAGTAGAGACGAGGTTTCACCATGTTGGCCAGGCTGGTCTCAAACTCCTGGCCTCAGGTAATCCGTCTGCCTCAGCCTTCCAAAGTGCTGGGATTACAGGTGTGAGCCACCACACCCAGCCTCTCTCTATCCTACTCTTGTGATTATCAAGGCAATATGTACAAAATCAGTTCAAAGGCTTAAAGGAGAAGTATCAACATTTCACCATTGCTTTTAAGAATATAACATAAGTGATTTTATAGAACTAAAATGATTAGTATCTTTGTTAAGTGACTTCTATATATGATCATTTGGTGGGATATGATGCGGTTTCTCTTCAAATAATCTGATCAATCTTTTATTCTGTAATTCATAGTACCCACTCCCCACCCCCCGCTTTTTTCTCCTTTTTTTTCCTTTTTGCCTTTGTTAGATGCCCAGGCACGCCACAGCACCAGGCGTTATCAGTACCAGCTCGCGTTCCTTTCCTTATTTGGAAAGAGGACTTACTTTCTAGCTCATTACAGACACCCCCTTCCCCTTCCTCTCCACTTTCTTTTACGTGCCCACCCTATCTAAAAAAAATCAAATGTTTAGCCCACCAGGATTAGTTTAGATTGTATGACCCGACCCCGGCCAATGAGGAAAGGGTACAGGGGCAGGACTAGTGTCAGGAATAAAGGCTCTCGTGCCCCTTTGTTCAGGTGTGCTCTCATGGTAACTGGCCAAGGAGGAAACCCTCTGCACAGAAGTAAAATTGCTTTGTTAAGAATCTTTTGTTTGCATCTTCAATTTCCTTAGGATTTGAGCATTATTCCTAACAATTTCTAAGTGTGACTAGAAAAGAAACACCAAAAGCTAAATTTAAATAAAAATGAAGAGAAAGGAGGAAGGCTGACAGAGACCCATATATCCAGATGCCTGAACAAGAACCTGGAGTCACTCCTGACCTGCTCTCAGCCTCCACATCTGAGATTACCAAGGGCTGGAGGTTCTCCTGCCCAAACATCCTCCTACCTGCTCCTCCAGCCTGCTACAGAATCCATACCTCCATCCTGGCCCCCTGGATCACACTCCTTCTTCTCAGTCCCCAAAACTGCTCTCTAAAATGCAAATGCAATCCCACCTCTCTAAGCTCAAAAGCCCTTCCATTGTCCCCTCCGCCCTAGGGACAATAACACAAACCCCTAGCTGGGTGGGGAGAGCACCCACATCCAAGAACCAGGCCCTGGCCCCAGTCCCATCTCCAGGAAGTTCCCCTGTGGTCCCAGCCCAGCTCCTTCCCAGCCAACTTTTAACAGCTCATTTTTGCCTCCAGGGGTTTTGCACGTGCTGTTCCTTCTGCTAGAATGCCTCTTTCCCTCTTCTTTTTGTTATATATATATTTTAACTTACATACAGTAAAACTGAAACTCTTCTGTATCATTCTATGAGTTTTAACACATGTATTAGATATGCATGTCCACCACCACAGTCAGGACACAACACTTCCATCACTCCAGAATTCTCCTTTGTGCTGCCCCTTTATAATCACAGCCTCTCCACCCCTAACCCCTGCAACTGCTGATCTGTTTTCCATCCCTATAGTTTTGCCCTTTCTAGAATGTCATATAAAAGGAATACCACAGTATGTAACCTGTAGGATTGGATTCTCCCACTCAGCATAATGCCTTTGACATCCCTCCACATTGTTGCATGGATCTATGGTTCTTTTCTATTGCTGAGGAGTAGTCCACCGTATGGACATACCACAGTTTATCCAATCTACAGCTGAGTGACATTTGGGTTGTTTCCAGTTTGGGGCAATTATAAATAAAGCTATTATAAACATTTGCATCAGGTTTTTTTGTAGACATGTGTTTTCATTCCTCCTGCATAAATACACAGGAATGGGATTGTTGGGATATATGGTAAGTGTATGTTTAACTTTTTATGAAAAACTAACAAACTGCTTTCTACTGTTTCCCACTTTCATGTAGGAGAGTTCCTGTTGCTGGCATCCTGACCAGTACTTGAGGTTGTCAGGGTGTTTTGTTTCACTTTTTAACTATTCTAACAGATGTACAGTGGCTTCTCCTTTCTTCCCTTGACAGAATCCAGATCCTCCTCGGATACTCCCTGTCCTGGAGCCTCCCTCTGCCCTACTCACTCCTCAGGTTGGGTCTATCCTTTCTCTGTATCTTCAGCAGAACATTTGGCCTACAGGGCTGACGCATTTCTTTGTGCTTCCCTCTCCCCTGAACCTAGCACCTACCACCTGCCCCCACCACCTCTGCCCACACACACACACACACACACACACACACACACACACACACGTACGCACAGGCAGCCTCAATAGACTGTGTACTCCTCAGAGGCAGAGTATGTGTTTTTGATTTTTCTGTTTTCTGCCCTGCACAATGTCTGGCTTAAAGAAGACACTTTCTAAATGAATTGATGAATGAATGAATGACAAGGCGGCAGGGAGACAGAGGGAGCATTAACACACATTTACACATTGAACGTGAATCCTCCTTTTGTGGCCTTCTTGATATGCCACTCAGGAATTCCAAAGCCACTTGGGAGCAAGACTCAGCCCCTGCCCATGGAGACACTCATTCCTTCAGAGCTCATGAAGGCCTAGAGATCAGAGTGAGGCCCCTATAACCAAGTACCCCCATTTGTCTAAGACAAAGAGAATAAATTTTTTAAAATTATTTCTTCTTCTCTCTTTCTTCTTTTTCCCTCAATCCTTGCTTCCTACTTAGCTCTTTAGAAATGCAGTTAGAAGCTCTACCTTCCCTTCACTAAACACTCCCTACATGAAAAGCTTATCTAACTATGTGCTTACTTAGAAGCTCCAAAGCCTGAGCTACCTTCCACCAGGAGCTTGCCTCGAGAGGTAACAGTCAATTTACAACCTAAATTATGCCCACTCCAAAACTCTCTCCCACCTGCAGAGTATCTCAAGACAACGACGACCTTACAACCTAGATCTGCCTGTGATGGTGCTAGCTCAACTCCCTGGTAGATAAGGCACCCAAGCAAGTCATGGAGACCCCCACCGGCTTGCTCACTCCCCTGCATGCCATTCATGCCAAGTATCCCTTTAAAGGACCCTGCTTTCTGCTCTAAAGCAAAGCAGTATCCTTAAAGGCAGGAGCCTGTACCTCTTCCTCTAGGCTAAGCTTTAGAATATAGTCACTTTCTTTATACCAGACCTCACTCTGGTTAATTGGACTCTACAAGTGGTGAGTGACTGAATCTGCATTTCGGTTACACTCCTGCTGTTTCCTCACCCTTCACATCAGCCCTCATCCTGCTTCCCTTCCACTCTTAACCTCCTTGACCCCAGGATTCACCAGATGCTATCATAAAGACTTTCCATCTTCCACTCGCTGGACTTTGGGGAATAGGATCAGATCCCAGGCCACTCCCAGGAGTATGTGTGCATGCGTGAGTGTGTGTGTGCATGCACGTGTGTGTGTATGAGTATGTGTGTGATGTGTGAGAGTGAGTGTGTGTGTGTGTGTCTGAGAGAGAGAGAGAGAGATAGGAAGTGAAATCCACATAAAGAAGGGCGTCCTGGGGTTTTCCCACAATCATGTCTCCCTCTCATTCTCACTCTCAGGCCAAGTGGTCCTTCACACGCAGTCCTGTGCAGACACATCCAGAAAATGAAGGGATCACGTCCTAAACTCCCTAGGCGGAAACATTTTAGCAGTCACATCACAAGATGATCCAAGCAAAGACAGCCCCAGGTGACTCACAGCAACCATGCCTCAAAGAAAACTGATGCACTCTGTTTCTCTACTAGTACCTTAGGTGGGAGCGGATACTGGGCCTCCCAGACCTACTTGGAGGGATTTGTCAGCATCTTTGAGGCCAAGCTGAAGCATGTTTCTCTCACTAGTCCCTAAAACAACTAAGGAACTCATTTCTTTGTGAGACCTGTTCCCGCCATCCCCTACATCCCTGTTTTTTGGACCAACCCCTGTTTGGTATGGTTGGGGCCAGTGGATGGTTTAAAACACTCTGCTCCCTGCCCAGCCCTGCACAAAGCCTGGGTTAGGTATGCAGCAGGAGCTACAAGTAAGGGCTGTACCCCAGAAGAGAGAGGGGATCAAATTTCCCACAGGCTCCATGGGCTGCATTTCAAAGTTCCAGTACCAGTTTAACCTCTTCTTCAGCTGAGCCTGATAACTTTTAGGACTCATTCAGTGCAGAGGGACTCAATGAGGGGACCCCAGCATTAGACTCCAAGGGCCTGCGGCTGTTCAGGGAGCTACATTCTCATCCAGTCAGCAACACTGTGCAAGGAGGTGCGTGGGAGACTGGACAAACATCTGCAGGCTGGGTTTTCCTGCCTGATGGGAAGATGGACTTAAAAGAAGCAAGAAAACTACTTGAGGATAAATTCCGTCTATACTAGATCCTTACTTAGAGAAGAGTTCCATAAGCACCCCCTTGACTGGTATTGAATGAAAGGCGCCTGTGACTTCCTTACCAT